>NW_005871069.1:7548395-7552503 GCF_000147115.1 Myotis lucifugus
CTATCTACGTGCAGCATTTAGGATTGCTATTTTTTGCTGGTTTTTTGTCTAGAGGATTCATCCAGTGATGTCAGTGGTGTATTAAAGTTCCCTACTATGATTTTGTTGTTGTCGATCTCTCCCTTGATATCTATCAGAAGTTTTTTTATGTATTTGGGTGCTCCTGCATTGGGTGCATATATGTTTATCAGGGTTATATCCTCTTGTTGTATTGATCCCTTTAGTATTATGAAGTGGCCTTCCTTATCTCTTGTTAGGGCCTTCACTTTGAGGTCTATTTAGTCAGATATAAGTATTGCTACCTCAGCTTTTTTTTTCCATTTCCATTTGCCTGAAAGATATTTTTCCATCCCTTCACTTTCAGTCTGTGCGAGTCCCTTTTTCTGAGGTGGGTCTCTTGTAGACAGCATATATATGGGTCATTTTTTTAATCCATTCAGCCACTCACTGTCTTTTGATTGGAGCATTTAGTCCATTTACGTTTAAGGTTATTATTGATAGGTTCTTGTTCGTAGCCATTTTTATTTTTTGTGCCTGTTTTTCTTCTTCTCTTTCTATTTCTTCTTTTTACAACAGTCCCTTTAACATTTCTTGCATTGCTGGCTTGGTAGTGATAAACTCCCTTAGCCTTTTTTTTTTTTTTTGTCTGGGAAGCTCTTTATTTCCCCTTCAATTTTGAATGATAGCCTTGCTGGATAGAGTATTCTTGGATTCAGTCCCTTGCTTTGCATCACTTTGTAAATTTCTTTCCATTACTTTCCAGCCTGATGTGTCTCTGTTGAGAAATTATTTGATAATCTAATGGAAGAGCCCTTGTATGTAACTTTCTATCTTTCTCTTGCAGCCTTTAAGATTCTCTCTTTGTGTTGAACATTTGCCATCATAATTATGATGTGTTTTGGTGTGCGTCTTTTCGGGTTCATCTTGTTTGGTACTCTCTGTGCTTGTGTGACTTTTTTCTTCCCCACATCAGGGAAGTTTTCTGACATTATTTCTTCAAATAGGTTTTCTAACCCTGTTCCTCTTCCTGTTTTTCTGGTACCCCTATTATTTGTATGTTGTTTCGTTTCATGTTGTCCTATAGCTCCCTTAGGCTCTCCTCCTGTCTTTTAATTTTTTTCTCCAATTGCAGTTCAGTTTGGGTGTGTTTTGCTTCCCTGTCTTCTAATTTGCTAATTCAGTCCTCCGCCTCTCCTAGTCTACTGTTGAAACTTTCCATGGTGTTTTTTATTGCAGCTATATCACTCTTCATTTCTTCTTGATTCTTACATAAGTTGTTGATTTTTTTCATCCATCTGGTTTATGAAATGTATGACCCTTATTCTGAATTCTTTTTCTGGCATATTGCATGCCTCTGTTTCACTTAGCTGCTTTTCTGGCAATACTCCTTTTCTTTCCTTTGGGGGTTTCTTTGTCTACCCATTTTTTATCTCACTGATGGATCTAGATGTTAAGTCGTGCAGGAGCTGTTCCTTGGGTGGCAGTGGCTCCTTGGACTGAGGTTGCTCCTTGGGCAGTCATGGCAATGGCTGCTCCTCAGTTGCCAGCAGCTCCTCTTGCGGGTGCTGTTCGCAGCAGTGGTGGCTCCTCTAGCTGGTGGGGGGAGGCTGCTCGCACACCTGCTACTCTTTGGACAGGGTGGCCTGATCACGAAGCTGCTGCTGCTTGGATGGGGGCGGGATACATGCAGCTGCTTCTCCTCCAATTTGGGCGGGCTGCTCACATGACTGCTGCTCCTCGGACGGGGCAGGCTGCTCATGACTGCTTTCGCTGTATCCCATAGGTTTTGGATTGTTGTGTTTTCCTTGTCATTTGTTGCCATGATGTTTTTTATTTCTTCTTTGATCTCTCTGGTAACCCATTCATTGTTTAATAGCATGCTATTTAGTCTCCATGTGTTTGATTTTTTGGATTGTTTTCATTGTAGTTGATTTCCGGTTTTATGCCATTGTGATCTGAGAAGATGCTTGATATGATTTCTATCTTCTTGAATTTGAAGAGACTTTGCCTGTGACCCAATATATGGTCTATCTTTGAAAATGACCCATGTGCACTTGAGAAGAATGTATATTCTGTGGCTTTGGAATGAAATGTTCTGAAGATGTCAATTAATTCCATCTGATCTAGTGAATCATTTAGGACTGATGTTTCTTTGCTGATTTTTTGTTTAGAGGATTTGTCCAATGGTGATAGTGGGGTGTTAAAGTCCCCTACTATGATTGTATTGCTGTCAATCTCTCCCTTGATCCCCTCCAGAAGTTTTCTTATGTATTTGGGTGCTCCTATATTGGGTGTGTATATGTTTACCAGAGTTATTTCTTCTTGTTGAATTGCTCCCTTTAGTATTATGAAGTGGCCTTCCTTATCTCTTTTTATGTCCTTCACTTTGAGATCTAATTTGTCAGATATCAGTATTGCTAACCCAGCTTTTTTTTTCATTTCCATTTGCCTGAAAAACCTTTTTCCATCCCTTCACCATCAGTCTGTGTGCGTCTTTTTTTCTGAGGTGGGTTTCCTGTAGACAGCAGATATATGGGTCATGTTTTCTTATCCACTCAGTTACCCTATGTCTTTTGATTGGGGCATTTAATCCATTTACATTTAAAGTTATTATTGACAGATACTTGTTTGTTGCCATTTTTATTCTTTACCCCTGTGTTCCTTCTTCGTTTCCTATTTCTTCTTTTTACAGCAGACCCTTTAGCATTTCTTGCATTGCTGGTTTGTTGGTAATAAATTCCCGTAGTCCTTTTTTGTCTGTGAAGCTCCTGATTTCACCCTCAATTTTGATTGATAGCCTTGCTGGGTACAGTATTCTTGGATTCAGACCCTTCCTTTGCATGACTTTGTACATTTCATTCCATTCCCTTCTTGCCTGATGCATTTCTGTTGAGAAATCAGTCACTAGGCTGATGGGGGATCCTTTGTAGGTAACTTTTTGTCTCTCTCTGGCTGCTTTTAAGATTCTTGCTTTGTCGTTAGTGTTTGCCAAATTAATTATAATGTGCCTTGGTGTCGGTCTTTTGGGGTTCATTTTGTTTGGGACTCTGTGAGCTTCTTGGATTTGTGTGAGCTTTTTCTTCCCTATATCAGGGAAGTTTTCTGTCATTATTTCTTCAAACAGGTTTTCTATTCCTTGCTCAGTTTCCTCTCCTTCTGGCACCCCTATTATGCGGATGTTGTTTCATTTTGTGTTGTCCCAAAGTTCTCTTAGGCTCTCCTCCTGCTTTTTAATTTTTTTTCTAGAAGCTGCTCTTCTTGGGTATTTTTTCCTACCTTGTCTTCTAGCTCACTGATGCGGTCCTCTGCTTCTTCTAGTCTACTGTTGATGTTTTCTATTGAGTTCTTTATAGCAGTGATGTCATTTTTCATTTCTTCTTGGTTCTTCTTCATTTCCTCTTGGTTCTTACACATATTGTTGAATTTGCCTTCCATTCTTTTCATCCACCTTATGACCATTTCTCTGAATTCTTTATCTGACAGGTTGCTTGCCTCCATTGCCTCCATTTCGTTTACTTTATTTTCTGGTGATGCCTGTTTTTCTTTCATATGTGGGCTGTTTCTTTGTCTCCCCATGATCTCTCTTTTCCAGGTGTTTGGTTATGTAGTTCTCTCTCTGCTGCGTTGATTTAAAGGCACAAAATACAACACAACAAGGCACAAATCACAAGGCACTGAACACAAATGTATTCACGATACTAATAACCCCAAATAAAGGTGACCACCAGATCAAAGAGAATTAGGGGATAAAGAAGAAAGAAGAGAAAAAGAAAAAAGAGAAAAAAAGGAGTGCAAAAATAAGGAGTGCAAAAATGAAATTTGGAAAAGGGTAAAAAAAGTAAGAGAGAAAAGAAAGGGAAGGAAATAGAAGAGGGGAAGAAACTATTTATATGGGGAGAAAATTCCAATAGAACAGCCACTAAACCCAACAAATTCTAGCAACAGATCCCTGGAGATGAATGCAATCTACAAACAACAACTAATATCAAGCAAGGCGAGGAAAAACAGAAGCAAAAAAATAACCGGGGGGGGGGGGGGGGGAAGACCCACAGAAAAATAAGAAGAAAAAGCTAAACAATCTCCCAAACGAAGATTTAAAAACCCCCAA
>NW_005871069.1:7552603-7564995 GCF_000147115.1 Myotis lucifugus
GAAAAAAATTTTGGATAATGAAGAAAGAGAAGAGAGAGGTGTATATAGATTTAGAGCAGGGGATTGGAAATTAGATATATAAGTAGGGTGAAATTTTAACAGGGGGTAAAAAGAAGGAATAGGGAAAATCTAAAGCAGGAATAGGGTAAGAGAAACAGGACAACAAAAGGGAAAAAGTGAGGAGGAGAGTTTTGGTGTAAAGGTAAAGTTGAGGTAGAGTAAAATGACGCTAAAGGAAAGATGAAAATAGAATTTAGAACACTAATCCCAAAATAAGATAAAGAGAAAATATAATGACACTTTTAAAAAAGGTAAAATGGTAGTAGTAATAATACTGGTTAAAAATAAAAATGTAGTAATTAAAAAGGTAAAATCAGGTGATGAAAAAAGAAAAAAAATTAGTTTCTTAAGTAAAAGGTGAAATAAAAATAAAAATAAAAATGTGCAGTAGTGAAGGTCCTTCAGTTCCTCTACTCTTCTATTTGACACGCCTTAGTCCTGTCAGGTATTCAGGAGAGTGTTGAAGTTCCCTGCGATACACTGTTCCTCCATGTTGTAAACCACAGTCCTGATTTTAAAGCAGGTAGTATTTGTTTCCCAGACTGCCTTTATTTGTGTTTACAGAAGAGTCAGTTTGTGGTTCAGCCTCTGGGTGGCAGTGTTTCTGGACTGACCTCCAAGGCTATAAGTCCTCTCTAGCCAGTAGTTTGGGAGAGTCGACTGCCACAGAGCTGTTTCTTTGATTGTTACTCCCAGCTCTGATTCCCAGGTTCCACAAAAACAACTTTTCCCTGCAGTCTCTGCGAGTGACCCCAATTGGGCGATCCTATGTATTGGGTTTAATAATCAAACGCAAAGATTTAAGGGGGCGAGAGAGAGAAAAAAAAGGGCCTGAGTAGGTGTGCAAGCTCTCACAACCCTCCACCGTCCAGCTCTGTGCGCAGTCTCTTCCACACGTCCTCTCTCCCCTGGCACTAAGCAGCCGGTACACTGGCAAAATCCGAGGCTGCCTTTTTGCACCCAGTCCCGCTATGGGCTTATTTTTAGCGTTCCCTTCTGGCGGCAGCCCTGTGAGACCCCTTCCGCACTCACGGATCACGCTGGCCCCAGTGGCCCTGGACCTCGTGGGGCACAGACTACCCCGGCGCGCGTTCCTCTCTACAACCTGAATTGCAAACCACACCCTTCTCAAGGTGAAATCTGACCTTTCCGTGAGGAGGAGCAGGGCTCCTCTGAGTCCACGTATTTGCGCTGCTTTAGATCCAATGTTTCTGGGTCAGTAGCCGATTCCTGGATGCCTTGGTTGCAGGGTCTCTGATGTATACGCTTCCGAAAACAGCCACTCAAGATGGCGCGAACTCCACGGCTGAGCCAGCCATTCCGGGAGAGTTTTCAGCCGCAGTCTCCAACAGTCCCGTTTCTCCAGGAGTCCTCTGCCTTTCCCGGCTGCAAACTGTCTCCCAGCTGAATTTCCTCTGCCTATTCAGGCTAGATGTTACTCGGTTCAGCTGCTCACCCTATCTGCTCTGGGACAAGGCACAGGACATGTCCGTCTCTACCGCCGCCATCTGTAACCTCTGAAGGCCTCCGAGATGGTTCAATCTTATGTTGGTGTCGGGCAGTTGTTTTCAAGTATCATCTTCCATTCAGTTCATTGTCTTTTTGTTTTGTCGGTGGTTTCTTTTACAGTAAAAAAGCTTTTTAGTTTGATACAGTTCTAGTCATTTATTTTTGCCTTTATTTCCCTTGCCTTTGGGGTCAAATACATAATATGTTTTCTAAGACTACGGTTCATAAGTTTAGTAACTATGTTTTCTTCTATGTAATTTGTTGTTTCAGATCATATATTTAGACATTTGGTTATTTTGAATTAAATTTTGTACATGAAGATAAACTATAAACTAGTTTTATTTATTTTTTTTGCATGGGACTTTCCAACACCACTTATTGAAGAGGCTTTCTTTACTTTATTGTGTGCTTTTGTCAAGTTTATAAAAAAATATTTGGCCATATACTTATGGGTTTATTTCTGGGCTCTCAATTTTGTTACATTGTTCTGTGTGTCTGTTTTTCTGCCAAATCATGCTGTTTTGGTTATCATACTTCTGTGGTATAATTTTAAATCAGGTAGTGTGGATACCTTCAGCTTATTTCCTTTTTCTCAGGATTGCTTTGGCTATTCGGGGTCTCTTGTGGTTCCCTACAAATCTCATGATTTTGTTGTTCTAGTTCTTTTTTTTAATATATTTTATTGATTTTTTATAGAGAGGAAGGGAGAGGAATAGTTAGAAACATTGATGAGAGAGAAACATCGACCAGCTGCCTCCTGCACACTCCCCACTGGGGATGTGCCCGCAACCAAGGTGCGTGCCCTTGACCGGAATCGAACTTGGGACCCTTGAGTCCACAGACTGACGCTCTATCCACTGAGCCAAACCAGTTAGGGCTGTTGTTCTATTTCTTTAAAAAATGTCTTACAATGAATGTTAAGAAAAAGAAAAAACTGAATTAATTTTTTTGTGATTGCCAGCAAAATAATAAAATACCTTGAAATAAACTTAACAGTTGATGTGAAAGACCTATATACTAAAACTACAAAGTTGCCCAGCTGGTGTGGCTCAGTGGTTGAGCCAGGAGGTCATGGTTTGATTCCCGGTCAGGGCACATGCCCAGGTTACGGGCTCAATCTCCTGTGTGGGGTGTGCAGTAGGCAGCCGATCAATGGTTCTCTCTCATCATCAATGCTTCTCTCTCTCTCTTCCTCTCCCTTTATCTCTAAAATCAATAAAAAATTTTTAAAATTAAAAAAACACACACACTACAAAGCATTACTGAAAGAGGTTGAAAAAGACATAATAACATGGAAAGATATTTTGTGCTCATGGATTAGAAGTACACTTAAAAATGGCCATATTACCCAAAGCAATATACAGATTTAATACAATCTGCATCAAAATCCCAAAGTCATTTTTACTATTATACAACTTAATTTTGATGTCAATTCTGTGACTTTGTTGAGCTCCCATATTCTTAGAAGTTTTTGGTATTCCTTAGGATTTTGTATGTAAAAAATTATGTCATCTGAAAATAGGGACAGCTTTATTTCTCCCTTTCTGATCTAGATGCCTTGTATGCCTTGTTATAGTGCACTCACTAGAGTTTTTAGGGCTTTGTTGGGCAAGTAGTAAAAACAACTTTGCTTTGTTCCATTTTTACAGGGTAAACTTTCAGTCCTTCACCATTTGGTATGATATTACTGTAGTTTTTCCACGTGTTTTTTATTAAGCTGAGAAAGTTCATTTCCATTCACAGTTAAACTTTTGTGTTCATATCATAAAAGTGTTGAATTTTGTCAATGTTTTTTGCATATTCTGTTAACATGGTAGATAGACTATCTTTATTCTAAAATTATTATTATTTTGTTGTTAATCCTCACCTGAGGATTTTTTTTCAATTGATTTTTAGAGAGAGTGAAAGAGAGGAGAAGAGAGAGAAACATCGATGTGAGAGAGACACACCCACAGGTTGTCTCCTGCATGCATCCTGATTGGGGCTGAGGATGGAGTATACCCTTTTGGTGGTTGTTCTAGGTACTATTTTGTACATACATAATTTATTGTAGTATACTGTTATAATTTACTAGAGGCCCGGTGCATAAAAATTTGTGCACTGCGGGGGGGGGGGGGGTGTCCCTCAGCCCCACTTGTGCCCTCTCACAGTCTGGGACCTCCAGGAGATAACGACCTACTCGCTTAGGCCCGCTCCCATGTGGCAGAGGGCAGGCCCAATCCTTAGGTGAAGCCCCTGGTCGGGCTCAGAGCAAGGCCGATTGGGGAGTTGGGGCGCCACCCCCTGTAATGCACAGAGCAGGGCGGATCGGGAGGTTGCGATGCCACCCCCAGTCACGCTCAGGGTAGGGCCGATTGGGGGGTTGGAGCACCGCCCCCTGTCACACTCAAGGCAGGGTCGATGGGGAGGTTGTGGCACCAGCCCCTGTCACTCACAGAGCAGGGCGGATCAGGGGGTTGGGGCGCCTTCCCCTGTCACGAACAGAGCAGGGCGGATAGGGAGGTTGTGGCCCCGCCCCCTGTCACACACAGAGCCACAGGGTGATCAGGGGGCTTGGGCGCTGCCCCCTGTCACGCTGCTCCAGGGACCAGGAGGCCTTACGGCTCCGCTGATCCCAGTGCTGGGAGGCCTTGTGGCTCCGCTTGACACGAGGGCAGTGAGGCCTCGCGGCTCCGCTGATCCTGGTGCTGGGAGGCATATTACCCTTTTACTATATAGGATAGAGGCCTGGTGCATAGGTGGGGGCCGACTGGTTTGCCCTGAAGGGTGTCCTGGATCAGGGTGGGGGTCCTGCTTGGGTGCCTGGCCAGCCTGGATGAGGGGATGATGGCTGTTTGCAGCTGGTCACACCCCCTTCAGGATGGGGGTCCCCACTGGGGTGCCTGGCCAGTCTGGGTGAGGGGCTGAGGGCCGTTTTCAGGCTGGTGGGTGACTGAAGCTCCCAACCTCTCCTTTTTTTCTTTTTCTTTTTTTTTTAAAAAATATATTTTATTGATTTTTTACAGAGAGGAAGGGAGAGGGATAGAGAGTCAGAAACATCGATGAGAGAGAAACATCGACCAGCTGCCTCCTGCACACCCCCCAATGGGAATGTGCCTGCAACCAAGGTACATGCCCTTGACTGGAATCGAACCTGGGACCTTTCAGTCCGCAGGCCGACGCTCTATCCACTGAGCCAAACTGGTTATGGCATCTTTTTCTTTTTTATTGTGGGATTTATTTACCTTCTATGGCTGTCACTGGAACTGAGAGCCGGCTTTACCTCTGAGGCTCGGCTCCAGCTCTGAGACCTCAGCTGCTGAAAGCAGGTATCTCGGTTTGTTTGGCTTCTATAATTGAAACACTGTTGCAACTTCAGCTCGGCCGGCTGGCTGAAAGCATGGGGTTTGTTTAGCTTCTATAATTGCAACATAGTTGCTTAGACTACAGCTCAGAGCCCAGCAGCGGCAGGCGGGGAACCTTGGCTTCCTCCTTCACTGGAGCAAGCAAGCCTCCTGTTGGCTTCAGCTGCCTGGCTGTCGGCCGCCATCTTGGTTGGCAGTTAGTTTGCATATCGCCCTGATTAGCCAATGGGAAGCATGTCGGAGGTACGGTTAATTACCATGTTTGTCGATTATTAGATAGGATTACCAGTTCGAGTGAAATATAGAAACCTTATCTATATAAGCAGTCCCATATTTACAATTGTCTTAAATATTTCCTTTAAATACATTTAGTACCACCTCAGACAGGGTTATATAATTTTAAAATTGTATTACATATAGTTCTAAATTTCTATTGGTTCTTAAATATTCTGGTGTTTTTTAATGGAAATTTGAAATGTTTATACTTATTAGCTTTAAACATATTTGTTATTGCTTATTTAAGTACTTTCATAATGGAAACTTTAGAATCTTTGTCAGATAACCCTGATATCTCTGGTATTTTTTTTTACATTATTATATTTTTCATTTAGATTGAGAGCTTTCTGTTTCTTGGCACAATGAGCAATATTTATTTGAAACTTAAAACTTAAACATTTAGGGTATTATGTTATGAGACTCTGGGGCTTATTTATTTATTTATTTATTTATTTTTGTCTTTTTTTTTTTAATCTTTATTGTTCAGATTATCACATTAGTTACTCTTTTTTTCCCACCATAACTCCCCTCCACCCAGTTCCCACCCCACCCTCCACCCTCACTCCCTACCCACTGTCCTCATCCATAGGTGCACGATTGTTGTCTAATCTCTTCACTAACCCCTCACCCCTTTCTCCCCCCCCCCCAAGACTAGTCAGTCCATTCCCTTTCTATGTCCCTGATTTTATTACAATCACCAGTTCATCAGATTATTTATTCACTTGATTTTTAGATTCACTTGTTGATAGATGTGTATTTGTTGTTCATAATTTGTATCTTTACCTTTTTCTTCTTCTTCCTCTTCTTACAGGATACCTTTCAGCATTTCATATAATACTGGTTTGGTGGTGATGAACTCCTTTAGCTTTTTCTTATCTGTGAAGCTCTTTATCTGGCCTTCACTTCTGAATGATAGCTTTGCTGGATAAAGTAGTCTTGGTTGTAGGTTCTTGGTATTCATCACTTTGAATATTTCTTGCCATTCCCTTCTGGCCTGCAAAGTTTCTGTTGAGAAATCAGCTGACAGTCGTATGGGTACTCCCTTGTAGGTAACTGATTTTCTTTCTCTTGCTGCTTTTAGGATTCTCTCTTTGTCTTTTGCTCTTGGCATTTTAATTATGATGTGTCTTGGTGTGGTCCTCTTTGGATTCCTTTTGTTTGGGGTTCTCTGCACTTCCTGGAGTTGGAAGTCTATTCCTTTCACCAGGTAGGGGAAGTTTTCTGCCATTATTTCTTCAAATAGGTTTTCAATATCTTGCTCTCTCTCATCTTCTGGCACCCCTATAATTCTGATGTTGGTACGCTTGAAGCTGTCCCAGAAGCTCCTTACACTATCTTCATATTTTTGGATTCTTTTTTCATTTTGCTTTTCCGGTTGGGTGTTTTTTGCTTCTTCGTCTTTCAAATCTTTGACTTGATCCTTGCGACCCTCTGGTCTGCTGTTGGGAGTCTGTATAATATTCTTTATTTCAGTCAGTGTATGCTTAATTTCTAGTTGGTCCTTTATCACAACATCGAGGGTCTCATTAGATTTCTTGAGGATCTCACTACATTTATCGGCGGTCTCACCAGTCTTTTCGAGGGCCTTACTCAATTTATCGGCGGCTTCTAAACAGTTCTTTAAAGACCTTAAAAGTGTGGTTTTGAACTCTATATCCAACAGTTTGCTTTCCTCCAATTCTGTCGTTTGTGTCCTGTTTCTTTGTCTCGGCATTTTTTTATGCTTCGCTGTGTCGATAGAGTGCCTTTCTGTGCTAAGTGTCCCAATTACCTGAGGTAGACACTCTTGGTGCACCCCCTTGTGGGCTTTGTGCACAGTCTTGTTGTGGTTAAGCCTTGATTGGTGTAGTTATCACTGTGAGGAATTGACCTCCAGGCTAATTGACTGTGAGAATCAGCTGTGTCTGCGGTGGGACAACTTCTGTGCTGGAGGTACCCCTCTGGGGCTAGACTTGCTTCGATGGGGCTTTGGTGCTCACTGAGTCTGCCCCCTGAGTGTGTCTTTTATGGTTCCACGGAGCTGCAAGCTGGATGGTCCCACTCTGACCTCTGGGCTTCCTGGCTCCTGGATCTCTAGGGAGGTGCTAATCTAGCCTTTGCCTGAGGCTATCCAGCAAAAGCCTCCCTGCAGAGCTTGGGTGGTGCGAGTCCCACAGGATCAACAGGGCGGGATTAGCAATTATGGCTGCTCTCAGTCTTGCCCTCAGAGGCTCTGCTTCTCAGTGTCCCAGTAGTCGCTGCAAGCCCCTTGGAGAGAAAGCTGCCCTAGGGTTCTGAGCGATGCCAGACAGTCCCGCTTCTCCCGTATGAGTGTGGGTCCTTAGAGACTTGCCCAGAACTGGAGCTCAGAGCCTGAGACTCCCTCCCGATTGAAAACGACAACCGCGCCCTCAGCCTCCAGCCCGCTCCGCATGCACTCTGAACCTTAGTATTTTACTTCAGCACTGCGCCTCCTCTGAACCTCGGTATGCTTTTCTCTTTCCTCCTAGTTGTAGAACATCCACTCAGCCAGCTTTCCTGTGGTTCTGGATGATGTCCGTTCCGTCTTTTAGTTGTATTTTTGAAGTGGTTGTTCGAGGCAGCAAACTCCCGTGTTTACCTATGCCGCCATCTTGGTTTTCTCCTATTTTTGTCTTTTCCTCCTCTTTTATTTGCAGGCAAAAACAAAACAAAACAAACACACACACACACACACACACACACACACACACACACACACAAACCAACACCAGGCACCTGTCAGCCAGTTAAAGGCAAAAAGCGCGGGCACCAGTTTTAATTCACAGGTGACAGGCTTTGGGGAATGGCTAATCCAATCCCTCCTTATTGAGAATGTTGCGCTGCAAGCTGGATGGTCCCACTCTGACCTCTGGGCTTCCTGGCTCCTGGATCTCTAGGGAGGTGCTAATCTAGCCTTTGCCTGAGGCTATCCAGCAAAAGCCTCCCTGCAGGGCTTGGGTGGTGCGGGTCCCACAGGATCAACAGGGCGGGATTAGCAATTATGGCTGCTCTCAGTCTTGCCCTCAGAGGCTCTGCTTCTCAGTGTGCAAGTTCTGAACCTGATTTCCTCTTTATCGGTGTGCCGTCCTGCCGGAAATTGGGTGGAAGGTGAAAACTGGAGTCCCTAGGGTCCTGACTTTGGTCAGTTGACCTGATGGCAATTGAGCATGAGTGGACAGCTTCCCCATGTGGCGGGTACCTCCACCGCCCAGACCCTGCAGGCCTAGACTTCTTCATCTCTCTCTTTAGGACTTACTGGGGGAAATATGGTGTCTAGATTTTACACAGGCTGATAGACAGACACTCCCCTCATTGCCCATGGTGTCCCATAAGTTTTGTTATTTCCATCCGGGGACAGAGAGAACCATCCCATTGGTTTCCTGTCCCTTTGGGAGGCCCTGGCCAGATGCATGCCAGCAGGCCCAGCCCCTCTTGTTCAGGCCCTCCAACATTTTCTCTTTTGTTCCTCTTGGGCTGTCCCTGGGGCTCATTTTAACTTCCTTCTGCAGTCTGACACCACTCTAACAGAATTTCAAATCTCCTTTTTAGCTTTCTTTGATACTGAAGGGAGAAGGTTCTTTATTATTGAGTAGAGGCTCAGTGCACAAAACTCGTGCACTCATAGGGTCCCTAGCCACTGCCGGCTGCCAGCCAGGTACTCTCTCCCTTCCACTGGCCAGTCCTGCCCCCTGGTCGAACTCCCGGACAACTTCCAGTTGAGGGGACAATTTGCATATTGTGCTTTTATTATTTAGGATGGGTGTGCAAGTTCTCCCTCCAGTAGGCCTTATTGGAGAGGAGAGGGTACCTCATTACCACCTTGATTGGTTAAAAACCTGGCTCAACTTTCTCTGGTACTATCCCAGCAGAGAGTTAGACTACTTTGTTATTACTTGTTGCAGTAGAACTATAATCTCCACTTGCCCTTTGCTGGCATGGCTGATACAGCTCACAGTTGTTTATGGTGTTTAGATGAAACAGAATAGATATTATCTAAAAGATTTCTGTCTTTGTAAGATACCACTTTCCTAGCTTTTTGGATAGAGAAAGCAGGATTTTTTCAAAGAGCATTTTTGTCTGTGTTTGTTTGCGTTTCTGAGTTACAAGCTTCTTCAGGATCAAATCCACAATAAAAAATGCAGAGAGAAAATCCAGGCCCATACAAGCATAAGGACACACTTCTATATAGCCACATTTGCAAATAACTATAAAAGAAAATCCAAGTAACTCATCACCTTATCATTTTTTGGATTGGAAATCTCATTAATTTACTTATTCTCTCCACCTTTCAGAGACTTTTTATGCTTGCTTTATATATACAATATCCAAGGATTTTAGTTGTGTAACAGGGAATAAAAACTTTATACTACTCTGACTAACCATGTAATAGGATTAGAATAAAATGTATTGATGAACTTATACAAAGGACTTATATACTAAAACCCTTATGAGCATACTATAGGCATCAGCAATTTCAGTTTGTACAAGAAACGGCATTGATCACAAGACTTTGGCTTACATAGATTGCTTAACCACAGAAATGTGGCTAACTCTGACCAGTTCCAGTGTGCTGACATTAAAGATCCTTATCAGGATCAACAAGGACACTGCAGCATGTTCACAGCCCCGCCACCTGGTCTCTTTGTTCCTCTTTCTTTCTCCCTCCTTATAAAAACCCCTGCATGAACTGAGACATTAAGATGGTCTTTGGGACAAGAGTCCACTATCTTCTCAGGCTGCTGGCACTTGAATAAATCATTTTTCCTTACAACAGCACCTGCCTCTTGAGTATGGGCTTTCAAAGTGGCAAGCCGCTGGATCCGGGTTTGGTATCAGAATTTGGCTTGCAATCCAGAAGAAGCTCTTAGCTGCTTGTGGCAGTCTGACACTGTGCCAGGGACTACACAGGGACTTCCCAGAAGCTTTGTGGAGAGTATTTTTTTTAATCTCAGGAACTCTTCCTGTTCTCGCTCTCACAGCATCAGCAACCTATAAGTGATTTGCTGGTGAAAGTAAATGGTCTTTGGGGGAGTCGACTAGCTCCAAGACCGAATAACTGGCATGCACCAAAAGTCCTCTATCACTGCCGCCTGGGCTTTCATGCTATCTGGACTCAGTAATGAGTCAGTTCCAGTATTGTTTGGCAGAGGATAGAAATCTATGACTTTAATCCAGGCTTTTCCATGGGAGGATTTTGGTTTTGATTTGAGAGCTCCTGTCTGTCTGAAATGCATCTTTGGTTACAGTTGTTCTTTGCTTGCTTTCTTATATTTTGGGGACTTGGTTTGGTTGTTGTTGTTTTGTGTATACCAGGAATCCTCTGCCTCTGTCGTTTTGGCTTTGTGGCATTTGGACCTTATAAAGGCCATTCGTGGTATCGATTGGTGTGAGGTAGGATTCTAAAGCTAGTGTCTCAGTCCCTCCTTCCAGCAGATTTGATTTGTGATTACCTGTTTCTTTGAACTTAGTTTTTGTATTTTGAACTTTGTTTCTGTTTTAAAATGGGTGACTCAGTATGCGTTGCGCCAGAGTATCCATTAGGTCATATTCTAGCTGACTGTTCAACTTACAGCTATAGGCCAATTAAAATTGTTTTGACTAAGGTCTAGTAGTAGATGGGGTAAGATCTCTTATGTGTAAACTTTCATGTTGTTATATCATAAGTATTCTACTCAAAAAGGATCTAATTTGATGATTTAAAAAGGTGGAAAAGATCTCACTCCCCTCCCGGAAAGTAAAATTCAGAAAGAAAATATATGAGAAAACAAGTCTTTTAAAACACTCTAAACCCTCCTTTTGGAGGTCCAGCAGCTGCTACAGTCCTGAGAACAATGGGGGAATTAATGCCTTAGCCAAACCCCATACAGGCTGTGGGAGTAGCAGGGGCAACTGTGCCCCACCCCAGTGTGAAGGAAGAAGTAGCATTTTTAAAAGAACACTCAAATGGCTACCCTGGCCTGGTGGCTCAGTTCATTGGAACATTGTCCTGTGCACCAAAAAGCTTGCAGGTTTGATTCCCAGTCAGGATTCGATCCCCCAGGAGGCAACCAATTAATGTTTCTCTCACACTGATGTTTCCCTTTTCCCCCATTGTCCCATGTACCTGGGTCCCACCCCACCCTAGGTCTTCACCACCCTGTGGTCTGTGTTCATGGGCAATGCATATACATATAAATTCTTTGGTTAATCTCTTCCTGCTGCCCCCCTTGGGACCCTACCACCCTGCCCTCTGAGATTCCTCAGTCCGTTTCATGTTTCCATGCCTCTGGTTTTATTTTACTCATCAGTTTATTGTGTTCATTATATTCCACATATAAGTGAGATCATGTGATATTTGTCTTTCTCTAACTGGATTATTTCATTTAGCTTAATCATCTCCAGGTCCCTCCATGCTGTCCCAAAGGGTAATAGATCTTTCTTTTTCACAGCTGCATAGTATTCCATTGTGTAAATGTACCTCGGATATTTTAGCCATTCATCTACTGATGGGCATTGGGCTGTTTTCAAATCTTAGCTATTGTAAATATGCTGTTATTAACATACTAGAGGCCCAGTGCATGAAATTCGTGCACGGGGGGGGGGGGGCAGGGAGGGTATGTCTCTCAGCCCAGCCTGCACCCTCTCCAATCTGGGACCCCTTGAGGGATGTCTGACTGCCCGTTTAGGGATGTCCGACTGCCTGGTGTGGGATCGGGCCTAAATGGGCAGTCAGACATCCCTCTCACAATTCAGGACTGCTGGCTCCCAACCGCTCACCTGCCTGCCTGCCTGATTGCCCTAACCACTCCCCTGCCAGCCTGAACAACAACTAATGCTCCCCTGGCCTGGTCCCCCCTGCCCTCCAACTGCCCTCCCCTGCTGGCCTGGTCCCCCCAGCCCCCCAACTGCCCTACCCTGCTGGCCTGGTTGCCCCCAACTGCCCTCCCCCTGCTGGCCTGGTTCCCCCCCCAACCGCCCCCCCCTGCTGGCCTGGTCGCCCCCCACTGCCCTCCCCCTGGTGGCCTGGTCCCCCCCACCCACCCTCCCTTTCTGCCGTGGTTGCCCCCTACTGGCCGCTCCCCGCGGATCTTTGAGGGCCCACCGCCATACCTTCGGCAGTGTTTGAGCCGCGTGGGGCACTGTAAAACATGGGGTGAGAGTTGGTATGTGTCAAGATAATGAGATTAGGGGATGGTTTTGATTTTCTGAAAGTAACCATTTAGC
>NW_005871069.1:7565252-7627510 GCF_000147115.1 Myotis lucifugus
ATAGGATGGGATACATATATACTTTCTGATTGGTGTTTCAGGCTTCTTAGGATATATTCCTTAAAGTCAGATCACTGGGTCAAATGGCAGTTTCATTTTTAACTTTTTGAGGAAACTGCACTATTTTCCATAGTGGCTGTACCGGTCTGCATTCCCACCAACAGTGTATTAGGGCTCCTTTTTCTCCACATCCACGCTAGCACTTGTTGTCTGTTGATATTTTGATAGTAGCCATTCTGACAGTTGTCAAATGGTACCTTATTATAATTTTAATTTGCATCTCTCTGATGATTAGTGACATTGAGCATTTTTTCATATGTCTCTTGGCCATTCTATTTGGATTCTCTGCCCATTTTTTATTGGATTGTTTGTCTTCCTTTTGTTGAGTCATATGAGTACTTTGTATATTTTGGATATTAACCACTTATCAGATATATCATTGGCAAATATGTTCTCCCATACAACTGGTTCCCTTTTCATTTTATGCTGTTTTCTTTTGCTGTGCAGAAATTTTTAGTTTAATGTAGTCTCAGCTGTTTATTTTTTATTGTTTTTTCTTGTCTGAGGAGATATATGCAAAAAATATTGCTTTATTGCCTATGTTTTCTTTTAGGATTTTTATGGTTTTTGAGTCTTACATTTAAGTTTTTAACTAATTTTGAGTTTATTCTTATATGTGGTGTAATAAAGTCGTTTTATTTTTTAAATATATGTCCAATTTCCCAACATCATTTATTGAATAGAATGTCTTTACACTATTGTATGTTCTCGCCTCCTTTGTCATATATTAATTGACAACATAGCATGGGTTTATTTCTAGGCTCTCTATTCTGTTCCACTAATCCATGTGTCTGTTTTTATGCCAGTACCATGCTGTTTAAATTACTGTGGCCTTGTAATACAGTTTGATACAAGGTAGCATGACCCTTCCTATTTTGTTCCTTCTTAAGATTGCTGTGGCCATTTGGGGTCTTCTGTGGTTCCACAGTAATTTTTGGATTTTTTGTTATAGTACCATGAAAAAAGTCATTGGTATTTTGGTAGAAATGGCATTGAATCTATAGATTGCTTTGTTGTATGGATATTTTATTTTTTATTTTTTTAAAATATATTTTATTGATTTTTTTACAGAGAGGAAGGGAGAGGGATAGAGAGTTAAAAACATTGATGAGAGAGATACATCTATCAGCTGCCTCCTGCACACTCCCCACTGGGGTTGTGCCAGCAACCAAGGTACATGCCCTTGACTGGAATCGAACCTGGGACCCTTCAATCCACAGGCCAACGCTCTATCCACTGAGCCAAACCGGTCAGGGCTGGACATTTTAATTATGGCAATTTGTCCTAACCATGAGCACTGTATAGGATTGCATTTTATTTGTGTCTCAATTTTTTCCTTCACTGTTTTATAATCTCAGTGCAGGTCTTTGACCTCCTTGTTTTAAATTTATTCGTGTGTGTGTGTGTGTTTGAAGAAATTGTGAATGGGAGGTTTTTTGTTTATTTGTTTTTGCCAAAACAAGTTTCCTTTTCTGATAGTTCATTATCGGTGTATAAAAATGCAACCAAATTTCTGAATATTTATTTAGTATCTTGCTACTTTACTGAATTTATTTATCAGTTTCAGTAGTTCTTTGGTGAAATCTTTAGAGTTCTTTATATTCAGTATTATGTCATCATAATGACAATTTTACCTTTCCTTTCCAATTTGGATGTCTTTTATTTCTTCTTCTCTGATAGCTGTGTCTAGGACTTCCAGTACTATGTTGGATAAGAGTAGTAAGAGTAGACATCCTTGTCTTAAGGGAAACACTTTTACTTTTCCCCCATTGATTATGATGTTAACTGTGTTTTTGTCATGTATGGCCTTTATTATGTTAAGGTATGTTTCCACTATTGCTTAAAGTTTTTATCATGAATGGATGCTGGATTTTATCAAATGATTTTTCTGCATCTATCTATATGATCATATGATTTTTGTTCTTCATTTTGTGTATATGCTGTATTACATTAACTAATTTATGGATATTGGACCAACCTTGCATCCCAGGAATAAATCCCACTTAATCATGTTGTATAATTTTTAAAATTTATTGCTGGATTCAGTTTGCTAATATTTTGTTGAAAATTTTTTTCATCTATATTTATTTGTGATATTGGCCTATAATATTGTTTCTATATAGTGTCTTCATGAGGTTTTGAAATCAGGATAATGTTTGCTTCATAAAATTAGCTTGGTAGCCTAGCCTTCACTTGATATTTTTGGAAGTTTCAGAATAGGTGTTAATTCTTCTTTGAATGTTTGCTATAATTTACCTGTGAAGCCATTCAGTTCAGGAACTTCGTATGTTGGGAGTTTATTTGTTTATTTATTTATTATTCGAGCTTTGATTTTATTGGTTGTAATTGTTTGAACTGTTCAGATTTTGTTTCTTCTTGACTCAATCTTGGAAGATTATATATTTCTAGGAATTTATCTGTTTCTTCTAGATTGTCCAATTTAATAGCCTATAGTTGTTAGTAATACTTTCTTATAATCCTTTGTATTTCTTAGTGTCAGTTGTTACTCTTCTTTTATTCCTGATTTTATTTATGTGGTCCCTTTTGTTTTCATTATAAGTCTGGTTAAAGGTTTATAATCCTTGTTTTTCTTCTTACAGAACCAGCTCTTGGTTTTATTGATAGTTCATATTTTTTAGAGTCTATTTCATTTGATTCCACTCCAATCTTTATTATTTCCTTCCTTCTACTTACTTTGGACTTTGTTCATTTTTTAGTTCCTTTAGGTATAAGTTTAGATTATTTTTTTTGAGATTTTTCTTTTTTCTTCAGGTAGACCTATATAACAGATCTTCCCTCCAACTTGCTGCCAGTGAGGTTCAACCCCAATGTCATAGTGCCATCTGTTATACAAGTGGTTTGGGTCCACTATTTGTGGGGCTCACTGGATTTTGCTTTGATGTTGTTAAATCTAGTCCCTTGGTGTGTCTATCATGGGCCTCCTGGGAGCTTCTCTAGTGCAGGTGAATGTGAGTCACTGTTCCTTTCTGGCCCTGGGCAACCTGATTGAAGTCCAAGAGGTTGAAGCCCCTAGTAGTGGTTGGGGACTCATAAGACTAGAGGCTGGGTCTGCCTTGAGTCTCATGTCTTGATTTTCCCTGTTCTTATCTGTACTCCTCCCCCCATGGAGCTGGTCCTGCAGGTGTCAGCTGCAGGCACTTGGGGTCCTGCTTGCTTTTGTCTTGCTGTGAGGTCTGGAGTAGTGTTTGTGGCAGGGGAGTGGGGGCGCATATGAGGTCCCACTGGTGTTTGCCTCCCTGTGCAATCTGGGGCAATGTCTTTGGTGGGCCCCCAATGCTGTTTTTGAGTAATTAGATCAGGTAAAGACTCAAAGCCTCTAGAACAGTGGTTCTCAACCTTGGCTGAACATTAGAATCACCTGGGAATCTTTTTAAAATCCTAATTTCTGGGCCTCATCCCATTCTGAGGCCCAGAAATCAGGATTTTAAAAAGATTCCCAGGTGATTCTAATGTGCAGCCAAGGTTGAAAACCACTGCTCTAGAACCTGCCTCTGCCTGCAGACTGCTCGGATTCAGTCTTGAGTAGCCTCAAGCAATCGTCCACAGGTGGGGTGAGTGGTTTTCCAACAGGGTAGGGCACTTGCTTCTGCCTGGAGGCTGTTATTCTGAGCCTCTTAATGGGCCTCAGAAACTCCTCACTGTGGTGCAAGTGGTTTTCCAATAGGGAGGGTCAACTGTCTTCCCTACAGGCAAAAACAGCCTGGATAGCAAAGGTCTGCCTGAGAGAGTTGACCTCTGCAGTGTGAGGGAATGACTCAGCACAGGAAGCCAGGGTGTCTGCCTTCCGAGTTCCAACCCTGGCTTCTGCTTACACAGCTCCAGACCACTCTGCCCTCCCTCTGCCGAAGCCCAAGGTGAGTGGCTGCACTTGATATTTTGTGCACTGGCCCTTTAAGTGGGTGTCTGCATTTCCAGAGTCTCTCCCTGGCAGGCAGCAACCCTGGTGCTCTCTGCTGGGGGTTCCAGCTTGGGAATTAGATCCCAGAGTTCTCAGAGGGAACTCCCTACAGCTGAGATTCGCTCCAGAACTTCAGCTGCTGTCTGTGGGAGCCCGGCCAGACCTTTGTAGCCCTTTTGTGCCTCCACCCGTCCTATCAGTCTCTACGCGGTCTCCACTTTTCTTCCTTGGTTATCAGGGTTCTCTGCAGCTAATCTTCAGTTGATTATTTAAGATTTTTTGTGTGTTTTAGTTGTAATTCCAATTTGGTCCTGGGAGCGTGTCTGTGTAGCATCCACTTCAAAAAGTTCATTCTTAATGTGTATCTAGGATTATTCTATAGTATGCATCTTAATTTATCCTAACTTATATCAGATTATTACTAATTTTATTTGGGTAAATTGTAGAAACTGTTATAGTTTCCATTTCCTCTCCTTTAAACGATTATTGTCCTCTTATATCTATATATGCAATAATCCCCTAAATATAGTGTTAATTATTGTTTTATGCAATCATGTCTTTTAAATTAAGAGAAAAAGGAAAAATGTACTTATATAATTTTTCTATTTACCCATTTATTTTTATTTTTCAGTAATATTTCTTTATGTAGATTCCTTTTACCAACTGGTGTCATTTCTTCTCAGCTCTACGGACTTCCTTTTCATATTGGATAAGGCAAGTCACTCACAACAAATTCTATCAGACAATATCTTTATTTTCCCTTCATTTTTGAAACATAGTTTTTGTTGGATATAGAATTCTCACCAATAATTTTTTTTCAGCAGTTTCACAATATCATTACATTGTGTTCTTGTGTCCTTCTTTCTGACAAGTATTTAATCATGTTGTTGTTTCCCTATACATAAGTCATTTTCCTTGCTGTTTCCAATATTTTATCATTGTTTATGTCTTTCAACTGTTGATTTTAATGTGTCCAGATGGAGATCTCTTTATATTTATTCTACTTAGGATTCATTGAACTTCCCTAGTACAGTAGATTAATGTTTCCAGTTTTTATTTCTTCAAATATTCTTTTGTACTCCTTCCTCTTTCCATCCCCTTCTCAGACTTCTATTATGTGTACGTTGGTTTGGTTATTGATGTCCCACAGAATCTTGAGGGCTCTATTAATTTTTTTTTTGGTTTTATATATATTTTTTTTATTGGATTACGGATATTAACATAGGGGTGCTTTTACCCGCGGTACACCCAAACCTGCCATAAAAGGTGAGAAAAAACGCCCCCCCCCCCCCGCCCCCGTTGTCCGTGTCCATTGGTTAGACCTATATGCTTGCATGTAAGTCCTTTGGTTGATCTTTCCCCCTCACCCCCACCCTCCCCTACCTTCCCTCCAAGGCCCGACAGTCCAATCAATGCCTCTCCGTCTCTGAATCAGTCCTTGTTCATCAGTTTATGTTGTTCATTATATTCCACAAATGAGTGAGATCATGTGGTATTTATCCTTCTCTGACTGGCTTATTTCACTTAGCATAATGCTCTCTAGTTCCATCCATGCTGTGGCAAATGGTAAGAGTTCCTTTTTCTTCTTCCTCTTCTTAAAGAATACCTTTCAGCATTTCATATAATGCTGGTTTGGTGGTGATGAACTCCTTTAGCTTTTTCTTATCTGTGAAGCTGTTTATCTGACCTTCAATTCTGAATGATAGCTTTGCTGGATAAAGTAATCTTGGTTGTAGGTTCTTGCTATTCATCACTTTGAATATTTCTTGCCACTCTCTTCTGGCCTGCATGGTTTCTGTTGAGAAATCAGCTGACAGTCGTATGGGTACTCCCTTGTAGGTAACTGACTGTCTTTCTCTTGCTGCTTTTAAGATTCTCTCTTTGTCTTTTGCTCTTGGCATTTTAATTATGATGTGTCTTGGTGTGGTCCTCTTTGGATTCCTTTTGTGTGGGTTCTCTGCGCTTCCTGGACTTGGAAGTCTATTTCTTTCACCAGGTAGGGGAAGTTTTCTGTCATGATTTCTTCAAATAGGTTTTCAATATCTTGCTCTCTCTCATCTTCTGGTACCCCTATAATTCTGATGTTGGTACGCTTGAAGTTGTCCCAGAGGCCCCTTACACTATCTTCGTATTTTTGGATTCTTTTTTCATTTTGCTTTTCCGGTTGGGTGTTTTTTGCTTCTTTGTATTTCAAATCTTTGACTTGATTCTTGCGATCCTCTGGTCTGCTGTTGGGAGTCTGTATAATATTCTTTATTTCAGTCAGTGTATGCTTACTTTCTAGTTGGTCCTTTATCACAACATCGAGAGTCTCACTAGATTTCTTGAGGATCTCACTACATTTATCGGCGGTTTCCATAAAATTCTTGAAAAATCTTAGAACCGTGGTTTTGAACTCTATATCTAGTCGTTTGCTGTCCTCCATTTCTGTCATTTGTGACCTGTTTCTTTGTCTTCGCATTTTGTCTGCTTCCCTGTGTTGGTAGAGTGGTTTTGTGTGCTAGGTGTCCTACAGGGCCCAGTGGCTCAGCCTCCCCAGTTACCTGAGGTGGACACTCTTGATGCACCCCCTTGTGGGCTTTGTGCACAGTCTTGTTGTAGTTATGCCTTGATTGTTTTAGGTGTCACTGGGAGGAATTGACCTCCAGGCCAATTGGCAGTGAGAATCAGCTGTGTCTGCAGTGGGAGAACTTCTGTGCTGAAGACACCCTTCTGGGGCAAGACTTGCTTCAGTGGGGCTTTGGTGCTCACTGAGTCTGCCCCCTGAGTGTGTTCCTTATGAATCTGAAGAGTTGTAATCTGGATGGTCCCACTCTGACCACTGGATACACTGGCTCTTGGATCTAAGAAGGTGCTAATTAAGCCTCTTCCTGAGGTTACCCAGCAGGAGCTATGAAGAGATATGCAGATTCCCCTTCCTTTTTTGGGGGTCTGGGGGTGCCCAGATGAGGCCCAGCTGTGAAGCAATGCAAGCTGCTGTGGGGCCTTGGGCCTTCTCTTGGAAGTTCTGAGTCTGTCTGGCCCAGCTGCAATTTGTTAGGTACTTTTCAAGTTGCAAAGGACCCGGGCATTCATATGCAAAAGGCTTTGCAGCAGCCTGGATGGGGCGGGGTCTCGGAATCAACAGGGTGGAGCAAGCAGCTATGGCTGATTCTCAGCCCTGCCCTAAGGGGCCGCGCGTCTCAGTGTCCTGGTAATTGCTGCCAGCACCTCTGAGGGAAAGTCGTCCTCAAGTTCTGAGTTCTGCCTGCTGCCAGACCGTCCAGTTTCTCCCCGTATGAGCCCTGGGACCCCAGAGATTTCCCGGAACCGGAGTTCAGAGCAGTCGGGAGCTTGTGACTCCCTCCCGATTCAAAAAGACAGCCACGTCCTCAGGTGCCAGCCCTTTTCCCCGCTCGCTGGAGCCTCCGTACCTCTGCACTTTACTTTCGTAGCTCCTCTGAGTCTGTGTGCTCTTCTCTTTCCTTCTAGTTGTAGAATTTCCACTCAGCCAGCCTTCCTGTGGATCTGGATGATGACCGTTCTTTTAGTTGTATTTTTGAAGTTGTTGTCGGAGGCAGCAATTTCCGGGTGTTTACCTATGCCGCCATCTTGGTTTCTCCTCTCTATTAATTTTTTAAAATTCTATCTCTGTACTTCAGCCTGGATAATCTCTATTTTTTGATTGTTGTTAGTCCTCATCCAAGGACACATTGAACCCACCCTGACTAGGGACAGGGGTGTAACCTGCAAACCAGCGCACGTGCTCTTGACCAGGAATTGAACCTGAGACCCTTCGAGTGTGGGCCAACACTCTAACCACTGACCCACACCAGCCAGGAACTGGATAATCTGTATTTTTTTTGTTTGTGCTTTTTTTATTTGGCAGACATATTTTATTTTATTTTATTATAATTGTTTTATTGCTTAAAGTATTACAAAGAGTATTACATATGTCTCCTTTTTTCCCCGCCCTTGACAATCCCCTGGCCTCCCCTACCCCCCAGTGTCTTATGTCCACTGGTTATGCTTATATGCATGCATACAAGTCCTTCGGTTGATCTCTTACCTCCCCTCCTGCCCCCCAACCCTCCCTGGCCTTCCCGCTGTAGTTTGACAGTCTGTTCGAGGCTGCTCTGCCTCTGTATGTATTTTTGTTCATAAGTTTATAATGGTCTTTATTATCCATAAATGAGTGAGATCATGTGGTATTTTTCCTTCATTGACTGGCTTATTTCACTTAGCATAATGCTCTCCAGTTCCATCCATGCTGTTGCAAATGGTAAGAATTCCTCCTTTTTTATAGCAGCATAGTATTCCATCATGTAGATGTACCACAGTTTTCTAATCCATTCATCTACTGATGGGCACTTAGGCTGTTTCCAGATCTTAGCTATGGTGAATTGTGCTGCTATGAACATAGGGGTGCATATATCCTTTCTGATTGGTGTTTCTGGTTTCTTGGGATATATTCCTAGAAGTGGGATCACGGGGTCAAATGGGAGTTCCATTTTTAGTTTTTTGAGGAAACTCCATACTGTCTTCCATAGTGGCTGCACCAGTCTGCATTCCCACCAGCAGTGCATGAGTGTTCCTTTTTCTCCACATCCTCTCCAGCACTTGTCGTTTGTTGATGATAGCCATTTTGACAGGTGTGAGGTGGTACCTGATTGTTGTTTTGATTTGCATTTCTCTGATGATTAGTGACTTTGAGCATGTTTTCATATGTCTCTTGGCTTTCTGAATGTCCTCTTTTGAAAAGTGTCTATTTAGGTCCTTTGCCCATTTTTTGATTGGATTGTTTATCTTCCTTTTGTTAAGTTGTATGAGTTCCCTATAAATGTTGGAGATTAAACCCTTATCGGTGATAACATTGACAAATATGTTCTCCCATGCAGTGTGCTTTCTTATTGTTTTGTTGATGGTTTCTTTTGCTGTGCAGAAGCTTTTTATTTTGATGTAGTCCCATTTGTTTATTTTCTCTTTAGTTTCCAATGCCCTAGGAGCTGTATCGGTGAAGAAATTGCTTTGGCATATGTCTGAGATTTTGTTGCCTTTGGATTCTTCTAGTATTTTTATGGTTTCCCGTCGTACATTTAAGTCCTTTATCCATTTTGAGTTTATTTTTGTGTATGGTGTAAGTTGGTGGTCTAGTCTCATTTTTTTGCATGTATCTGTCCAATTTTCCCAACACCATTTATTGAAGAGACTGTCTTGACTCCATTGTATGTTCTTGCCTCCTTTGTCAAGTATTAATTGAGCATATTGGTTTGGGTCAATTTCTGGGCTCTCTATTCTATTCCATTGATCTATATGTCTGTTCTTGTGCCAGTACCAGGCAGTTTTGAGAACAGTGGCTTTGTAATACAGCTTGATGTCTGGTATTGAGATCCCACCTACTTTGTTCTTTCTCAGGATCACTGCAGCTATTTGGGGGCTTTTTTTATTCTAGATGAATTTTTGGAGAGTTCGTTCTAGATCTGTGAAATATGCCGTTGGTATTTTAATGGGAAGTGTGTTGAATTTATAGATTGCTTTGGGTAGTATGGGCATTTTAATGATGTTGATTCTACCAATCCAAGAACATGGTATGTTCTTCCATCTGTTTATGTCTTCCTCTATCTCATTTTTCAACGTCCTGTAGTTTTCTGAGTAGAGGTCTTTTACCTCTTTAGTTAAGTTTATTCCTAGGTATCTTAATTTTTTTGGTGCGATGGTAAATGGGATTGTTTTTTTAGTCTCTCTTTCTGTAAGTTCACTATTGGTGTATAGAAATGCCATAGATTTCTTGGCGTTAATTTTGTATCCTGCTACATTGCCAAATTCATTTATTAAGTCTAATAGTTCTTTGATAGAGTCTTCAGGATTTTTTATGTATAATATCATGTCATCTGCAAATAAGGACAGTTTTACTTCTTTTCCAATTTTGATGCCTTTTATTTCTTCTTCTTGTCTAATTGCAATGGCTAATACTTCCAGTACTATGTTGAACAGGAGTGGTGAGAGTGGGCATCCCTGTCTTGTTCCTGTTCTTAGGGGAAATGGTTTTAGTTTTTGCCCATTGAGTATGATGTTGGCTGTGGGTTTGTCATATATGGCTTTTATTATGTTGAGGTCTGATCCTTCTATTCCCACCTGCTGAGAGTTTTTATCAAAAATGGGTGTTGGATTTTGTCAAATGCTTTTTCTGCATCAATTGATATGACTATGTGGTTTTTTTCTTTCAATTTGTTTATGTGATGTATCACGTTTATTGATTTGCGGATATTGTACCATCCTTGCATCCCTGGGATAAATCCTACTTGGTCATGGTGTATGATCATTCTGATGTACTGCTGGATCCGATTTGCTAAGATTTTGTTGAGGATTTTGGCATCTATGTTCATGAGGGATATTGGCCTGTAATTCTCTTTCATTGTGTTATCTTTACCTGGTTTTGGTATTAGGGTGATGCTGGCTTCATAGAATGAGCTTGGAAGTGTTTCTTCCTCTTGAATTTTTTGTAGTAGTCTGAGGAGGATAGGTTTTAGTTCTTCCTTGAATGTTTGGTAAAACTCCCCTGTGAAGCCGTCCGGTCCTGGGCTTTTGTTTGCTGGAAGCTTTTTGATGACTGCTTCAATTTCTTCCATAGTTATTGGCCTATTGAGATTTTTAGATTCTTCCTGATTGAGTTTTGGAATGTTGTATTTTTCTAGGAATATGTCCATTTCCTCCAGGTTGTCTAGTTTGTTGGAGTAGAGTTGTCCATAGTATTTTTTAACAATCATTTGTATATCGGCGGGGTCTGTTGTTATTTTGCCTCTATCCTTTCTGATTTTGTTTAATTGGGTCCTCTCTCTTTGCTTCTTGGTGAGCCTGGCTAGAGGTTCATCAATCTTGTTTATCCTTTCAAAGAACCAGCTCTTGGTTTCATTGATTTTCTGTATTGTTTTTTTGGTCTCTATGTCATTTATTTCTGCTCTAATCTTTATTATCTCCTTTCTTCTGCTCACTCTGGGCTTTTCTTGTTGCTCTCTTTCTAGTTCTTGGAGATTGGATAATTTGTATTGATTTATCTTCAAGTTCAGATTTTTTGTCAGCTAAATCTGCTGTTGTGTATCTCTTGTGAATTTTACATTTCAATTACTATATTTTACAACTGCAGGATTTTAATTTAGCTCTTATTGAAAATATTTTATTCAGATTATTTATTTCTCAACTAATTGTTGTAAACTTTCCTTAATGTTTTGAAATTATTTTCTTCCCTTTTAAAATAGCTGCTTTGAAATCTTTGTCTGCTAAGTCAACTAGCTAGACCCATTCAGATTCTGATTGCTTTATTTTCTTTTTTTTTAAAGTAAATCTTTATTGTTAGATTATTAGTTGTTCCTCTTTTTCCCCCCCATAGCTCCCCTCCACCCGGTTCTCACCCCCCCTCCGCCCTCACCCCCCCCACTGTCCTAATCCATAGGTGCACGATTTTTGTCCAGTCTCTTCCCGCATCCCCCACACCCCTTTCTCCCCCAAGAATAGTCAGTCCGATCCCTTTCTATGCCCCTGATTGTATTATAATCACCAGTTTATTCTGTTCATCAGATTATTTATTCACTTGATTTTTAGATTCACTTTTTGATAGATGTGTATTTGTTGTTCATAATTTGTATCTTTACCTTCTTCTTCTTCTTCCTCTTCTTAAAGGATACCTTTCAGTATTTCATATAATACTGGTTTAGTGGTGATGAAGCTTCCTTATCTGTGAAGCTCTTTATCTGACCTTCAATTCTGAATGATAGCTTTGCTGGGTAAAGTAATCTTGGTTGTAGGTTCTTGGCATTCATCACTTTGAATATTTCTTGCCACTCCCTTCTGGCCTGCATGGTTTCTGTTGAGAAATCAGCTGGCAGTCGTATGGGTACTCCCTTGTAGGTAACTGACTGTCTTTCTCTTGCTGCTTTTAAGATTCTCTCTTTGTCTTTTGCTCTTGGCATTTTAATTATGATGTGTCTTGGTGTGGTCCTCTTTGGATTCCTTTTGTGTGGGTTCTCTGCACTTCCTGGACTTGTAAGTCTATTTCTTTCACCAGGTAGGGGAAGTTTTCTGTCATTATTTCTTTAAATAGGTTTTCAATATCTTGCTCTCTCTCTTCTTCTGGCACCCCTATAATTCAGATGTTGGTACGCTTGAAGCTGTCCCAGAGGCTCCTTACACTATCTTCATATTTTTGGATTCTTTTTTCATTTTGCTTTTCCGGTTGGGTGTTTTTTGCTTCTTTGTATTTCAAATCTTTGACTTGATTCTTGAGATCCTCTAGTCTGCTGTTGGAACTCTGCATGATATCCTTTATTTCAGTCAGTGTATGCTTACTTTCTAGTTGGTCCTTTTTCATAACCTCGAGGGTCTCACTACATTTATCGGAGGTCTCACCAGACTTTTTGAGGGTCTTACTAAATTTATCGGCGGTTTCTAGAAAGTTCTTGAAAAACCTTAAAAGTGTGGTTTTGAACTCTATATCCAGTCGTTTGGTTTCCTCCATTTCTGTCATTTGTGACCTGTTTCTTTGTCTCCGCATTTTTTATGCTTCCCTGTGTTGGTAGAATGGCTTTGTGTGCTAGGTGTCCTATAGGGCCCAGTGGCTCAGCCTCTCCAATTACCTGAGGTGGACACTCTTGATGCACCCCTTTGTGGGCTTTGTGTACAGTCTTGTTGTAGTTAAGCCTTGATTGTTGTAGGTAACACTGGGAGGAATTGACCTCCAGGCCAATTGTCTGTGAGAATCAGCTGTGTCTACGGTGGGAGAGCTCCTGTGCTGAAGACACCCTTATGAGGCAAGACTTGCTTCAGTGGGGCTTTGGTGCTCACTGAGTCTGCCCCCTGAGTGTGTCCCTTATGGATCTGAGGAGTTGTAATTGGATGGTCCCACTCTGACCACTGGGTACACTGGCTCTTGGATCTCTAAAGAGGTGCTAATTTAGCCTCTGCCTGAGGCTACCCAGCAGGAGCTATTGAGAGATCTGCAGATTCCTCTTCTTTGTTTGGGGTTTGGAGGTGCCCAGATGAGGCCCAGCTGTGAAGCAATGCAAGCTGCTGTGGGGCCTTGGTCCTTCTTTTGAATGTTCTGGGTCTCTCTGGCCCAGCTGCAGTTTGTTAGGTAATTTTAGATTGCAAAGGGCCAGGCCTTTCATATACAAAAGCCTTTGCACACAGCTTGGGTGGGGCTGGGTCTCAGGGACTCAACAGGGCGGAGCAAACAGCTAGGGCTGATCCTCAGCCCTGCCCTAAGGGGCCCCGCGTCTCAGTATCCCGGTAATCGCTGCAAGCACCTCTGAGAGAAAGCCGCCCTCGAGTTCCGCTCGATGCCAGACAGCCCAGTTTCTCCCCGTATGAGTCTGGGTCCCGAGAGACTCGCCCAGAACTGGAGTTCAGAGCAGTCGGGTGCTTGAGACTCCCTCCCGATTGAAAAAGACAACCGCGTCCTCAGTTGCCAGCCCTTTCCGCGTGCGCCTCCGTACCTCTGCACTTTACTTCCGCACCTCCTCTGAGTCTCAGTGTGCTTTTCTCTTTCCTTCTAGTTGTAGAATTTCCACTCAGCCAGCCTTCCTGTGGTTCTGGATGATGTCCGTTTTGTCTTTTAGTTGTATTTTTGAAGTGGTTGTACGAGGCAGCAATTTCAGGTGTTTACCTAAGCCGCCATTTTGGTTTCTACCACTTTATTTTCTTGAATAAAATTGTCAGAGCACACAGCAGGAGCCCTACACGAGCTCTGGTGCTCTGAGTTGTCCTAAGTCCATATATTCTTCTAAGTCAGCGGTTCTCAACCTGTGGGTCGCGACCCCTTTGGTGGTCGAACGACCCTTTCACAGGAGTCGCCTAAGACCATCCTGCATATCAGATATTTACATTATGATTCAGAACAGTAGCAACATTACAGTTATGAAGTAGCAATGAAAATAATTTTATGATTGGGTCACAACATGAGGAACGGTATTTAAAGGGCCAGAAGGTTGAGAACCACTGTTCTAAATTCTCCCATTTGACTATGGCAGGGCTGGTTTCCTGCTTGAACCCTGTCCACTGTACTAACTTGGGAACTTAGTCCACGTTCCTCCGTTATCCTCTGCTCACTAGTAACAGGTTTTGGGTCCGAGCCCCTCTGCCTGGGGATGGACCTCCTAGGACGCCAAATCTTAGAGAAGTCATGAGACGTTGTGGGTATATAAGAATGAGTCTTTATTGCAGAAGCCAGTGGCCATACAGTATTCAGACAAGAATAGTCCTCACAGCAAAGCCCATACAGGCAGGCAGCCGGACACCGGCTGGTGAACATATATCTTTCCCATAAAGCAGCATCAGTCTCTGAACCCACTGCTATTATCTGAGCAGCCGCACGCTGCCTCTGAGACTCACCACCTCACATCGTAGCGGTATCTGAGCTCTCTGATTCAGCAGCTTCTCCTGTCTCTCATGCTCAGCTGCTCTCTCTAGCAGACTTCTTCCCACACTCCATCCTAGCTGCTCTCTCTATACTCCAGCAGACTTCTTCTTCACACTCCAGTCAACCAGCTGGTCAGTAACCTACTTTTACGCTATTTAGACGAAGAAGGCTTCATGCCAACGCTGACATCAATCATATTTGCTACAGAAGGGCACAGTGTACCGTGTCCTTGCGCTGGTTCATGGTATCTTGGCCTGAGTAGGATTTCCAGGCTCAGAGTCCTTGAACATCCCATTTAGGCACATGCTCAGAGCGGCCTTTGACCATTCTGGTGTATTGATAGCAAGTCCTCTGTGCTTCCACCAGCCTTGACTATCCAGGGACCTGGCATAGTTCCCACAAACATTTACACTTTTCTTTGCATGTCTCCTAAATTTTAGTAAAAACTCAGCATTTAAAATATATTTCAGCAACTCTGGGTTCTTTTTTCCCCTCAGATGGTGGTGATTTCATAATTTGCTTGCACTAAATCTGTATCCTCATTAGTGTGTAACTACTGATAGCTTCAATGTTTTTTTTTTTTTTTTTACATTTTTAAGCCTTGCTTTGCTGGGGTTACCCTTGTGTTTGCATCCATCAGTGATCAGTCAATACTTGGTCAAAAGTTGTGTTCAACCAGCTTGAGCCAGTAAGCTTCCAGTCTTTAACAATGGACCCATGTGTGGGCAGAGTAGTGCATTCAAATCCTGCTATTTTACCTGCCACTGTATGTTGGGGGCCAGATGTAAGCTGGCAAAGTCCTTGCACCTGAAGGGACTAGCAAGGCTGGGACCCTTACCCACACAGTTTTCCCAGACTTGTTTGGATGGCGATTATCAGTAGAATGAGAGCAACATTTTATAATGAGAACAGCCTTTCATAGCTTACCAAGAAGTCTGTAACTATTTACTGAGATATGCTGTACTGAGAACTTGTCCTTCTGCTGTGTCTCTCCCTTAGAGATTAAGAGGAACAAAGAATACATTCCTCTTGACAGACCTCCTATTCAGTGTGTTGCGTATAAATAGGATTGTGTGGCTAATAAAATTGCTTCAGTTCATCGAGAGAACTGGAGTCCTCCCGATCCTGCTTTCCTGTCTTTCTTTCTCAATTCCCACCTCCCTGCCTCAGCCCGGCTCAACCTTGTCAGGCTGGCCCTGACAACTGTACACCTCCTCTGCATGTGCAGGCAATCACAAGTGATGTGTGAAGAATTTACTAAGCTCCTCTGTGGAAATCTCATTTCCTGTGTCTTCCTATTAAATTCTGACTAATCTGCTGGCCTGTTGCTTGCTCCATCTAGGAATTCAACTCCAGGCTCACTGAGCCTGCACTCAAGTAAGCAGAGAAACTGCTGATTTTTAGGACTTACCTCCCTAGAAGATTGCTGAGTGCACTGCAGTGGCAGGAATGACACTTTTATTGTTCTAACCTGAGGTTCAGTAGATTATGACTAAAATACTTCTCTGTTTGCTGTATGCCTTTAGAAAATTTCCAATAGTTGCTTTCGAGAATTTTTCCCCCCAGTTTTATCGTTTTTTTTGTGTGTGTTTTTTTTTTGAGGAAAAAGAACTGCAAAATGTACCATGTGACTGGACCAAGAAATGTGATGGATAAAGGAGAAGGGGGTGGGGTGAGGTGGTGTGTGTATGTCTATCCTTTGCTTTTACTTTTTTTTTTCCAGAAACATTTTGTGGATAAACTTTCAGGGTGCTTGCTGATCCAAAGTCATCATTCTGTCTTTGCACTTGACTAGCAAATGAGTTATTTTTAGGATTATAAACTCAAATTCCTGAATGCACACAACTACCACCACCACCACCAGAAACATTGCTTTCTAAAATCAAAAGTTGCAGATAAGATTGATGCCCATCTGATTTTTTTTAAACTAAACTATGACTCCCTCTAGAGCAGCGGTTCTCAACCTGTGGGTCGCGACCCCTTTGGGGGTTGAATGACCCTTTCACAGGGGTTGCCTAAATACATCCTGCATATCAGATATCTACATTACGATTCATAACAGTAGCAAAATTACAGTTATGAAGTAGCAATGAAAATAATTTTATGGTTGGGGCTCACCACAACATGAGGGATTGTATTAAAGGGCCGCGGCATTAGGAAGGTTGAGAACCACTGCTCTAGAATCTTTTAAAACATTCTCTTTCCAGAGACATAGAAGCATGGAACAGACTATCGAATTTTAGAGAGGAGATGGGGGAGGGGGTGGGGGAGGGGGAGTGGGTGGGAAGAGATTAACCAAAGAAGTTGTATGCATGTGTGTGTAACCCATGGAAATAGACAATAGGACGAAGGCCTGTGGTGGGGGGTGGGGGCAGGCTAGAAGAGGTCAATGGCGGGGGCTGGGGTAGGGAGGAGAAAGGGGGACTGTGTAATACTTTCAACAATAAAGATTAAAAAAACCTTTCTCTTTATCATTGTTCATATCTAGGTATCCAGTTGGGGACTTCTATGAGACTTAATGAGCCCTCCTCTATGATTTTTTAATCTTAATTTGGACTTGTTGGTCTTTTACATTGAGTTCTGCTCGACCTTCCACTTCACTAATTTGATCTTCCCCTGGGACCATTATGTTACTTAACAATTTATAATTTTAAATTGTACCAATCATGTTTTTACTTTCCATAAATTCTCACGTTTATTTTCATGAATTACATAGTGTTTAATGCTTTTATTAAATATACATGTAAGAGTATATATGTGTATACTGTTAAAAATACTATTGAATGTTTTACGCCCACTATTCAGCTTAACAAATGAAACATTATCAATATTTTGTTCTGTGTACCACTTATACCAGAAGTTATCACTACCCTGAATTCTATTTCACTTGTTTTTCCTCTTAATGTTTACTGCACATATATTTGTAAGTATTTTTAGATTTGCATATTTTTGAAAATTATAAAATGGAATGATACTGTATATAATCTTCATTAGCTTTAACTCAGTATTGAGGAGTTTCAACCATGTTTATGTGTCTAGGTGTAGGAATATACAACTAATTGATGGGCATTTGTAGTTTCTTGTTTTGCTACTTAATATAATTGCAGGCATATTGTGAACATGTCTTCTAAAAATATATGCAAGCCCTAACCGGTTTGGCTCACTGGATAGAGCGTTGGCCTGTGGACTGAAAGATCCCAGGTTCGATTCCGGTCAAGGGCATGTACCTTGGTTGTGGGCACATCCCCAGTAGGAGGTGTGCAGGAGGCAGCTGATCAATGTTTCACTCCCATTGATGTTTCTAACTCTCTATCCCTCTCCCTCTCTGTAAAAAAATCAATAAAATATATTTTGAATATATTCTATCTAATAATAGAGAAACATGGTAATTAACCGTTACTTCGCTACCCTTCCCATTGGCTAATCAGCGAGATATGCAAATTAACTGCCAACAAAGATGGCGGCCGGCAGCCACGCAGCTGAAGCGAACATGAGGCTTGCTTGCTCCAGTGACGGAGGAAGCCAAGGTTCCCCGCCTGCCGGATGCAACAATGTTGCAATTATAGAAGCTAAACAAACCCAGAAACCTGCTTTCAGCCGCCAGCGGGCTCAAAGCTCAGAGCACCAGTGATGGCAACAGAGTTTCAATTATAGAAGCTAAACAAACCCAGATACCTGCTTTCAGCCAGCCACAGCCTCAGAGCTGGAGCCGGCTCTCAGCTCCAGTGACAGCTATAGAAGGTAAATAAATCCCAGAATAAAAAAAAAAGAAAAAAAAAAGAGGCTGGGAGCTTCAGTCACCCACCAGCCTGAAAACGGCCCTCAGCCCCTCACCCAGACTAGCCAGGCACCCCAGTGGGGACCCCCACCCTGAAGGGGGTGTGACCAACTGCAAACAGCCATCAGCCCGTCATCCAGGCTGGCCAGGCACCCAAGCGGGACCCCCACCCTGATCCGGATCACCCTTCAGGGCAAACCAGCTGGCCCCCACCCGTGCACCAGGCCTCTATCCTATATAGTAAAAGAGTAATATGCAAACTGACCCTAACAGCAGAAAGACTGAGAATGACTGGTCACTATGACACACACTGACCACCAGGGGGCAGACGCTCAATGCAGGAGCTGCCCTCTGGTGGTCAGTGTGCTCTCACAGCGGGGAGCTCTGCTCAGCCACAAGCCAAGCTGATGGCTGCCAGTACAGCGGTGGTGGTGGGAGCCTCTCCTGCCTCCTCAGCAGCACTAAGGATGTCCGACTGCAGTTTAGGTCTGCTCCCCGCTGGCAAGTGGACATCCCCCAAGGTTGCCGGGCTGCCAGAGGGATGTCTGATTGCCATCTTAGGCCCAATCCCCTGGGGAGTGGGCCTAAGCCAGCAGGTGGTCATCCCCTGAGGGGTCCCAGACTGCGAGAGGGCACAGGCTGGGCTGAGGAACCCCCTTTCCCCCACAAGTGCACAAATTTTTGTGCACCGGGCCTCTAGTATATATATATATATGCAAGATATATACCTAGAATTAGAATTGCTTAGTGGCATTTTCATTTGCCAGGATAATACTTTAATTTCCAAAATGGTTATACCAATGTATACCCAGCAACCATGCATGATTTCCAATTATTCTACTTCCATGCACACAGGTTATAGCCAGACTTATTGTTAATCTGATGTGTAATAGTATCACATGGAGGTTTTAATTTGCATTTCATTGTTTACTAGTGAATTTGAATATCTGTTCATAAATTTGCTAATAAAAAATTTTCCTTGAATTTTAGGTGTTTTAATGTTCTCAATGCTAGCCTGGTGGCATTTTATATATGTGGTATATATCAGCTGCTGTCTGTCTTCTCACTCTTTTAATGATGTCTTTTATTGATTAAAATTATTTGAAATTTTGTAAATTTTCCATTTCTACCCTTATGATTTGTATTTTTTGCCTTAAGTAATTATTTCCTACCCCTAGGTCATAAAACTATTATTTTGTCCTAAAAATTTTAAAACCTTGTTTTGCATTTATGGCCCTAACTGGTTTGGCTCAGTGGCTAGAGCGTCAACCTGCGGACTGAAGGGTCCCAGGTTCGATTCCGATCAAGGGCATGTACCTTGGTTGCGGGCACATCCCCAGTGGGGGGTGTACAGGAGGCAGCTGATCGATGTTTCTCATCCATGTTTCTAACTCTCTATCCCTCTCCCTTCCTCTCTGTAAAAAATCAATAAAATATTAAAAAAAAAAGAAATTGCATTTATGAATGCAATATTCTCTTCAAAGAACCAATATTCTCCATTGCTCATTTGATTTCCATATTATACCTTTATTTTTTACTAGAAGCCCAGTGCACGAAATTTGTGCACTCGGGGGGTGGGGGCGGTTGTCCCTCAGCCCAGCCTGCGCCCTCTTGCAGTCTGGGAGCCCTCGGGGGATGTCTGACTGATGGCTTAGGCCCGCTTACTGTGGGGAGCAGGCCTAAGCCATCAGTTGGGCATCCTTAGTGCTGCCGCAGAGGCAGGAGAGGCTCCTGCCACCGGCGCTGCACTTGCCAGCTGTGAACCTGGCTTCTGGCTGAGTGGTGCTCCCCCTGTGGGAGCACACTGACCACCAGGGGGCAGCTCCTGCGTTGAGCATCTGCCCCCTGGTGGTCAGTGCGTGTCATAGCAACTGGTCATTCCGCCATCGGGCTGAAACCAGTTCTCCGACACCCCTGAACAGTCCTGGATTGTGAGAGGGCGCAGGCCAGGCCGAGGGACCACACCAGTGCATGACTGGGGCCAGAGAGGGATGCGGGAGGTTGGCCAGCCGGGGAGGGACTGTGGGAGGGCTCCAGAGCATGTCCAGCTGTCTTGCTCAGTCCTGATTGGCCGGACCCCAGCAGCAAGCTAACCTACCGTTTGGAGCGTCTGCCCCTTGGTGGTCAATGCACGTCATAGTGAGCGGTTCAGCGGCCTTAGCATATTATGCTTTGATTGGTTGAACAGACAACCAGACACTTAGCATATGAGGCTTTTATTATATAGGATATTGTTGATTTCTGCTTATTCATTTTTTTATTTTTAGATTTAATTTGTTCTTTTTCTAATTTCTTCAGATGGATATTGAGATAATTGATTTTAAGTATTTATCATTTTATTATATTCATTTTGGCTGTGAATTTTCTGTGAACATTAACTACATTCCCCAAGTTTAAATACATATGTTCATAATGACTCAGTTAAAAATATTTCTAATTCCATTTTTATTTTTTCTTTGACACATGGGTTATTTAATAGTATACTGTTTAATTTCTAAATACTTTAGGAAGTTTCAGTTACCCATATCTTTTTGTTACTGAGTTCTACCTTGATTTTACTGTATATCTTCTATCCATTGCTGAGATTTGATTTGTGGTTCAGCATATCAATTCTGGTAAATGTCCCAACTTACTTGAAATATATGTGTATTCCTGTAGTTGTTGATAATGTTCTATATATGTCAATTTTTTTCAAATCTTCTATAACCGTATCTTTAAATTCTGTTTCTTCCCTCACTAGAGGAAGTCTGTTAAAATATCCAAATACAGTATGATTAGGGATTTGTTTCTTTCTCCTCCTATGTATTTATTTTCTAATGACAGAGAATTTTATTTGTAAAAGCTCCATTTTTGGCACAATGATAGTTTTATGAATCATTTCATTTATAACAGAGAGTAAATGTAGTAGAGTCATTATGAGCACTAGCTTTGGAACCAAATATTCTAAGATTTAGATTCTAGATCTACTACCCTTTTAGCTTTATAACCCTTGATAAGTCATGGAAACGTATGGTTCCAGTTTCCTCAACTGCACAAGATAATTAAAAATTCTGAGTCCATAGAGTTATAATGAAGATTTAATCAGATGATGGATGGAAAGCAAATAAACAATACTAGCAAATGCTGGCCACTATCATTAAAAGGCTTCTATTCTTGTAATATATATTCTTGTAAAATATTAAAAGGCTTCTATTCTTGCACAATGGCTTTCTCTCACAGAATATTCACTTATGGTTTTATGTCAAGTTTTCTTTTCTTTTTTTTTAATACATTAAAGTTAGTAAAATGCATAAATCTTAAGTCATTCACACACACATACATATAGATATATAGATACTAGAGGCCCGGTGCACAAATTCATGCACAGGTGGGGTCCCTCCTGTCCAATCGGGGCCGTCTTGCCCAGTCCCAATCCAGGCTAATTGGGCTGGCCGGCTGGGGGGAGGGACTGTGGGAGGTTGGCTGGCCGCAGGAGGTTGGCTGTGGGAGCGCACTGACCACCAGAGGGCAGCTCCTGCATTGAGCGTCTGCCCCTTGGTGGTCAGTGCGCGTCATAGCTACCAGTCGTCTGGTTGTAATGGTCACTTAGGCTTTCATATATAGGTATCTGTGAAACCATTACTCAAATCAGCATGTAGAAGAATTCTATCACCCAGAAAGTATCATATCCCTTCCCCATTAACTAACATCCTGAAGTGTCACCACATTAGTTTTGCTTGTTGAACTTGATATAATGGAACCATACAGTATGCCTTCCTGCATTAGCTTATTTTCAACACACATATATTTACTTATAAATATCTGTAATAATGTTGAGTACCTGTTCATATGATTGGCCATTTGGATATCTCATTTTGTGACGTGCCTGTTAACTATATATTTTTCCTCTATTTAAAAGAAGTTTAGTTGTATTTTTCTTACTGGCTTGTGGGTTTTTTATTTTATTTTTATCTGGATCAGTTGTCAGTCACATGTATTGCAAATATATTTTCCCAGTCTATGGCTTGCCTTTTCATTATTTTAAAATCAATTAAAAACAAAACCAAGACAAAACAAAACAAAAAATCTGCAGGCTCAAGTTCTTTACCTTCTTATTTACAGCATTGCTGTTGTGGGATCTGATGTTCATCGTACTTTTTCCTTCACAGGTGCCCTGCCCTTTTTCTCTGTTACTTTTCAGAATTCATCTTTGCCTTTGTTTTAAATCTCACTAAAAATGTGTCCAGGCTTGGAATTTTCCTTATCAATTCGATACTCATTATTTCTTCAAAAGTATCTATTCTTACTTTCCCCTTCCTTTGGGGATGTTTGTAGGTGTTGCTACTTTTATTTCCATTCTCTAAACTCAGGTGCTGTATGTACCAGTTCCAGTGGCCTTAGGCAATGTCAACTTTCTGGTCCACTGTAGACAGGCAATCCTTGCAAAGAAAACAGACAGAAAAACCCAGGTGGAAACAAGCATATGTTGTCATGTACCAAGCAATGCTGTTTTCCAGCCATCACCGAGAGGGATCAAAGATAGGGCTCATAATCCCCATGGCCCTGCAGAGGGAACCTGCTCCTCAGCTTTCAAGGCCTTCTTCTCACAGGTTGAGGACAAAAGAGACTGAGAGCCATCACCAAAGGGTGGTTTTTAGGAGCATGCTGCCATCCATTAAAGGCTGGTTCTGAGGAAAAACATGACTAGAAGGGTAAACACAAACTGTGCCATTTTATATTCTTTTTTTGTTAAGTGGTTCCTGGTACATGTTTTAAGTATATTTTGCTGCTAGTCTGAATGAATGACACATACACAGCTTTCAAGCTATTTCTTGGGAAAGGTGTGGTCTAGTAGAACTGGCCGTCCATGCCCGAAATAGGTCCCCGCAGGCTCATGCGACAGAGGCAGCAGCTCAAGCGCCCGTTTCCATTCTGAGGTCTCCTAAACTAAGAGCGTATCCTCTAATTCCAGGTCTCAGCAACTCCATTCTCTCTCTATCCATCTCCATCTCCACTAGGAACCTGGAATGATCATGTTAGGCAGCAGTGCTCACAGATCAAGCCTAGAAGAAGTTTCTCCAGGCGAAGAGAAAGACCTCAGATAAAGACTGGGAATAAAGTTCAACTTAAAATAACCCCAAGTTCAACACCTTCTGGAAAAAGTGAGAGTTGTCCAGCAACAGGCTGTGGCCTGAGGGCTGGCGGCAACAGTGACCACCATCCCTCTGCTTCAGGATGTCCGGTCCAAAGGGTGGGCACAGATGTATGCTCGCTTCTCTAGGACCTGCTGGGACACTTTCTTGATCTGTTCATCTAGATTTTCTGGAGAATCTGGGAGGGAAAGAAGACAGCGGGTGATCTGTCTGCATTGTGACAACCGGAATATTGCTGGAACAGTTTTCCTAACAGTCAGCCTGTGGGTATCCCCACCACCCCTCCAAACCCCCAGGAAGTGATTCTGGGCTGTACATAGAGGCTTTACTCTGAATAACAAAGGGATCATCTTGTTAATCCCTAAAAACTCTAGATCCTGTGGGAGAAGGCACTTGCTCAATAAAAGACCCTTTGCGATGCAAGCCTATTATTGCAGGAGAAACCATCTCCTCATCTCCATAGCACATTAACAGTCAAGTCAGCACTGTGGAGGGTGCCTGAACAGCACCCTGAGCCAGAACCTACACAGAATTATGTGCCCCTCTCCACAATCTCTTAGCAACAGGGCTGGGCTCTGTTGGAACACATGATGTAAAGCCTTGAGGCCAGCAGGACTGTAAGGTCAGAGGAGAATTTAAGCTATACATTCTAAGACATGGCCATAGGAGCATTCCAGACTGAGCAGATGGTCTAGAACAGCATCCCGGGTCATCTGTGAGAGGGGCAGCTTCCTCTCCACTGCAGTGTTCGAGTGAAAAGGCAAGGGAAATGTCTCCTTCCTTTGTGAACCTTCCCTGGGCAGATGCTGCAGGGCCCGCACAGGGGCTGTGGCAGAGCTTGCACCTGCAGATCCGTGCTCCTGCCTCTCTGCCAGTGGAGGTCTTAGTCAGCCCTCACTCAAGGCAGAAGTTTGTGAGTAGCCAGCAGGCCATGGGAGCCTGACAGGGTGCCATAGACCAATTCCAGCATGTCATAATTTTAAGAGTTTCATCAAAAGGTTGATGAGACTTGGGGACTCAACAGGGTTGAGTCACACATGTAGTCACCATCTGGGAATGGCTAAAGGCATTTCCCCAAACCTTGAATAGGAAACTGATTGTGGCTGCCAGACAGCTAAAGGGCATCTTAATCTACATGTTATTGCCTCCTACTGGCCAAACACCTGAACAGCCGTAGGCTATTCCCCAGACAATGCCTCTGTACCCTTTGAAACCTTACCCTTTGAGGTGTATTATCTCCACCCTGTCTTAGGACAGACAAATTGTGTTAATAAAAGCAAGGGTCCTAGGCAAGGAGGTAGTCTTCAGTTCCTTTAGCTGAAGGTCCTCTGATCCCCAATGCCTTTTAAAATTATAACTCGTCTCCGGACTCTTTATTAGTCTCTGGAATTTCTATGTCATCTACGCACAGCGCCTTTTCCAGATTCCTGAACGCTTCTTGATGCTGGGACACGAACCCCGGCAACAGGGTCCAGAAGAAGCTCACCATCAACAGTGGCCTAGAGACAACAAGACTGCGCACAAAGACCACTAGGGGGTGTACCAAGAAAGCGTAAAAAATGCGGAGTCAAAGAAACAGGACAAAACTATCAAGGGAGGATATTGAGTTCAGAACCACACTTTTGAGGTCTCTCAAGAGGCTTCTAGAGTCTGTCGATAAACTTGATGAGATATACAGGAAATCTAATGAGACCCTCGATGGTGTGATAAAGGACCATCTAGAAAGTAAGCATACACTGACTGAAATAAAGAATATTATACAGACTCCCAACAGCAGACCAGAGGGTCGCAAGGATCAAGTCAAAGATTTGAAATGCGAAGAAGCGAGAAACACCCAACCGGAAAAGCAAAATGAAAAAAGAACCCAAAAATACAAAGATAGTGTAAGGAGCCTCTGGGACAGCTTCAAACGTACCAACATCAGAATTATAGGGGTGCCAGAAGATGAGAGAGAGCAAGATATTGAAAACCTATTTGAAGAAATAATGACAGAAAACTTTCCCCACCTGGTGAAAGAAATAGACTTACAGGTCCAGGAAGCGCAGAGAACCCCAAACAAAAGGAATCCAAAGAGGACCACACCAAGACACATCATAATTAAAATGCCAAGAGCAAAAGACAAAGAGAGAATCTTAAAAGCAGCAAGAGAAAGAAACTCAGTTACCTACAAGGGAATACCCATACGACTGTCAGCTGATTTCTCAACAGAAACTTTGCAGGCCAGAAGGGAGTGGCAAGAAATATTCAAAGTGATGAATACCAAGAACCTACAACCAAGATTACTTTATCCAGCAAAGCTATCATTCAGAATTGAAGGTCAGATAAAGAGCTTCACAGATAAGGAAAAGCTAAAGGAGTTCATCACCACCAAACCAGTATTATATGAAATGCTGAAAGGTATCCTTTAAGAAGAGGAAGAAGAAGAAAAAGGTAAAGATACAAATTATGAACAACAAATATGCATCTATCAACAAGTGAATCTAAGAATCAAGTGAATAAATAACCTGATGTACAAAATGAACTGGTGATTATAATAGAATCAGGGACATAGAAAGGGAATGGACTGACTATTCTTGGGGGGGAAAGGGGAGTGGGAGATGCGGGAAGAGACTGGACAAAAATCGTGCACACCTATGGATGAGGACAGTGGGTGGGGAGTGAGGGCGGAGGGTGGGGTGGGAGCTGGAAGGAGGGGAGTTATGGGGGGAAAAAAAGAGGAACAAATGTAATAATCTGAACAATAAAGATTTAATTAAAAACAAACAAACAAAAAAAAAACAGTCGCCTAGAATCAGACCCTTTCCTTCCTCCCCCAAGCAACCCTACTCACACTTGTCCAGCTGAGATAAGGTGAAGAGATTCTGGCAATAAGCTTCTGTGCAGAAGATGTTGGCCAACAGAACCTGCCAGAACCAAGGTCAGAGAGAACCTTGAGCTCTCTGGGCCATAGGGCTCCCTCCCTGGTGACTGACCTCTAAACCAGTGATTCCCAAAGTGGGCGCTACCGCCCCCTGGTAGGCGCTGCAGCGATCCAGGGGGGCGGTGATGGCCACAGGTGCATTTGGGGGCGATGAGTAACTGCTATTAAAATTAAAAAAAAATTAATTTCCAGGGGCTGAGTAATATTTTTTCTGGAAAGGGGGCGGTAGGCCAAATAAGTTTGGGAACCACTGCTCTAAACTTGAAAGAACCACTGGGCAGCTTGACTGGGGTCAAGAAGCTTGGCTCAGAAGTGACACAATCTTAGGTACTAATTCCAGCCCAGAGCCAAACTAGCTCTGTCCCAAGAGCAAATTACTCAACATCTCTGAGCCTCAGTTTCCTCCGCTGTGAGAGAGACATCACAATTCCTGTGGACACTGGCTACTGAGTCAATGCACATGAAGACGAAATCCACAGGCACTCAGTGACTCCTCTAGCAGGGTGAGGAGGACAGACAGGGTGAGGGCACTGGGTGTAGGACTCCATCACTCACCCACCCTTTTCTCTCAAATGGGAAAACGAAAGGGAGTGGCCCTGTGTCCTGAGCAGACATGGACCCTCCCTCCCATTGGAACTTCAGTACTTACCACAGGCCACAGCCACAACTCGGCAAACCCACCAGCCTCCAGGTCAACCGCTGCACAGACCCTGCACTTTACTCTCTCTCTGGGGTTCCAAGCCCCTTGACTTGCCCAGCCCTCCCACTTGAGACTGCTAAATTGGGCCATGCCACTCAATGATCCCACCCCCAACCACCGGGCCTCAGTTGAGTGCAGCAGGACAAAGCCAGTGGGAAGCTACCTGTGTGTGGACGAGTAGAACAGGGCAGGGCAGAGCAGGCTCACCTCGTGGTCATGGTTCCGGAGTCCTGCTCGTATGGAGCGGCTGGCCCGAGACAGCACAGCTGTCATGCCGTACAGGTTGATGAGGATGTTGGCCACCCGCTTCAAGACCATCTGCTCCTCCACAATGGTCTGGGAACACAGAGCCCCAGGGTGGAGGCCCATTACTTGCGATCCCATCCCCCACAGTCCCTCCCTGGGCACATTTCACATCTCTGAGCCTCATTTTATGCCTCGGGATTGTGAGAAGTTGGCTCCCGGTGGCCGCCTGTTTTCCTTTCACTCTGTCTAGATTTGGGCAAGGGTAAAGGTAAGACCAAGTCCCAGGAACCTGGCTGAGACCAGAGGCCAGGGCTTAATTAATACATCTTCAGCCGCAGAGCCTCCCAGATCAGGTCGTGAGATTCACGCCCTGCTGAGGCTTCCCCCACAAATGCAGGAGCCTCTCTTCATCTGGAGGGGGCTCCCCAGCAGGGCACCCACCCCATCAGCCCTGCTTCCCCATTCCACCCCTCCATGGTGAGTAGATTTCTTCCTGGGCTTGGTTCTAAAGGTGGACACTTGGTAAAACATTATCTCATAGATGCTGGCCCCATTTCCCTAACCCCAAAGTTGGAGGGCCTGCCACCCCTGGGTCTGGCAGGGGCCTGACTACCTTGCCAAAGCGGAGCAGCAACGTCTCCACAGTGCGCCCAAAGTAATACACGTTCTCCTCGAGCTTGTTGGCACCGTCCTGGAGGCCAGAGGAAAGGACTCAGCTCAGCACCTCCTCCCCATGGTGCCATCCTGTCCCACTGGGATGGCAGGGCCTCCAGGGCCCAGGCCTGGCTAACATGCAGGCTGTTCTCCATTGTGACAGGGTGGAGACGGGACATCAGCTGTCCCTCAGACTGACTGGTCCTCCCCATCACCCTTGGTCACATCCCTTCTGGGAGGAAGATATCTGACAGGCTATACCTGCTGGGCTCACTCACCGCAACACTGGGGTGCACAACTCCGAGATTCCCTGTCAATCCCAGGTCCACGGTTCGGCCCAAGGAGTCCCGAAGTCTCTGGCCAACGGTCTCCAGGACAGTGGTCACATTGCCCCGTTTAAGCTCGCTGCAGAAAGCCCATGGCCCCATGACCTGAGGCCCTGCTGTTCTTCCCACTGCCCAGCAACAAAACCCCCACCAATAGGTACCCCAGAGCTCTAGGGCACCCATTCCTTCTCCCTGACTATGCAAAGCCATAAAGTGCCAACCCAGGCCCAATATGACCTTCCTCTAGTCTGGGCACTCCGGGCACCTGGCTGCAGGCTGAGTCCGGCCAGCCTGTCCGATAGCAGCCAGTCTCCTCTGAGGTAGAGCTATTCTTGTGCTCCCTCCACAAGGAGCTGAGCCACAGCCAGCTTCCAGGTCGTTCTTCTCCAGTAAATACTTTGCAATATGCTCTGAGCAACCTGTTCTTGGGCTCCAGCAGTGATTTCTAATTGCCCTGGCCTCAGGATGGGGATTGAGAGGAGCAAGAGAGGGCAAGAGCAAGGGAGAGAGAAAACAAACAAATTGTTCTTGTGTTGGCCTTGGAGCCTGGCATCTATTTAAGGGGCATCTCTCATTCCCAGATCCTGAAAACAAAAGTCCCTGCAGCATAGGAAACAGGAACTGTCCAGGGAGTGAGCCCATGGGCAGGGCAGTGAGGGCTTCACTGAGTAGCTGGCTCCTCCTGTCAGCCTCAAATAATGGCCGAGCTCTGGAGCCCAGCTTCCAAGGCCAAACACTCACTGCCAAGGCTCCTGCCCACCTTCCCTCTCTCCAGCCAGGCAGCGAATGGGCTCGGCTTTTCAAGGATATACTGCTCACCCACTCTTGTTTTCCCAGGTGGGACCCAAGGAGCAGAGTGGGAATGGCACCTACTTGATCCTTGCTGTCAGGATGCGTCCGGCGTGCTGCAGGCCTGTCAGGGCGATGTACATCCGGAGAATCTCATTGGTTCCCTGTGGTCAGCAGTACAGAGGTCAAAGCTGCCTCATGGAAGTTAGCCCAGCATCCTGCATGTGCGACTGGGTGGACCGTGCTACTGCCCGCTCGCTCACACCGTGGAAGCCATTCAAGCAGGGCTATAACCTTTTATCGTTTCCACTGCCCCCAGAGTAAAGAACCAAGGTCCTATATAACCTGGCTGCTTGTCTCCTTTCCATTCCCCCCTCACCTGCTCCATCACCTGCCCCAGCCCACCAAGCAGGCCTGGCCAATACTCCCACAAAGGCTTGCTTATTCTACCTCCACTCACTTAGAGGGGGCAGGTAAGCTCCTGTCTGGGCCTAGGATGCTCTACTTCCCTGTGCTCGGCCCATACAGCCTCCCCTATGCCTGGTCAAAATCCTTTCTGCCCTCAAGTGCAATTGCTTCATAAGACTTCAGTCCCTCAGGAGAGATGCACCTGTCCCTCACTCCCTGGTATTCTGGTTTCCTCCTTGGTCAGTCGGTCCACACAATCAAGACCACTAGCACTCCAAAGGTGGGATGTGTCTGAGGTGTCTTCCCCACCCAGGACCCTCCCAGCACCTTTAGGCTTGTGAATTCATGGGGGACAGCAATTAGAGAGCAAGAACTGCCAGGCTGGGAAAGCCCTCAGAGATGACCCTCCTAAGCTCCCTCAATATACTGAGAAGAAAACCCAGACCCAGACAGAGCATTTGAGGCCTTCCTATGAGAAGATCTCTGTTTGTTCCACCACAGCTGGCAAAAGCAACTTGGCAAAGACCTGCGGTGGTTTGCCAGGAGGTGGTAGGCTCAACAGAAGGGCCCTTGGAAGTGAGACCCTAGGTGAAATGCTTGGCCTCTCAGTCTGCAGAACAGGGTCTAGGCAGGGTTGTGAAGAGGGTTAAATGACAGAACGCAGAAGCCAGCCTGGGCCCAGAACCAGGAGGCTCAGGGGGTCCATGGCAGAACGAGGTGGATCTGGTATCAGGGCACGCACCTCAAAGATGAGCAGGATGCGGGTGTCACGCAGCATGCGCTCGTACGGGTAGTCCCTCATGTAGCCCGAGCCGCCGAGGATCTGCAGCGCCTCACTCACGCACTGCCAGGCACCCTCTGAGCTGAACACCTGCCACAGACCCGGGAGAAGGTCAGTGCCAACTCCCTTCCAAAAGGAAGGCCTCAGAACAGGGGCAGAGTGGCTGGGGATGGAATGGGAGGCTCAAGAGAGAACTGGGCTTTGAGATGAGACCGAACGAGGCAGGAGCTCTGATTGTCACAGTCTCACTGGATGAACTCAGGCAAGTCCTTTATCTTCCTTGACCACACGGACCCCACAGTAGCTAAGGAGCTTTCCTCAGCTCCCCTCGGGCTGTGCTGGGATTACCTTCACCATGGCAGCCTCGATGGAGCAGTCAGGAAACCCTGGTTGGTCCAGCATCCCTGCAGTGAGGTAGGCCATACTTTCCATTACATAAGCCTTCTGAGCCATCAAGGCAAACTTTTCCTGGAGTGTTAAAAAAAAATAAAAGCAAGAAGCATTTTATATGTGCTGAGAACCAAATCTGCCAACCAGCAGAGAAGGTAATGAAGTCCAAAGCCTCACACTATACAGGAGAACCGAGCCTGAGCATTCACAAAAGGGTGTCACATTCCTGGCCAGTTCTAAGACCTTTTCCCTGGCTCCTCCTCCGCAGCCGACCACTTCCATAGTAACTGGAACCTCCTCCTCAGCCTCCCTCTGCTACACAGACACAGGTCATTCACCTCACCTATCAAATACCCTGTCACTCAAGACCCTTCACAGCACAGCCTTAACTTACCCTTCCAGCCACTTCTGCACATACTCTATGCCCCAGCAAGCAAAGCAGGGCTTCTTGCTTTTCCAAACACACCAGATACTCTCCCACCTCTAGCACTATGGTCCTGGCCTAGCATCCCTCCTTTGGATTTTGCTTTGAAATCCTACTTGCCTTTCAGGGTCATTTTTATATACCAATTCCTCTGTAAAGCCCCTCCCATAGTAGTGGTCTCTAAAGGTGAATAAAATCGCCCTAGCTGGTTTGGCTAAGTGGATGGAGCATTGGTCTGCGGACTGAAGGGTCCTGGATTTGATTCCGGACGAGGGCACATGCTCGGGTTGCTGGCTCAATCCCCAGTAGGAGGCGTGCAGGAGGCAGCCGATCAGTGATTCTCTCGTCATTGATGCTCTATCTCTCCCTCTCTCTTCCTCTCTGAAATCAATAAAAATATATATATTTTTTAAAAAAAGGGTGTCACATTAAATAAAGCCTGTCCTCTTCCCCAGTCACTTACAGAAGTCACCAGTACAGACACTGAAAGACACAATGCTCACACAGTGAAATCCATACAGTGCCACTTGTACAACCTTAGTACCTGAATTAATCCAAATTCACTGAGGCTCCTGTTGAACTGCTTTCTCGTGCAGGCATATTCTGCAGTCATTTCTGAAGAAGAACAGAGTGTTTAAAAGAACAATTTTCTGGTTGTCCTACGATAATTTACTAAGGCTGTCATCATCACCTTCCAGCCCTCAGGCAGAAACTATGTGAAACAGTCTGCTGAGACCAAGCCCCCTGAAAGACAGAGCCCCTGCTTTCTAGCAAAGCCAGGCTGGAGGAGGGACTATCCACGCCCAGTGGTGCCCAGAGCACACAGGACAGACGTGAAGCACAATTTGAAGTCAGACATAGGTCTGAGTCTGGTACTTTTTCTTACCAGCTGGTAGCCCAAGACAAGCGACTTCACCTTCCTGAACAATACCACTGATCTCACAGAGTTGTGAAGACTGCACGATGCAGGTGGAAGGCGCCTAGCACCAAGTCATGCCCCCATAAACGCCCTGGACAGAAGTAGGGACTGGCTCACACCTGTCACAGCTGTTCATCCCCAAAGCGGGAAGGCGATCTGTTTTGAAAACTTGGGCCTATGGCTTCAAAGTGCACAGATGTGAACACAAGCTGCGTCATGGTCCCAGCTGCGAAGGCACCCAACTGAATAGGGCAGCATCCCATCCAGTCAGCAGCCCCTGCCCCTACAGTCGGCATTCTCCAAACATTCCCACAGGTATGATCCAATCACAACTGCTTCTCATGGTGGGCTCAGATGGTAAACAGGCACCCACATTCACACATTTCCGGGACTTGGGATATCATCGTTCTACATCCTTTGGGGAGAGGCTGGCCGTGAGCACCCCCACAAAGCTCTTGTACTGAGGAATTTCCGAATGGGAAAGAAATCCAGAGGACTTCAGGGTCTTGGAAGCAGCTCAGCAGAGTGAGACAAGCCCTGAGCTTGGCATCTGACAGGATCAGCTTTTAGGCCCAGGTACATGGCCTTGGGCAAAACCCTTACCCTCTCTGAGCATCAGTCTCCTCATCTATAAAAGGAAGGTAAGAACCCAAAGCAAAGCCTTCCCATCCCACCTTGCCCTGAACTCTGAGGAACTTCATAAGCCCTCAGTGTATACAGCCGCTGGGTATCTCCCACCATCCGTAGCCAGTGCCCCCTGCATTTCCCACAAAACTAATGTAGTAATCATGTTCTGTGCCCAACAAAAACCTTATAGGGCTATTTTAAGTTTACTGGCAAAGGAAAATCCAGATTTCAGGCATCCTAACAGAAAAAACAAAGGGAAGATTGAGAGGCTGAGAGATCTGGGTTCCAAACCTGATCCCACTCCTCACCCACTGTGGGAAGAGTCACCTACAAAACGGGGATCTTGGGAGAACCAGGGCTAATGCTTACAGGTGTCTGGCTCACACTTGGATGCTCACTAAGTAGCTCTGCTCCTATGGGTCAGAGCAGTTACCCGCTTCATCTCTGACAGAATGTCCACTCCCCTCCTCCTATCCTTTCGGAGCAGGTAAAATAGAGGAGTGCTGAAACATGAACACTCACCCTTTGGGGACAGACCGAGTACATTCTTTGATCTAAACCACAGCCCAGGTCCTAAACTTGAGTGAGACCATCTGCCCGATGTTCTGCTCAGCACCGTCTGTCGTGAGCACATGGCAGAGCGTCCAGGCTGGAGGGGAGGCAGCAGGGGCGAGGCTGTGTCGCAAAGGGCTGCTGTCCCTGACATACCTACCGATTAATTTCTTGAGCATCCCGGCCACAGCACTGCCCATGCTGAACCGCCCACTGTTGAGGATGTTCATGGCCACCTGCAGAGAAAGCATGGGCTCACTGTGGATTCCACTCCCGCAGAGTCCTGCTTGCCCATACTGTGCTGGGAACAGCCCAAGGGCCTGGAGGACTGAAGGTGACAGACCACAACAGTGCTTGTCTATTTTTACCAGAAGGTTTGAAAACAAAAGATAAGTCCCTAAAGAATTCTGTGCCAGTACTTGGGCTGAGTTAATCATCTTGCCAATCCTCACTGAGCAGGGAGAGAGCACAGTCCCAACACTTCAAAACAAGGTCACACCATCACTGCTATGGCTCAGAGTCGCCTCCTAAAAAGGAACTGAATAACCTCGTTCTAAAAGAACACGTGAATCCTCTTAGGCTCCGGGAAGAAAAGAAAGAAAAGTATGCAAGTAAGACTTATTGGGTTCATGCTGCCAGCTACTTACACCTTCCCAACATTGCTTCCGCATCAGGGTTCTCATTGTACTGACGAAGAACCTGAGGTTTAGAGAGACGAGGGGCTTCTCCCAAGGCCACACAGCAAACATCTGCCTGCATTTAGGCCTGTGCTCTCTCCACTGAACCAGCTCCTTACACTGCCATGACATGCTCCTCCTCCACCAAATTCCTACAATGATGACGTATTTCTTAAGGAGCTTTGTCAGTTTCTCTCCTCTTTATCAATTTTAACTTCCTACCTAATGCAGATGATGAGTGGCTTGTGATGAGGGACAGGCATACATTTGTGTGCACACACTGCTTCCTAAGTGTCTATCTATCTAGTCTATCTAGATTCATGGTGGTGTCCCCTTACCGACTACAGGGGGCACAGAGGCAAACAGCTGATTAGGCAACAGGTGGCCCGTGGTAATAATGGTGGAGTAAAGGGGGGTACACAAGTCCAGTAGGAATGGGTGGGCATGTTTCTTTTGGTGTAGGAAGAGGGTATGTTGGGTAGCAAATGTTCCCACCCAAGAGATCCCTCAGCTAGGTCTACCTGGCCATCCCAGGGAGAAAGGGCATCCCAAGTCCAGCATTGAAAGGCAGGGCTGGGGTCTGGGGGTAGAAAGGTGTCTGTGAACGCTATAGTTTTCCTAAAAGCAAAACTGAAAATGCAATACTGTTTTTTATTGATTGCTTGCTTATGTGTGACTAGCATTATAAAATAGGCAAACCGCCGAAACCGGTTTGGCTCAGTGGATGGAGCATCGGCCTGCGGACTGAAGGGTCCTGGGTTCGATTCCGGTCAGGGGCATGTACCTGGGTTGCGGGCACATCCCCGGTGGGAGATGTGCAGGAGGCAGCTGATCGATGTTTCTCTCTCATCAATGTTTCTAACTCTCTATCTCTCTCCCTTCCTCTCTGTAAAAAAATCAATAAAATATATATTAAAAAAATAAATAAAATAGGCAAACCAATTTGCATTTTTGTTTACTTGTTAAATCAATGGTAGAATCCTGCAAAACAGATTCTGTGGGACTGGAGAGACTAGAAACAACTGCTCCAGTTACTGGGAAGTGCAAGTATTGGTTCTAAATATTCAATCCAAGGCAGTTGGAAAACATGGAGGACAAGGCCAAACCTTGCACTGGATGGGGAAGGGAGCTTGGTTAAGTCACATCATATCATAGTGTTACATTCAGGTCCTGCCCTGCCTCTTTGGGGGGGTGGGGGGAGGAGAGAAGGGTGGAGCCTCTAACTCTAACTTCAGACTTGATGTCTCAGAATGTGGGAGGACACTGACCAGGACATGAAGAGGGAAGAGGAAATCCCATCTGTATTTCCTCTTCCCTCTTCTTAAATGGGCTCTCAAAAGCTAACTCATAGTTTTATGAAAAAAATTTACTTCACAGCCCCTTCATGCTTAATTTTTCACTTAAAACAACAAAACGAAAATAAAAGGAGAAAATAATTTGATACTAGGTCTCATTTCCTGTGGATCAAAGACCTGATGGGTTTAGCCACAGCTGAAAAGGGGCTCACAAACTCAAAGACTGATCTTCCCCCCTAACCTCAGTCCTCTCCTCCTGCATCAGCACTTGCACTTTATCACCTTTTCTACTACAAAATAACTCCCTTCTATAATTCCCATACGTACAGTCTAGATCTCAATTTTCCCAGATGCAAGATGCAACCCATTCTTTGAACAGCCTCTGTCAGTTAACTGCCTCTGTGCCCTAAGCAGTCTGACTACTGATAAAACCTGAAGGCACTAGAACAGTGATGACGAACCTATGACACGCGTGTCAGAGGTGACACGCGAACTCATTTTTTTGGTTGATTTTTCTTTGTTAAATGGCATTTAAATATATAAAATAAATATCAAAAATATAAGTCTTTGTTTTACTATGGTTGCAGATATCAAAAAATTTCTATATGTGACACGGCACCAGAGTTAAGTTAGGGTTTTTCAAAATGCTGACACGCCGAGCTCAAAAGGTTCGCCATCACTGCACTAGAAGAAGAAGCTCTTACTTTTTTTTTTTTTTTTAAATATATTTTATTGATTTTTTACAGAGAGGAAGGGAGAGGGATAGAGAGTTAGAAACATCGATGAGAGAGAAACATCGATCAGCTGCCTCCTGCACACCTCCTACTGGGGATGTGCCCGCAACCAAGGTACATGCCCTTGACCGGAATCGAACCTGGGACCCCTCAGTCCGCAGGCCGACACTCTATCCACTGAGCCAAACCAGTCAGGGCAGAAGCTCTTACTTTTATCTCTCATCAGCCACTCACTTTGATCATTTTGTGATCTCTGGAATCACTGAGGTGTGACACACTTTTTAGTAATTAAGCTGACTGGCAAACAATCCCATTAAATTAGTAAAGGGATTTATAAATCTATTTTTCTTTGCATATTAAAACAAAAATGTTTTACCTAACACAATGGGAAAAAATGTAATGCAGCGTCCGGAAGGTCTAGGGGCAGGGACATCCTCCACACTGAAGGGTAGACATTGGTCCAACTTCCCAGCAGGAAATTTGGCAACAAGGATCAGGAATTTAAAAACATTCACACCTTCTGACCCAGTAACTTCACTAGCGGTGTTTAAACTCATGAAAGAATTAGAAAAGTATGCAAAGCCCTAGCTGGTTTGGCTCAGTGAGTAGAACGTAGGCCTTCGGACTGAAGGCTCCCGGATTTAATTCCGGCCAAGGGCACATGCCTGGGTTGCGGGCTCGATCCCCAGTGTGGGGCATGCAGGAGGCAGCCAATCAATGATTCTCTTTCATCACTGATGTTTCTATCTCTCCCTCTCCTTCCTCTCTGAAATCAATAAAAATATACTAAAGAAAAGAACCCTTAAAAAAAAAAAAGAAAGAAAGAAAAAAAGTATGCAAAGATATATACAAGGATATATGCCACGCAATGTGGTTCTGAGTAGAAAAGAAGTGAAAACACTATTAAATTCCCAGTGCTGAGAACCTGGTAACATTTAACTTGGTATCACTACATGAAGCAATACTATTCAGCATTAAACACTTACAGCAATATACATTTACTGGCATAAAAAGATGATTATGTGGACCCCAAAGTAGAAAGATTCCTTTGATGTGAACCCTGAGAAGGAATTTATCTACTGAAATGAATTCCCCATGGTTAACCAAGGGCCTAAGTTTTATAAGTAAGAGCCTAGCAGGCATTTGCTGACAGGGGCTCCTCATGTACTCTATACCTCGAAGAACCTCAGACTGAACCCCTGCAAGGAAACCCTGGTTTGATCTTTTACCAAGGGACTGACATCTGCCCTGTCCAATCAGAACTGCACATTTTGGACACCTCATTTATATAAAACAGACCTAATTGAGAGCCTGGGGGACAACTTTTGCTATAAAAGTGGCCTCCCCTTTGTCTTGGTGGAACACAATTTAGGCTCTTCCCTGAATCTGTGTCTCCTGGGCTGCAGCTCCTTTTGCTCAAATAAATGCTTTTAATTATTTTTTATAGTCTAAAATTAACTTTGGTTTACATTAGGATTATTGATAAATGAAAAAATGCAGACTATAGTACACATTCACACCAGATTTAAGGGACGAATGGTCTTTATAAAAATCTAGAAAGATAGCACAAAAATGTGAACAATGAATGCCAATTCTCTTGGGGACAGGTTTCAGAATTCATTTTTTTCTCTTTATCTATATTCTCTAATTTGCATATCTTCACGGTGACAAACAAACCTATCACTGCACCCAGACTGCTGCTCCCATGTTTGTCCTTCCACCTCCACAACCCTTTGTTCCACATTCACCAAGTAGCATCCTGTCAGGAGCACTAGCTGATGGCATTTATCTGATTCTCAAGACATGGGGAGGAAGGTATTACTCTGTTCTCTGCTTCACAGCCAAGAGGGTAGAGGATCTTACCAGGGTAAAGATACTTAACTAAGTGATTCAGTAAATTAGGACAGGGCAACAACAACAAAAAAAGGACATTTAAAAACGGGCAATGGATTTGAAAAGACATTTTTCCAAAAATTGCAAATAAACACATGAAAAGATGCAGTATTAGTCATTAGGGAAATGCAAATCAAACCACAATGCGATATGATGTCACACACACTAAGATGGCTATCATTTTAAAAATGGACAATAACAAGTGTTGATGAGGATGTGGAGAAACTAGAACCCTCATACATTGATGATGGGAATGTAAAGTGGTGCAGCCACTGTGGAAAATAGCTGGGCAGTTCCTCAAAAAGTTAAATGTACAGTCACCATATGACCCAGAAATTTCACTTTTAGGTAAATACCCAAAAGAATTGAAAACATATTGTTCACACAAAAACTTGTACACAAATGTTCATAGCAGCATTATTGATAATGGCCAAGAGGTGGAAACAATAAGAAGGTCCATCAGCTGATAAATGAATAAACAAAATGTGGTCTATCCACACAATGGAATATTACCCAGCCTCTGAAAGGAATAACAAATGCTACCACTTGGATAAACTTTGAAAAAGTAATACTTCATATAAGAAGCCAAACACAAAAGGTCACATATATATAACATTTATATGATATGTCCATAAAAACAGAAATTAATATAGTGATTGCCAAGGGATGGGGGAAACTGGAAATGGGAGGGATGGCATTTTTTTCTGGGGTGATGGAAATGTTCTGGAATTAAACCATGGTGATGATTGCACAACATAGCGAATACACTAAAAACAACCAATGTGTACAATTGAAAACAGTGAATTTTATGTTATATGAATTATCTGTAAATAAAAATATAATAATACATCTGACTCAAAAACAAAACATCTTGGGGCTTCAGGACCCAGGGCTAGTCATTGGAGAACCTGTGCTTCTCCAGTGCCACTGGCCTGCTTTATCATGCGTGCTGGAGAGGAATCTTGTCCCTACTCAAGGCAAACAAAGCCTCACAGATTAATGAAGAGACTTAGTTCTAACCACACACTTCCTCTACTGGGAGGCAATTTTTTCCCTTTCCACTTTGCTGATTTCCCAAAGGAGAACCACACACGGTCACCGGGCCAGCACAGGCTGGTCTGCTACAAGCAGGGATGATACAGAAAGCTAGGGCCAACAAACAGCACCATGAAACCGCACAGCAGTCACAGGAGCTGCTTCCGGCAACTCACCTTAAACCCACCTCCAACTTCTCCTAGAACATTTTCAATGGGCACCTTGGTGTTTTCAAAATGGACTTCACAGGCTGAAATACACAAAATTAAAGACTTTAGACGAAAACTACTCTGCACTTACCCACAGGCATGAAATTCATCCATTCATCCATTCTTTCTACATCTACTGACAGGACAGTACAGAAAGACCAGGTTTCTGTCCAAGTGGAGCTCACACCTTAGTTAGGGAGATAAACTATAAACAAGATATTACAACACTGTTAAGTGAGACAGATAAACTAAATACAGCATTGTAACAGAAATGGAGGTTGGAGGGGCATGGGTAATACTATTTTTACTAAGGGTTTATGTCAGACTTTTCTAAGGTGAAGTTTTAAGGATGAGAAAGAGCCAGAGACAGAACAAAAAAGCTTGGCTCCCATTGCAAATGGGAGTATCGGTCCCATTTCACTCTGCTCAATGCAGCCAAACCCTGCACTGTGGCTCTGTGGAAGGAGATTTGCCTTTCTCTACCCACAATGCCAGGTTTGGCCATGTAACTTGCTGAGGCCAGGGCCATGGAGCCAACCAACATGAGCAGAGAGGCCTTCAATGTGCTGATCCAGTCTGGCTTGACTGCTTGGGCTCTTACGATCTGCTGTGAGAACTCACTCCAGCGTATTTAAGAGAACAAATGGCACACCTGAACCCAGCCCACAGCACCTGGTAACTGTGGGAGAGAAATAAACGCCCAGTCCTGGGTGGTTTCTCAGGCGAGTTACTGCAGTGATGGATGACTGGCAGACCTTACAGTGAACATGCACCTGGCGTGTTGGGATGTGGAGGTCAATGTGATGAGAACAGTTAGGTAAGCATGTCAAGGTGAGGGAAGAGATGGGGAAAGGACAGACAGAGTCTTCTCCACTGTGTTCTCTGGAACAGCGTGCTTCTGAATGTTATGTTATAAAGAAATGGCTTCCGGCAACTAATGCCAGAGAAAAGGGAGGCTCAGGACAGGGAAGACCTGGCTCAAGTAGCCAAGCAGCAGCCAAACCAAGTGTGGGCAACCAGGGTTGCTAACCTATTCTATGATTACAGCTGTGTTCAAACAGCCTGGTTGTAAAATACAATGAAATACTCATCTCTCTGTAAATCAGTGCTGACCAGGGTCTCATGTATGGCTTAAGCACATGGGCTGTGAGGCCAAGGCCCTTCTCCTAACAGCTCTTGTTCCTTCACAGGCTGCTGGTGTGGGGAGGACCCTTTTTCCCTCTCTGACCTCATCTTGTGCCCCTCAACCCCCCCCCACCCCCACCCCCCACACACAGGGCCACTGCATAATCCCCGTGGGCACTACCTACCCAGACCTCAGTATGGACAGTGCCCCCACAGCAGTGTATAGTGGCAGCCCTGCTCTTTCTCTCCACCCTGGTCCCTCTGGCCACTTTTCCCCACTAGCACACTGAGCTCTTTCTTATCTCAGGGTCTCTGAGCCTGCTGCTTCCTCTGTTGGAACATTCATTACTCAACAGGCAGCACCAGTCATGGTGGGTAATATCAGTAATAGCAATAACTAACATTTTCAGCTTCCATGTGCACTCAGCATTTTACGTACATCGTAATGCTCCCTTCTCATGTCACCTCCACAATGAAGGTTCTATTATCATCCTCCTCCCCTTTTATAAAAATATTTTTATTGATTTCAGAGAGGAAGGGAGAGGGAGAGAGAGAAAGAAACATTGATGAGAGAGAATCATTCATTGGCTGCCTCCTGCACGGCCCCTACTGGCAATTGAGCCCGCAACCCGGGCATGTGCCCTTGACCAGAATGGAACCCGGGACCCTTCAGTCTGCAGGCAGACGCTCTATCCACAGGGCCAAACCAGCTAGGGCATCCCTTTTTTTTAGGTGAGGAAACTGAAGAAAAGCAAACTAACTTGTTCGAGGACACACAGCTTCTATGTGCCAGAGCCAGGTTAGAGCTCAGGCCCTCTGACACCCCCTCTCCCAGAGGCCAAGCAGATGTCATGGCAAATACCACCATTCAGAACACAGGGTCCCCAAGGACAAGGTGGCAGACAGAAGTGGGTCTGGAGGTGCCAGGGTGGTATGCAGTCTCTGAAGCCAGACTCTCCATGATCTGAAGTAGGAGTCCCACGAGGTAGAGTCCTATGAGGATACCACTGCATCTCTGGGCAGCCTGAGGGCCACTCACAAGACCCAGCCTCAAGTAAATCGAGTGCTGACCAGGGGCTACAAACAGGTCTGGGCAGGTAGAAAGGGAAGTGAGAGAAGGAGGGAATATGGGGTGTCCTGCAATGGAATATTAACCTAGGATACCCACTGCCCTTCTTTGTATCCACTATGCTTCCCTCACAAGGCTGAGAACTCCACAAGACTGTGACTGTTTCGCTAGCCTTAACATCACTGATGCTCAGGGCATGGAAAGGTGCACAGTCACTGTGGCATTCTTTTTTAATATAAATATAGTTGGTATACAGTATTATATAGACATTATTGTGATTCGACATTTTTTAACTTACAATGTAATCATCACACTAATTCTCGTAATAATTTGTGCAAAATTATCACATTATTGACTATATTTCCTTTCCCCATTTCACTCATCCTCCCACCATCTACCTTCTGGTAACACACCTTTGGCCTCTGTTTCTATGAGTCTATTTTTGTTTTGTTTGTTCATTTGTTTTATTTTTTTAGATTTTACATATAAATGAAATCATTTGGTATTTGTCTTTCTCTGCCTCACTTATTTCACTTAGCATAATACCTTCTAGATCAATCCATGTTGTTGCAAATGGCAATATTTCATTCTTTTTATTGCTGTGTAATTTTCCATATGTATATACACAACACATCTTTACCTATTCATCTATCGATGGACACTTAGGTTGCTTCCATATTTGGGCTATTGTAAGTAATGCTGCAACACATATTGTAGTGTATATATAGTCATTCTTTTCAGAACAAGAACAAATATTCCTAAAATTTATATGGAACAACACAAAACCCCAAATAATGAAAGCAACCCCAAATAAAGAAGAACAAAGTTGCTGGTATCACGCTCCCTGATCTCAAACTACACTGCAAAGCTGTAATAATCAAAACAGCATGATACTGGCAAAAAAAGCAGACACATAGATCAATGGAACAGAAATAAACGCTCACTTATATAGTCTATGACCAAAGAGGTAAAACATATACAATGGAGTAACAACTAATATAACCAATATAATACTGTATACCAACTATATTTATATTGAAAAGAATGCCACAGTGACTGTGCATCTTTCCATGCGCTGAGCATCACTGATGTTAAGGCCAGTATATAAGTGGTATTGGAAAAACTAGACACTCTCTCACACCATATACAACAATAAACTCAAGCCCTCGCCGGTGTGTTCAGTGGGTAGAAGGTCGGCCTGCCCACCAAAAGACTGTGGGTTTGATTCCTGGTTAAGGGCATGACCTGGTTTGCAGTTTTGATCCCTGGTCAGGAGGCAACCAACTGATGTGTCTCTCTCACATCAATGTTTCTTTCGCTCTCTTTCTCTTTCCCCCTCCCTCCATCCCTTCCATTCTCTCTAAAAAATCAATGGAAAAATATACTCAGGTGAGGATTAAACAAAAACAAACAAATAAACAAACTCAAAATGGTTAAAGACTAAATCTCCTATAATAAAACATAGGAAACAAACTATTTGACATCAGTCTGAGTAATATCTTTTTGGATACAACCTCCCGAGCAAAGGAACCAAAAGCAAAAGCAAACAAATGGGACTATATCAAACCAATAAGCTCCTGTACAGCAAAGGAAACCTTCACCAAAACAAAAAGACAATCTACTGAATGGGAAAATATAATTGCAAATGATAAGGGGTTGATATCCAAAATATATAAGAAACTCATAAAAGTCAATCCCCAAAATTAAAAAATCTGATAGAAAAATGGGCAAAGAAAATAAAAAGTTATTTCTCCAATGAGAACATACAGAGAAAAGATACTCATCACTAATCATCAAAGAAATGCCAATCGAAGCCACAATGTGAAATCACCTCACACTAGTCAGAATGGCTATTATAAAAAGTCAACAAATAACATGTGTTGGTGAGGATGTGGAGAACAGGGAACCCTTGAACTCTGTTGGTGGGGTGTAGCCCCTATGGAAAACAGTATGGCGATTCCTCAAAAACTAAAAATAGATATACCATACAACCCAGCAATTATACTTCTGGGTATTTGTTGGAAGAAAACAAGAACACTACTTTGAACAGAGATATGCACCCCTATGTTCACAGCAGCATTATTTAAAACAGCTATCATGGCATTCTTAATTTGATGTTGCTAAAATATTTAAGTACAATCAAAACTACTTAAATCTAATTTTATCTCGACACTTGGATGGAGCTAAAGGATCTCTCTCTCTCTCTCTCTCTCTCTCTCTCTCTCACACACACACACACACACACACACACACACACACACACACACGAACACACACACAACTTACTGTTTGAGCCACGGATGCCTAACTTATCTTCAGGCTTCCCATTAGTGATTCCACCAAAGTCTCTCTCTACTATAAATGCTGTCATTTTGTCTTTTACTGAGCCGTCGGAATCAACAACATTGGTTTTAGCAAACACGGTAAAAATACTGGCAAGTCCTCCATTGGTGATCCAGACCTGAAGGAAAAAAGCAAAAGAACTTTGGAGAAAACCAAACTATCATGAGCCACCTCTAAGCCCCATCTTTGCCACAAGACATGCCAGCTGCCCATCGAACTTCAGGCTAGAGCAGTGATGGCGAACCTTTTGAGCTCGGCGTGTCAGCATTTTGAAAAACCCTAACTTAACTCTGGTGCCGTGTCACATATAGAAATTTTTTGATATTTGCAACCATAGTAAAACAAAGACTTATATTTTTGATATTTATTTTATATATTTAAATGCCATTTAACAAAGAAAAATCAACCAAAAAAATGAGTTCGCGTGTCACCTTTGACACGCGTGTCATAGGTTCACCATCACTGGGCTAGACTGTAAAGCCCTGGGGAACCCAGTCACTCCAGAGCAAGGATTTTGCCAAGAGACACAAGTGGCCATGTGTGTGTGTGTGTGTGTGTGTGTGTGTGTGTGTGTGTGTGTTGGGCGGGAGGGTGTAGAACAGTGGTTCTCAACCTTCCTAATGCCGCGACCCTTTAATACAGTTCCTCATGTTGTGGTGACCCCCAATTTCATTGTTACAAATTGAACATAATTAAAGCATAGTGATTAATCACAAAAACAATATGTAATTATATATGTGTTTTCCAATGGTCTTAGGCGACCCCTGTGAAAGGGTCATTCGACCCCCAAAGGGGTTGCGACCCACAGGTTGAGAACTGCTGGTGTAGAAGAATAGCCAATGGTACTAAGATGGTTCAAGCTCTAGCACTAAACAAATGGGTTTTCTCAAGAAAGGGGAATAGGGACAGAAAGGAGCAAGGAAACGGGGTGGAAGAAATAGCAGAGGAAGGGAGAGGTAAATATAGAAACTTCTCAACACAATGTATGGAACCTATTTGGATCTTAATTCAAGCAAATGATTGGAAAAATAAAAAAGTAACCACAGAAATAGTCATAGAAATTTGAATGATAACTAGATAGTAAGGAATTATAAATTTTTAAAATTGTGTTAATGGTATTATAATTAAAAAAAAAAATTCCTGCCTTTTAGCTGAAACAGTATGGATGCAATCCAGAGGTGGCAATGCTGACAGAGAAACAAGACTGGCTAAGAAGAAATAATTGCTGAAGATGGTGAGGGTACATAGAAGTTCACAGTACTGAACTTAAAAACAAACAACCAACAGTAGATCAGGGAAGTAGTTGGTACTATGGAAACATATAGATTGTGGAGCCAGAACTCCTTGGCTCCAATCCTGGCTCTGTCACTAAGCATAGGATGTCTGCAGAACCTCCTTGAGACCCAGTTTCTTCTTTCAAAAAAAGAAAGTAGCATCCACCCAAGAGGTGATGGTCAAAAGATGATGTGTAGGCCCTTGGCAGTCCCTGGTGCGTGGAAAGTGGTCAGTGAGACCACTGACCGAGGGGAGAAACCAAGATGGCGGCATAGGTAAACACCTGAAATTGCTGCCTCGCACAACCACTTCAAAAATACAACTGAAAGACAAAACGGACATCATCCAGAACCATAGGAAGGCTGGCTGAGTGGAAATTCTACAACTAGAAGGAAAGAGAAAAGCACACTGAGACTCAGAGGAGGTACGGAAGTAAAGTGCAGAGGTACGGAGGCGCACGCGGAAAGGGCTGGCAACTGAGGACGCGGTTGTCTTTTTCAATCAGGAGGGAGTCTCAAGCACCCGACTGCTCTGAACTCCAGTTCTGGGCGAGTCTCTCGGGACCCAGACTCACACGGGGAGAAACTGGGATGTCTGGCATCGAGGGCGGCTTTCTCTCAGAGGTGCTTGCAGCAATTACCGCGGGACACTGAGACCGGGGCCTCTTAGGGCAGGGCTGAGGATCAGCCATAGATTTTTGCTCTGCCCTGTTGATTCCCTGAGACCCCGCCCCACCCAAATTGTGTTCAGAGGCTTTTGCATATGAAAGGCCTGGCCGTTTGCAATCTAAAATTACCTAACAAACTGCAGCTGGGTCAGAGAGACCCAGAACATCCAAAAGAAGGCCCAAGGCCCCACAGCAGCTTGCATTGCTTCACAGCTGGGCCTCATCTGGGCACCTCCAAACCCCAAACAAAGAAGAGGAATCTGCAGATCTCTCAATAGCTCCTGCTGGGTAGCCTCAGGCAGAGGCTAAATTAACACCTCCTTAGACATCCAAGAGCCAGTGTACCCAGTGGTCAGAGTGGGACCATCCAATTACAACTCCTCAGATCCATAAGGGACACACTCAGGGGGCAGACTCAGTGAGCACCAAAGCCCCACTGAAGCAAGTCTTGCCCCATAAGGGTGTCTCCAGCACAGAAGTTCTTCCACCGTAGACACAGCTGAATCTCACAGCCAATTGGCCTGGAGGTCAATTCCTCCCACTGATACCTACAACAATCAAGGCTTAACTACAACAAGACTGTGCACAAAGCCCACAAAGGGGTGCATCAAAAGTGTCCACCTCAGGTAATTGGGGAGGCTGAGCCACTGGGCCCTATAGGACATCTAGCACAGAAAGCCACTCTATCAACACAGGGAAGCAGCCAAAATGCGGAGACAAAGAAACAGGTCACAAATGACAGAAATGGAGGAAAGCAAACTACTGGATATAGAGTTTAAAACCACACTTATAAGGTTTTTCAAGAATTTTCTAGAAACCGCCGATAAATTTAGTGAGACCCTCAAGAAATCTAGTGAGACCCTCGAGAATATGAAAAAGGACCAACTAGAAATTAAGCATACACTGACTGAAATAAAGAATATTATACAGAGATCCAATAGCAGACTAGAGGATCACAAGAATCAAGTCAAAGATTCGAAATACGAAGAAGCAAAAAACACCCAACTGGAAAAGCAAAAAGAATCCAAAAATATGAAGATAGTGTAAGGAGCCTCTGGGACAACTTCAAGCATACCAACATCCGAATTATGGGGGTGCCAGAAGAAGAGAGAGAGCAAGATATTGAAAACCTATTTGAAGAAATCATGACAGAAAACTTCCCCTACCTGGTGAAAGAAATAGACTTACAAGTCCAGGAAGCGCAGAGAACCCCAAACAAAAGGAATCCAAAGAGGACCACACCAAGACACATCATAATTAAAATGCCAAGAGCAAAAGACAAAGAGAGAATCTTAAAAGCAGCAAGAGAAAAACAGCTAGTTACCTACAAGGGAGTACCCATATGACTGTCAGCTGATTTCTCAACAGAAACTATGCAGGCCAGAAGGGAGTGGCAAGAAATATTCAGAGTGATGAATAGCAAGAACCTACAACCAAGATTACTTTACCCAGCAAAGCTATCATTCAGAATTGAAGGTCAGATAAAGAGCTTCACAGATAAGAAAAAGCTAAAGGAGTTCATCACCACCAAACCAGGATTATATGAAATGCTGAAAGGTATTCTTTAAGAAGAGGAAGAAGAAGAAAAAGGTAAAGATAAAAATCATGAACAACAAATACATATCTATCAAAAAGTGAATCTAAAAATCAAGTGAATACAAAAAATCTGATGAACAGAATAAACTGGTGAATATAATATAATCAGGGGCATAGAAAGGGAGTGGACTGACAATTCTCGGGGAGAAAGGGGTGTGGGGGTGCGGGAAGAGACTGGACAAAAATTGTACACCACCAAACCAGGATTATATGAAATGCTGAAAGGTACTCTTTAAGAAGAGGAAGAAGAAGAAAAAGGTAAAGATAAAAATCATGAACAACAAATACATATCTATCAAAAAGTGAATCTAAAAATCAAGTGAATACAAAAAATCTGATGAACAGAATAAACTGGTGAATATAATATAATCAGGGGCATAGAAAGGGAGTGGACTGACAATTCTCGGGGAGAAAGGGGTGTGGGGGTGCGGGAAGAGACTGGACAAAAATTGTACACCTATGGATGAGGACAGTGGGGGAGGGGGGTAAGGGCAGAGAGGGGGGGTGGGAACCGGGTGGAGGGGAGCTATGGGGGGGGGGGGAAAGAGGAATAACTGTAATAGTCTGAACAATAAAGATTTAATTTAAAAAAAAAAAGAAAAACAGAAAGTGGTCAGTGAGTGGTAGTGAAGGTTATGACTGAGATCCCGGTGAAGCCATGGAGTTGTACCTTGGAGCCATTCAAGATATAGTGCTTCTTATCTTCACTTAGAGAGGCCCTAGTCCGGATGGAGGCAGCATCGCTTCCACTGTAGGGACAGAAACAGGCTGTTGAGGAGAGTAATGCTGGAAATCAATAAGAATGGTTTGGAAGGCCCAAAAACAAAGGTTTTTACTTTAATACAGGAGTTGGCAAATGTTTAAAATACACAGGGCCAGATTATAAATATATTCAGCTTTTCAGGCTACAGGATACCTGTCCCAACTCCTCAACTCTGCAACTGTGGCATAAAGGCAGCCACAGACAATTTGTAAACGAGCAGACATGTTCCAGTAACACTTTGTTTACAAGGGCATGTACCTGGGTTGCAGGTTCGATATTTGGCCCTAGTCAGGAGGCAACCAATAGATGTGTCTCCCTCCCTCCATACTCTGAAAGTTGCTATGAAGCCTTGAAAGGAGGTGTTGCAAACCACAAAATAATTATTTAATAGGTGCTGTCAGATTTGTTAGCTCACTTATAACTCTCACTAGGAGAGAAAAATAAAGACAAGAGAACTGGCAAGAAAAGTTACTGAGTTGACTCTTGGAAAAATACAGAGAAAGAAGAAATAAAAGTCACCATCTATTCAGCAAAAACTACAGCCCCCCTCCCAGTGCACCCTGGAAGACGCTGTTCCAGGGCAGCTCATGCCAAGCAGACCTGGCTGGCTCCGTCAGGCAGAAGGCGGCAATGTGTTCTCCTGATGCCAGTTTGGGCAGATATTTGGCCTTCTGCTCTTCACTACCGGCCAAGATGATCCCCTAAACAAGACACACAGGCTGATTTTAGCTTTGGAGAGAGAACACTAAAATACGCTGTAGAACATGGCTTCTGAAGGTAATCCTTACTTCATGCAAAAGGAAACGCTGAGTCAGAGCTAGCAGCCTCAGGTAAAAAGTCGGGAACCAGACTGCAAAGGACCTACCCTAAAGTGCACACTCCAGAGGCCTGGAGGCCCAGCAGAGCTTTGGGGTCAGATTCAGGGATTTTCATTATAGCCCCCATTATCTAGCTGGGTGGTCTTGGGTAAGGGATGTCCCCTCTCTGAGCTCCCATCTCCTCACCCACACACAGGGGATAATTCTACCCACTGCAGGGATGGTTTGGATGAAAAAATGTGAAGAGGTGGGAATGCTAGAGCCATACCAGGCATAAAGGTGTTCAGTCAATGTCAGAACTGTCCCACCCCCTTCTTGGTGCTGAATGGGCATGTCCACTCTTCCCACCGAGAGACTGTATACAGCACACACACCCTGAGAGTCAGGGAGCCAAGCATGCTGTGCACTCAGCTCACTGTGGTATCTACATTGAGCAAAAACAACCCAAGTAATTGGATTGTTGATAAGAGTGGTGTGACCCTGGACCTGCCATAAAATGTTCTGAGCCCAGTGGGGTGAGGAAGACCAACAGCAGGGAGGACCTGCTCAGGCCCCAGGTGAATGCTCAAGACTCAGTGGGGTGGTTCACATCCAGTCTGAGGTGAGGACAGGCTCTGCGGAGGCAGCAGCATCACAACTGGACCTCTAAAGGGCAGGTCAAAGGCAATGGGGACAGGAGGAAGATTCAAAGGGAAGGAACAGTGCAAAGAGCCACTGCTTGTGCAGGGACTGAGCACTATCCAGCAGGGCTGAGAATGGGTGTGCACAAACGAGGCACTGCAGGGCGAGGAGACAGGTGCAGGCTAGGCCCTCCTCCCAGACCCTGAGACAGCAAGCACAATTCACTTCCTGAAGGTCTTCTGGAGTCATAGAAAGCATCCCCAGATACTTGACCTTGAGGCCGATGGCCTGGTGTGCTGCCAGGGTCACAGCGATTGACGCGTCTAGGCCGACAATCTCCCCTAGCCGCGCATACATGGTGTTGGAGAGGCCCAGGCCACCTAGAGGAGAAACAGACCAGTTTTACTTATGGTCCAGTCCTAAATTCCTCCCATTAAAGGCAAATGGCTTTACTGGTCTTTTCTGATTATGAAAGAATGACAGGCCCTAGCCGGTTTGGCTCAGTGGATGGAGCGTTGGCCTGCGGACTGAAGGGTCCCGGGTTCGGTTCCGGTCAGGGGCATGTGCCTTGGTTGCGGGCATGTTCCCAGTGGGGGGTGTGCAGGAGGCGACTGATCGATGTTTCTCTCTCATTGATGTTTCGGGCTCTCTGTCCCTCTCCCTTCCTCTCTGTAGAAAACCAATAAAATATATTTTTAAAAAAAATTTAAAAAAAGAAAAAAGAATGGCAGATCACCATTTAAAAAAAAATCACAATACAGAAAGGTACAAAGAAAACAAAAGTCACCTATAAACATCACTCATATTTTTGTGTATATCTTGTCAGACTTTTCTAGGCATATGAGCATATATAGATTTATTTTTAACATAGAAGTATATAATCTATAATACAAAAATATAAAAATATCCTTACATCATTTAATATGTTGTGATTATCTCCTGTCAGATATAGATCTTTGTGAATCAAAGAGCTTTCCAGGGTCTCATTCCAGGGTCCAGTGGACTCCAGGACAGATATTATTCTGCGTGGTACTATTAACATTTTAGGATGGATCATTCTTTGTTGTGGGGACTGTTCTGTGCACTGTAGGATGTTTAGCAGCATTCTTGGCCTCCACCCACTAGATGCCAGAAGTCCCCCTCCCCACAGTTTGACAACCAAAAATTCTCTAGACATTGTCCAATGTCTCCTGAGGAACAAAATCATCCTAGCTGGGAATCATTATTCTGGAGTAAAAAGACAAAGATTAAAGAAACAAAAACAAAACCTTCACTGAACTTACATATTTTGCATTTCATCTTCAACTTCCACAGGTGGCTGAGTGACCATATGTGCATCTTACAAATGATGAACTGAGGCCTAAGATCATGCGGCCAAAATGTAGCAGGGCTGGGGCGCTGTCACTGGAGCCACCATTCACATACAAAGGGAGGGCTAAGTCCCTGCAGAGATGTGGACTGGCCCTGCCTAGTGTGTAGTCCATGGGTTCAATGGTGGCACCAGGAAGGCCAGGGCTCTGCAGTACCACTTCCCCCCTTTCCACCTGTTTCAATCAAAAACACTTTTATTTATTTCATACTAGAGGCTCGGTGCATGAAATTTGTGCGGGGGGGGGGGGGGGGGGTGTCCCTCAGCCTGGCCTGCACCTTCTCCAATCTGGGACCCCTCGGGGGACGTCTGACTGCCGGTTTAGGCCCGATCCTTCACCGGCAGTCGGACATCTCTCTCACAATCCGAGACTGCTGGCTCCTAACTGCTCACCTGCCTGCCTGCCTGATCGCCCCCTAACCGCTCCCTTGCTGGCCTGATTGACGCCTAACTCCTCCCCTGCTGGCCTCATCGCCCCCAACTGCCCTCCCCTCCTGGCCTGTTCACCCCCAACTGCCCTCTCCTGCCAGCCCGATCGCCCCCAACTGCCTTCCCCTGCCTGCCATCTTTGTGGTAGCCATCTTGTGATGACGTGAGGGTGGCCATCTTGTGGTGGCCATCTTGTGATGACGTCGCACGAGGGTGTGACACCACCTAGGCTTTTATTATATAGGATACTGAGGGAATCAATTTTGTTTGTTAAAGAAATAAATTCCACTAACCACTCCCTAGAATGCTCCAGACTGGAAACAGTTCCCCAAAACTTTGGGGGCATGAACATAAGGTTGCTTTTTTCCAAAGAAAGGGGGGAAAAGAAGCCCCAAATATGGCCATTAACATCTCATGAAAGAGCAATTTCATATCAGAAAGTAGGACATAAAACAAGAATAAGGGATGGAAAGTTCTGCAATATCATACCAACATAGCCATGTATGTGTACATACACCCAATACATTCTGGCATATTAGATATGCAGATGTAAAAGACATACCCCAATTTTACAAAGAAATTGTTTGGGAGAAAAATTAAGTCCTTTTCATCAATCAATAAATGATTTAAAAATTATCTTGAAGGGGAAATATATATTACTACTAACCTGACTATGTCTAGAGCAATGGTTCTCAACCTTCTGGCCCTTTTAATACAGTTCCTCATGTTGTGATCCAACCATAAAATTATTTTCATAGCTACTTCATAACTGTAATGTTGCTACTGTTATGAATCATAATGTAAATATCTGATATGCAGGATGGTCTTAGGCGACCTCTGTGAAAGGGTTGTTCAACCGCCAAAGGGGTCGCGACCCACAGGTTGAGAACTGCTGGTCTAGAGCAGTGATGGCGAACCTATGACACGCGTGTCAGAGGTGACACGCGAACTCATTTTTTTGGTTGATTTTTCATATATTTAAATGCAATTCATATTTAAATGGCATTTAAATATCTTACCTAATAATAGACAAACATGGTAATTGACCATACCTTCGCTATGCCTCCCATTGGCTAATCAGTGAGATATGCAAATTAACTGCCAACAAAGATGGCGGCCGGCAGCCACGGACCTGGAACGAGCAGGAGGCTTGCTTGCTCCAGTGATGGAGGAAGCCAAGGTTCCCCGCCTGCCGCGGCCCAGCTCTGAGCTCTGAAAGCAACAAAGTTTCAATTATAGAAGCTAAACAAACCCCAGATACCTGCTTTTAGCAGGCCGTGGCCACGGAGCTGGAGCGCAGGAGGCTTTCCCGCCCACCCACCCTGGCCGGCTCTGAGCTCCACTCAAGCAACAAAGTTTCAATTATAGAAGCTAAATAAACCCCAGATACCTGCTTTCAGCAGGCCGTGGCCATGGAGCTGGAGCCTTGGGCTGCCCCTGGCAAAGGAGGAAGCCAAGCCCTGGCCGGCTCTGAGCTCCACTCCATGCTACAAAGTTTCAATTATAGAAGGTAAATAAATCCCAGAAAAAAAAGAAAAAAAGGAGAGGCTGGGAGCTTCTGTCACTGGGGAGGCTTGGCCAGCCTGAAAACGGCCCTCAGCCCTTCACTCAGACTGGCCAGGCACCCCAGTGGGGACCCCCCACCCTAAAGGTGGTATGGCCAGCCTGAAAACAGCCATCAGCCCCTCACCCAGGCTGGCCAGGCACCCCAGTGGGGACCCCCACCCTGAAGGGCAAACCAGCCAGCCCCCACCCGTGCACCAGGCCTCTATCCTATATATAGTAAAAGGGTAATATGCAAACTGACCCTAACAGCAGAAAGACTGGGAATGACCGGTCACTATGACACACACTGACCATCAGGGGGCAGATGCTCAATGCAGGAGCTGCCCCCTGGTGGTCAGTGCACTTCCACAGGGGGAGCTCTGCTCAGCCACAAGCCAGGCTGATGGCTGCCAGTACAGTGGTGGCTAAGGATGTCAGACAGCAGCGCTAAGGATGTCAGACTGCAGCTTAGACCTGCTCTCCATTGGCAAATGGACATCCCCCGAGGGCTCCCGGGCTGACAGAGGGATGTCTGATTGTCAGTTTAGGCCCAATCCCCCGGGGGAGCAGGCCTAAGCCAGCAGGTGGTCATCCCCTGAGGGGTCCCAGACTGCGAGAGGGCACAGGCCGGGCTAAGGGACACCCCCCCACCCCCGTGCACAAATTTTTGTGCACCGGGCCTCTAGTATAAAATAAATATTAAAAATATAAATCTTTGTTTTACTATGGTTGCAAATATCAAAAAAAATTCTATATGTGACACGGCACCAGAGTTAAGTTAGGGTTTTTCAAAATGCTGACACACCAAGCTCAAAAGGTTCGCATCACTGGTCTAGAGGCTTCCCCCTGATATTTGCTTACTCCAAGCACTTATATTTTCCAGTGGATGACAGACCAACCACCACTCTCCAGCTCTACCCCCACCTGCTTGCTAACTAGTATTCAATGCAGCCCGTGTGTTATGGCAGATAATTCCCCTGTCACTTGTGTTATAATACTGACAAGTCTCAGGTGTCTGAAAGAATGCAGTCTCCCCCTACCTCACTCAGAGGCTGCAGATTTCTGTTAAGAAATAGAAAGTCTGGCTGTAGAGGTCTGTGCTGTGAATTCCAACGATTGTGGGGGAGCAACATCCATGATTATTTTATGTCTTCTGTATAATAGAATATTTTTCTACATTTGGAAATGTGATGAAAGGTCTTTTATACAAGGACAAGTAAGATACACCATTTAGCCTGGCCATTGTGGCTCAATGGTTGAGCATCGACCTATGATCCAGGAGGTTACAGGCACATGCCTAGGTTGCAGCTCAATCCCCAGTGGGGGGACATGCAGAAGGCACCCTATTGATGATTCTTTTTCATCACTGATGTTTCTTTCTCTCTCTCCCTCTCCCTTTCCCTTCCTCTCTGAAATCAATAAAAATACACCTTAAAAAAAAAGATACACCATTGAACAGTTTAAAGCAAAGCAATAAACATACATATAATGTAAGATTTAGCCTGATTAAGCTATGCCTCAGAATCAAGGAAATTAGATAGCACACTAATTTGTCCTAAATTTTCACATTTTGTCTCACAATGGACCAGTTCCAGGATGGGTACAATGGGTACTTATTCTACAAACATTAGGGTCCCCTACTTATGGCTGCCCAACTTGGGGTGCAGGGGCTGGGTGGTATAACTTTAGTCTCTTAGGTAAAACAGGGAAGAAGATAGACCAGCGGTTCTCAACCTGTGGGTCGCGACCCCTTTGGGGGTAGAATGACCCTTTCACAGGGGTTGCCTAAGACCATCGGAAAACACATATATAATTACATATTGTTTTTGTGATTAATCACTATGCTTTAATTATATTCAATTTGTAACAATGGAAATACATCCTGCATATCAGATATTTATTTACATTATGATTCATAACAGTAGCAAAATTACAGTTATGAAGTAGCAATGAAAATAATTTTATGGTTGGGGGTCACCACAACATGAGGAACTGTATTAAAGGGTTGTGGCATTAGGAAGGTTGAGAACCACTGAGATAGACCATCAAGACAAGCTCCTGGATTCTGTGATTTGCTATGCAAACCTAATTTAAAATATGGCTGGAAAAATGCCCCAAGTACTAAAAACCTCCAGATGAACAGCTACACCCATGAAATACACCCAGCACTAAAAGCACGACTACCTCTCCCCTAAACTCCTGCCCCATAGCTGATCACAATGGGAGCAGCCCCAGCCAGCAAAGCCTCAGGAAGAGGGCTCAGAGAAGTGGGTGCAGGCTGAGAACCTAGAGCCACACTTTCATGTCAAAAGGGCCTGAGAGTAAAAACTGTGTGTGGGTGTGCATGCCCATGCATGCGTATGACTGTGTCTGTCTCTGAGACACTGTCTATCCCTCTCCCTGCACACAATTCTTGCCTGTCCCCTTAATCCCACAGAACAGGGATGACCACCTTTAGATTAGGCAAAAAAAGAAACAAGTGATCAGCCAAATCTGATAAACAGAATTACTCTGGGATCCTGAGGAGAAAGACAAGGTCTTTCACTTGGGGGCTTAAAATGTCACTATGAAGCTCCACAGATGCTATGCACAGTCCAGAGGACATAGAGCCTGCTCGAAGGTCCCTAGTAAAATCCCCCACAGGCCACAGGTTCGAGAACAATTCCGTCTATTTAACACCGATACACATATTACAACAAAACCTTACACTCACTAGCATTAGGTCTGTAATGGAACAAGTTAGGGTTTTTTAGATGTACCTTGTGCCCTACAGCCTTATGCCTTACTCCTCTGCACCAGTATGAGAAGCCAAACCCTGGCACCTGAACTCTCACCACACATTTATCCCTCCAACATGAAGCGTAAGTGGCTCCAAGGGCAATTCCTATGCCAGAGACCAAAGGACTATACAGTGGAGATGACACTGCAATCAGCTCCTGCAGTGGTCTCTGGTCCATTCCACAGGGAAAAAAAGCACACTTCCTGCCCTGAGCCAGTCCACACACACTCACTAACCAGCCATCTGGTATTCAGCCAATGACAGATGTTTTTATTAATTCCAGCTGTTTTACAGCTCGATCTTGGACATATTGCACTTAAAAGGCCACCCTTCCCCAAAATAACTCTTTTTTTAAACAAAAATAGAGTACTTTCTTAAGAGACAGACAACCAGCAGGCGGGGGTGGGGGTGGGGGGAGGTGGGTATCTTTTTTACTTACCATATTCTTCTGGGACTTGCATCCCAAAAAGCCCCAGGCTCTTCAGTTTCTCCAATGTTTCTGTTGGGATTTTTCCCTCCTGATCAATTTTTCGAGAGTCCACTGCCAAGAAGAAATATCTTGATTAAACAAAATATAAGTGATGTTTATAAAAATAAACAGAACAACTTTTTGTATAGTATACAACCCCAGTTTCAAAAAGTTTAAAACTGGAAATTATCTAGTCATGGTCATTTAGCATGCTTTTAATTTTACCTAATTACACCAGAAAGAACTGTATTTTGAAAAATTACCAATACCAGGGTATATTGTTTCTTAATCAGGGTGCTATTCACATGGCATGGCTGCACAACATTGTAAATATACTTAATACCACTGAATTGTATACTTAACAAGGATTAAAATGTAAGTTTTATGTTATGCATATTTTACCACAATAGAAAAAAAAGAATAGCGAGGTATTTAAGGTTTATGATGAATGCAGAAATAAAATGTATGAAATAGCACTTAGGCCAGGAAAGCGAAAATGTTGTAATGCTCTTACATGAGACATGAAGTGGTATACCGGTAATATTGGTAAGACATGTACTATAAACTCTAAAGCAACCACTGAAAAACAAAAGGTATTACTAATAAACCAACAAAAGAGATTAGGTGAAATAAAAAACACTCTATTAATCCAAAAGAAGGCAGATAAAAAAAGAAAAAGGGAAACAAAGAAGAGATGGGACAAATAAAAAATAGCTAGATGATAGAGTTAAACCCAACTATGTCAATAATAACCTATACTAATAAAAGGGTAATATGCTAATTAGACCTGACATCCTTCTGGATGTCCTTCCGGACATAGCCACGGTGGCAGGGGACAAGGCAGAGGAGGTTAGGGGGCGATCAGGCCGGCAGGGGAGAGCAGTTAGGGGCGATCAGGCCGGCAGGGGAGAGCGGTTAGGGGCAATCAGGCAGGCAGGCAGGAAGGTGAGTGGTTAGGAGTCAAGGGTCCTGGATTGAAGAGGGTGCAGGCGGGCTGAGGGACCACCCCCTCCGTGCATGAATTTTATGCACCAGACCTCTAGTATTAAAATAATCATATATCAAAGATCAATCAAAAGGCAGATTGTCAGACTGGATTTTAAAAGACAACATTCAACTATGCTGCCCTGTAACAGATCCACTTTATTATTTTTACTGTATACCTTTATTTCGAAATATTATCAAATTTAAAGAAAAGTTGCAAAAATAGTATAGAGTTTCTGTATACTCTTGACCCAGCTTCTCCTAATGCAACCTTATAGAACCACAGTAAAACTACCAAAATTAGGACACTGACATTCATATACTATTATTTAGTAAATTACAGAATTAATTTAAGTTTCATCAGGTTTTCTATTTATGTCTTTTTTCTGTTCCAGGGTCCAATCCAGGATCCCACACTGTATTTAGTTGTTATGTCTCTTTAGAATCCTTCAGTCTGTGATGGTTCTTATTCAGTCTTTTCTTGTCTTTTATGACTTTGACATTTAAAGCATTATTCCTTTGTAGCAATTTAGATTTGCCTGTTTTCCAAAGATTAGATCAATGTTATGTATTTTGGGAAAGAAGACAACAAGGGTGATGTGCCCTTCTCAGTGTATTATATCAGAGTATACGAGACATAATTAAGTCTTATAACTGGTGATGCTAACTTGATCACCTGTTTAAGGTGGTGCCAGCCAAAATTCTCCACATAAAGTTACTCTCTCATCTGGCCAGCGTGGCTCAGTGGCTGAGCATTGACCTATGACCTAGGAGTCATGGTTCGATTCCCGGTCAGGGCATATGCTGGGATTGCAGGCCCAATTCCCAGTGTGGGGTGTGCAGGAGGCAGCCAATCAATGATTCTCTCTCATCACTAACTCTCCCGCTCCTTTCCTCTCTGAAATCATAAAAATATATATTAAAAAAATAAAGTTATTTTCCCTTTGTAATTAATAAATATCACAGGGAGGCCAGCCAATGTGATTCAGTGATTGAGCATTGACCTATGAACTAGGAGGTCACAGTTCAATTCCCAGTCAGGGCACATACCCAGGTTGTGGGCTTCAGACCCTGTGGGGGGCATTTAGGAGTCAGCCAATTAATGATTCTCTCTCATCATTGATGTTTCTATTCCTATCTCTCTCTCCCTCTCCCTTACCCTCTGAAATCAATAAAAATATATTTAATAAATGTTATAGGGGAACTACTTTGCAATTATATAAATAAACTGTTTCCACTCAAACTTTCATCCATTCATGTTTTACTAAAGTGTGTGCTTCATGGTAATTTTTGTTGTTGTTAATCCTCACCCAAGCATATTTTTCCATTGATTTATAGAGAGAGTAGAAGGGAGAGGGAGAGACAAAGAGAGAGAAACATCGATGTGAGAGAGACACCATTGACTGGTTGCCTCCTGCACAGACCTGCAACTGAGGCATGTGCCCTTAACCAGAATCAAACCCAGGACGCTTCAGTCTGAGGGCCGACACTTTATCCACTGAGCCAAACCAGCTAGGACATTATGGTAATTTTGTATTCCAAAATTCCAGCTATGTTTATTAAGTGGAGAAGAAACCCACTTTGCATATAAAAACACATTATCAGTCAAGAGGATGAAAAAAGACATATCATGCTAACACTTATTCAAAGACAGCTGTAGTTGCCATATTAACATTAGAGGTTGAGGGAGAAACCAAGATGGCGGCATAGGTAAACACCGGAGATTGCTGCCTTGCACAACCACTTCAAAAATACAACTAAAAGACATAACGGACATCATCCAGAAACACAGGAAGGCTGGCTGAGTGGAATTTCTACAACTAGAAGAGAAAAGCATACCGAGACTCAAAGGAGGTGCGGTGCTGAAGTAAATACAAAGGTGCGGAGGTGCATGCGGAGAGGGCTGCCGGCTGAGGACACGATTGTCTTTTTCAATTGGGAGGGAGTCTCAGGCTCTGAGCTCCAGTTCCGGGTGAGTCTCTGTGGACCCAGACTCATACGGGAGAAACGGGACTGTCTGGCATCGGTCAGAACTCGAGGGCAGCTTTCTCTCGGAGGCACTCGCGGCGACTGCCAGGACCTCTGAAGGCAGGACTGAGAGCAGCCATACTGCTTACTCGCTCGGCCGCACTGTTGATCCCCTGGGACCCCATCCCGCCCAAGCCGTGCATGGAGGCTTTTGCATATGAAAGGCCCGGCCCATTGTAATCTGAAAATAACTTAACAAACTGCAGCTGCCCCAAGGCCCCAGGGCAACTTGCATTGCTTTACACCTGGCTTCTGCTGGGTAGCCTCAGGAAAAGGCTAGATTAGCACCTCCTTAGATCAAAGAGCCAGTGTACCTAGTGGTCAGAGTGGGACCATCCAATTACAACTCCTCAGATCTATAAGGGACACACTCAGGGGGCAGACTCAGTGAGCACCAAAGCCCCACTGAAGCAAGTCTTGCCCCACAAGGGTGTCTTCAGCACAGAAGTTCTCCCACTGCAGACACAGCTGATTCTCACTGCCAATTGGCCTGGAGCTCAAATCCTCCCAGTTTTACCTACAACAATCAAGGCTTAACTACAACAAGACTGTGCACAAAGCCCACAAGGGGGTGCACCAAGAGTGTCTACCTCAGGTAATTGGGACACTTAGCACAGAAAGCCACTCTATCGACACAGCGAAGCATAAAAAATGCCGAGACAAAGAAACAGGACACAAATGACAGAAATGGAGGAAAGCAAACTACTGGATATAGAGTTCAAAACCACACTTTTTAGGTTTTTCAAGAATTTTCTAGAAACCACCGATAAATTTAGTGAGACCCTCAAGAAATCTAGTGAGACCCTCGATGTTGTGATAAAGGACCAACTAGAAATTAAGCATACACTGACTGAAATAAAGAATATTATACAGACTCCCAACAGCAGACCAGAGGATCGCAAGAAACAAGTCAAAGATTTGAAATACGAAGAGGCAAAAAACACCCAACCGGAAAAGCAAAATGAAAAAAGAATCCAAAAATATGAAGATAGTGTAAGGAGCTTCTGGGACAGCTTCAAGCGTACCAACATCCGAATTATAGGGGTGCCAGAAGAAGAGAGAGAGCAAGATATTGAAACCTATTTGAAGAAATCATGACAGAAAACTTCCCCTACCTGGTGAAAGAAATAGACTTACAAGTCCAGGATGCGCAGAGAACTCCAAACAAAAGGAATCCAAAGAGGACTACACCAAGACACATCATAATTAAAATGCCAAGAGCTGCTGGGGGCCAGCCCCAGCGGTCCAGGGGTTCCCAAAGGTGTGGACGGAGTCGGCGAAGAATGATTTACACGGAGACAGTGTTCAGAACTCTCTAGCTTTCCTTAGTCTCCGTGGATCTTCCCTGTGCCTGGCTGAGGCCACAGAGAAAGAGGAGATATCCCAAGGCAAGCTGAGCCTTTATTTTATAGCGAGAGGTAAACAAGGTAGTGGTTTCTATAGTTACACAGTTCTTGTGAGTTTCACTTGTTTTGACCATAGTTACACTTCCTGCACTTCCCTCAGCCCATTAGCTTCCCAGATAAGATCTAGAGAGCCTCATAAGGTCAAGCCTAATTATGCTAAGAGGACTGTGCCCTCTAAGCTGGGAATTGTTTTTGACTTTGCCCACAGGTCAGTCTGAGGCTTACCCCTATATCAGCTCCCCACAAAGAGCAAAAGACAAAGAGAGTATCCTAAAAGCAGCAAGAGAAAAACAGCTAATTACCTACAAGGGAGTACCCATACGACTGTCAGCTGATTTCTCAACAGAAACTTTGCAGGCCAGAAGGGAATGGTAAGAAATATTCAAAGTGATGAATAGCAAGAACCTACAACCAAGATTACTTTACCCAGCAAAGCTATCATTCAGAAGTGAAGGTCAGATAAAGAGCTTCACAGATAAGAAAAAGCTAAAGGAGTTCATCACCACCCAACCAGTATTATATGAAATGCTGAAAGGTATCCTTTAAGAAGAGGAAGAAGCCGAAACCGGTTTGGCTCAGTGGATAGAGCGTCGGCCTACGGACTGAAGGGTCCCATGTTCGATTCCGGTCAAGGGCATGTGCCTTGGTTGCGGGCATATCCCCAGTAGGAGATGTGCAGGAGGCAGCTGATCGATGTTTCTCTCTCATCGATGTTTCTAACTCTCTATCTCTCTCCCTTCCTCTCTGTGAAAAATCAATAAAATATATTTAAAAAAAAAAAAAAAAAAAGAAGAGGAAGAAGAAGAAAAAGGTAAAGATACAAATTATGAACAACAAATACACATCTATCAACAAGTGAATCTAAAAATCAAGTGAATAAATAATCTGATGAACAGTATGAACTGGTGATTATAATAGAATCAGGGACATAGAAAGGGAATGGACTGACTATTCTTGGGGGGGAAAGGGGTGTGGGGGGTGCGGGAAGAGATTGGACAATAATCGTGCACCTATGGATGAGGACAGTGGGTGGGGAGTGAGGGCAGAGGGTGGGGTGGGAACTGGGTGGAGGGGAGTTATGGTGGGGAAAAAGAGGAACAAATGTAATAATCTGAACAATAAAGATTTAATTTTAAAAAAAAGATTGTTGAACAAAACAAAAAAAAAGAGGGTGCTAAAAGCAAAAAGACAGTGTCTGACAGTGGTCAGCACCTAACTACTTAACGGGAAGCCCAAATGTGGCAGAGAGAACAGAAGAATGGGGTCCTAAACAAGCTGGGGTCCTAACATGGGACATTAAAACTTGCCTGAAGTGAATGACACTTCACTTTTTTAGTTTCATTTTATTTATATACTAGAGGCCTGGTGCATGGATTCATGCACCAGTGGGGTCCCTCGGTCTGGCCTGCTCCCTCTCGCAATACGGGAAGCCTCAGGGGATGTCAGAGGTCCGGTACACAATTTTGGCCCGATCCCCCCAGGCCAGGCCGAGGAACATCACCGATGCATGAATCCATGCACCGGGCCTCTAGTATACATATTAGATCTTTGGCTAATCTTTTTCCACCCTCTCCCCTTCCCTCTGAGATTTATCAGTCTGTTCCATGTTTCCATGCCTGTGCATTAAGCGTCTGCCCCCTGGTGGTCAGTGCGCATCATGGCTCCTGGTTGGTCACGTAGGCGCAATATACACACACATACACACACTAGAGGCCCGGTGCACAAAAATTTGTGCACTCGGGGGGGTCCCTCAGCCCAGCCTGTGCCCTCTCACAGTCTGGGACCCCTTGGGGGATGACCACATGCTGGCTTAGGCCCGCTCCCTGGGGGATTGGGCCTAAGCTGGCAGTAAGACATCCCTCTGGCAGCCCGGGAGCCATCAGGGGGATGTCCACTTGCCAGAGGGGAGCAGGCCTAAGCTGCAGTCAGACATCCTTAGTGCTGCTGAGGAGGCGGGAGAGGCTCCCAACCACCACCGCTGTACTGCAGCCGTCAGCCTGGCTTGTGGCTGAGCAGAGCTTCCCCTGTGGAGTGCACTGACCACCAGGGGCAGCTCCTGCATTGAGCATCTGCCCCTGGTGTCAGTGTGTGTCATAGTGACAGTCATTCCCAGT
>NW_005871069.1:7627793-7643286 GCF_000147115.1 Myotis lucifugus
TTGCCACACTGGTAAAGGGGTTGAGGGCTTTTAGCTGGGTGGCCCCCACTCCTTCAGGGCGGGGGGTCCCTTCTTGGTTCCCTTCTCAGCTGGGTGAGGGCGCGGAGGACCATTTTTAGGCTGGCCACCCCCCTTCGGGGGGGGGGGGGGGTCCTGCTGGGGTGCCTGGCCAGTCTGGGTGAGTGGCTGATGGCAGTTTGCAGGCTGTTCACAGCCGCTTCAGGGTGGGGGTCCCCGCTAGGGTTCCTGGCCAGCCTGGCTGAGGGGCTGAGGGCCGTTTGCAGGCTGCCCACAGCCCCTTCAGGGTCGGCGGGGGGGCGGGGGGGGTCCTGCTGGGGTGCCTGGCCAGTCTTGGTGAGGAGCTGAGGGCCGTTTTCAGGTTGGCTAAGCCCCCAAGCGGGGACCCTCACCCCATTAGGGTGTGGCCAGCCTGGGTGAGTGGCTGATGGCCGTTTGCAGGCTGGCCAAGCCCCCCAGCAGATACCCTCACCCCATGAGGGTGTGGCTAGCCTGGGTGAGGGGTTGATGGCTATTTTCAGGCTGGCCACTGACCCCAGCCACCCAAGCTCCCAGTGGAGGCTGGCTGGAAGCAGGTATCTGGGATTTGTCTTCTATAATTGAAACTTTGTTGCCATGAGCGGAGACCACAGCCAGCTCAGAGTACGTGGGAAGCTTGCCTTCCTCCATCACCCGGGCAACCAAGCCTACTGCTTGTTCCAGCTCCGTGGCTGCTGGCCGCCATCTTGTTTGGGCTAATTTGCATATAGTTGCGCAGATTGGCTGGTGGGAGCTTGGGGCGTAGTGAAGGTATGTTCAATTAGCATCTTTGTCTTTTATTAGTGGAGATATATATAATTATTTATTTATTTATGTTTTTTATTATTTTATTTTTCACCTTTTTCTTCCTCGCCTCTCCATTTTCATCCTGTTTTTCTTCTCCTTTCCCCATTTTAGTTTTCCTCTTTCATTTCTTTTTATCCCTTTTTTACTAGTAAAATTTATCTTCATCTATTTTATGGATGTGTTATTATTATAGTAGTATCTGTTGGCTTATTCATATATCTAACTTCCTCTTCTCAGCTTTTACTCCATTTCTCCTTTTCTTTTCTTTTTCTTTGCTACTCAATTCTTTTTTCCCTCTCTTGCTCTTTTCTTCTCCTAATTTTAACCCTTTGAGTGCCAACCAATATCCTAGGAACTATGCTAAAATTGCTAAGGCATTTTTGCTGATTTTACAGCAGTTTCAGAAAAAAATTATGAATCGCAAGTAAATGAAGTTACATATTCAAGAACTTAAGGAAACCTTTACTACATTTGTTTTCATCTTTGACATATATTGTTTGCTGATTGTATTATAAAATACTAGTAGAAAAAAAAAATTGCCGACCACTAGCTAGACTGAGCTCTAGATGTGCTCCCAGGGCCCCAAGACATTCAAAGCTTCACACACCTGTTCTGCTCTATCATTTTAGTGGATTTATTGTTGTTGTTTTTTGATAACAGACTTTAATGAAGTATAATTTATATGCAGTAAAGTACACAATTCCTAAATGAATATTGCTCGGTACCGTTTTGCATAGGATTCTTGTGTCCTCAATGCCAGTGGTCAATTTTAGAACTACAAACATTCGGCATCATAAGTAATCTGCACTTAGGTGCCATCTGTCAATAAAGAGTGAACTACTAGCATCTAATAGTGACACTGCAGGAGGAGCACGAGAGCGCTCCCCGACACTAAAAGGGTTAAAATTCATTTCACTTCCTAAATTCAGGCCTATCTGTTCTCTTTTCTATTCTTTAAAAAAAAAAAAAAATTTTAAAAATTAATTTTTTCTCTTATCCACTAATTCTCTTACTCTCTCCTCTTTTCTAAACTGTGGCCTTCCCCTATTCATCAAATTCCTTAACTTTATTTTCTCAATTTAAGCTCTGCCTCTTACAGATTCTGTCCCCTTCTGGGTGTCTTTTGTCTGTGCTTTTTGGTTTGTTTGTTTTGTTGTGTTTTCTCCCCATATTCTTTTTCATTCTTTATTTCTTTTTTTTGGTTTTGTTCTGTTTGTTTTTGTTGTGGTTTTTTTTTTTTCCCTTTTCTACTTCTCAATATAACTTTTGCTCTCTTTTCTCTTTCCTAATTTTCTTTCTCTGGAGGTCACTTTTATTGGGATTATTGGTGCCTGGTGTACATTTGGATTCAGTCACATCTGTGCTGTTTCTTGTCGTGTTGTGTTTTGTGCTGTCTATCACCACCTCCACAACAGCTGGCACGAAGTAGAAGAAAGCAAGCCACATAATAAGACACCCTGAAAGGAGACTCCATCCACAGAAGGGACAATAATAATCAAGACCCAACTACATTGGAAGAAACCAAATATCTCAAGTAGGGGGTCTCCCTAGAACACCCAGCCCAGGAGACCTGAGAAACTGCACCACTGAGTCCCACAAAACACCCTATGTAATAATAGACAAACATGGTAATTAACCATACCTCCGACACGCTTCCCATTGGCTAATCAGGGCGATATGCAAATTAACTGCCAACCAAGATGGCGGCCGACAGCCAGGCAGCTGAAGCGAACAGGAGGCTTCCTTGCTCCAGTGAAGGAGGAAGCCAAGGTTCCCCGCCTGCCGCTGCCGGCCTCTGAGCTGCAGTCTAAGAAACTATGTTGCAATTATAGAAGCTAAACAATCCCCAGAAACCTGCTTTCAGCCAGCCGGGCCTCAGAGCTGGAGTTGCAACAGTGTTTCAATTATAGAAGCCAAACAAACCAGATACCTGCTTTCAGCAGCCGAGGTCTCAGAGCTGGAGCCGAGCCTCAGAGCTAAAGCTGGCTCTCAGTTCCAGTGATAGCCATAGAAGGTAAATAAATCCCAGAATAAAAAGAAAAAAAGGAGAGGTTGGGAGCTTCAGTCACCCACCAGCCTGAAAATGGCCCTCAGCCCCTCACCCAGACTGGCCAGGCAGCCCAGTGGGGACCCCCACCCTGAAGGGGGTGTGACCAGCTGCAAACAGCCATCATCCCCTCATCTAGGCTGGCCAGGCACCCAAGCGGGACCCCCACCCTGATCCAGGACACCCTTCAGGGCAAACCAGCCAGCCCCCACCCGTGCACCAGGCCTCTATCCTATATAGTGAAAGGGTAATATGCCTCCCAGCACCGGGATCAGCGGAGCAGCGAGGCCTCACTGCCCCTGTGTCAAGTGGAGCCACGAGGCCTCCCAGCACTGGGATCAGCGGAGCAGCGAGGCCTCACTGCCCCGGTGTCAAGCAGAGCCGGGAGGCCTCCTGGCCCCTGGAGCAGCATGACAGGGGGCAGCGCCCAAACCCCCTGATCGCCCTGCGGCTCTGTGTGTGACAGGGTGCGGCGCCCCAACCCCCCCCATGGGCCCTGCTCTGTGTATGACGGGGTGGAGCCACAACCTCCCCATCGGCCCTGCCCTGAGTGTGACATGGGGGAGTGCCCCAACCCCCTGATCGGCCCTGCTCTGTGGGTGACAGGGGGCGGCGCCCCAACCCCCTGATCCGCCCTGCTCTGTGTGTGACGGGGGCGGTGCCCCAACTCCCCTATCGGGCCTACTCTGTGTGTGACAGGGTACAGAGCCCCACCCCCCCTGATGGGCCCTGCTCTGTGCATGACAGGGGGCAGTGCCCCAACCCCCTGATCGGCCCGGCTCTGTGCATGACGGGGGTGGCGTCACAACCTCCCAATCCGCCCTGCTCTGTGCATGACAGGGGGCGGCGCCCCAACTCCCCAATCGGCCCTGCTCTGAGCCCGACCAGGGCTGCACCTAGGGATTGGGCCTGCCCTCTGCCACCCAGGAATGGGCCTAAGCCAGCAGGTCGTTATCTCCCGAGGGTCCCAGACTGTGAGAGGGCACAGTGGGGCTGAGGGACCCCCCCCCTACCACCAGTGCACAAATTTTTGTGCACCGGGCCTCTAGTCTACTACATAAGACCAATTCAAAAAATCTGGGTGGCATACCTGTTTGATCTATTTGTTAGGCACAGTTACAAAGAAACAGCTAAAAGTTAGGAGACATAGGCATATCATTCATACGAAAGTAAAGGAGGAATCACCAGAAAAAGAAATAAATGAAATTGAGGCGAACAATTAGACAAAGAAAAAATTCAGAGTAATAGTTATAAGGATGCTCAAACAGCTGGATGGGAAATTCACCAACATGTGTGAGAATCAAGCAAAGGAATAACAATCTGAAACAACTCACTAGATCAGATGGAATAAACTGACAAACATTTTCAGAACATTTCACCCCAAAACTACGGAATATACATTCTTCTCAAGTGCACATGGGACATTTTCATAAATAGATCACATATTAAGACACAGGCTGTCTCTACGAATTCAAGAAGATTGAAATTATATCAAGCATCTTCTCAGATCATAATGGCATAATATTAGAAATAAACCACAATAAAAACAATAAAAAAAAATCCAAACACTTGGAGGCTAAAGAGCATACTATTAAACAATGAATGGGCTATCAAAGAGGAAATAAAAAAACATTCAGGAAACAAATGAAAATGAAAACACAACAATCCAAAAATCTATGGGACACAGTAAAAGCAGTCCTGAGAGGGAAGTTCATAGTACTACAGGCCTACCTCAAAAAAACAAGAAAAGCCCTGGCCGGTTTGGCTCAGTGGATAGAGCGTCGGCCTGCGGACTCAAGGGTCCCAGGTTCGATTCCGGTCAAGGGCATGTACCTTGGTTGCAGGCACATCCCCAGTGGGGAATGTGCAGGAGGCGGCTGATCGATGTTTCTCTCTCATAGATGTTTCTAACTCTCTATCCCTCTCCCTTCCTCTCTGTAAAAAATCAATAAAATATATTTAAAAAAAAACAAACAAAAAAAACAAGAAAAACTTGTAATAAATTATCTAACCCTACAACTTAAAAAACTAGAGAGCAACAAGAAAAGCCCAGAGTAAGTAGAAGGAAGGAAATAATAAAGATCAGAGTGGAAATAAATGACCAAAAAAAAAAGTACAATAAAATCAAGAGCTGGTTCTTTAAAAGGATAAACAAGATTGATGAATGTCTAGCCAGGCTCACCAAGTAACAAAGCAAAAAGACAAAAATAAACAAAATTAGAAATGAGAGAGGTGAAGTAACAACCAACCCCAGAGAAATACAAAGGATTGTAAAAAAAAAAAAAATACTACAAAAAACTCTATTCCAATAAACTGGACAACCTAGACAAAATGGACACATTCTTAGAAAAATACAATCTTCCAAAATTCAATGAGGAAGCACCAGTAAAACTAAATAGGCCAATAACTACCGATGAAATTGAAGCAGTAATCAAAAAACTTCCAGCAAACAAAAGCCCTGGTCCGGACTGATTCACAGGGGAATTTTACCAAATATTCAAAGAACTAACACCGATCCTCCTCAGACAATTCCAAAATATTTAAGAGGAACACTTTCAAGCTTTCTATGAAGCCAGCATTACCCTAATCAAAACAGCAGATAAAGACACTACAAAGAAAGAGAATTACAGGCCAATATCCCTGATGAACACAGACGCTAAAATCCTCAACAAAATATTAACAGATCACATCCAGTAATATATTAAAAAGATCATACACTATGATCAGGTGGGATTTACTCCCGGGATGCAAGGCTGGCACAATATCTGCAAATCAATAAGCGTGACACAGCCATAACTGGTTTGGCTCAGTGGATAGAGTGTCGGCCTGCGGACTGAGGGTCCCAGGTTTGATTCTGGTCAAGGGCATGTACCTTGGTTGTAGGCACATCCCCAGTAGGGGGTGTGCAAGAGGCAGCTGATCAATGTTTCTCTCTCATCGATGTTTCTAACTCTCTATCCCTCTCCCTTCCTCTCCACAAAAAATCAATAAAATATATTTTTAAAAATAAATAAATAAACATGACACATCACATAAACAAATTGAAAAAAAATCACATGATTATATCAATTGATACAGGAAAAAGCATCTGACAAAATCAAACACCCCCGGTTTTTTTTAGTCTTTATTGTTGAGATTATTACAGATGTCCCTCTTTTTTCCCCCCATAGCTCCCCTCCACCTGGTTCCCACCGCACCCCAGGTCCTCACCACCCTATTGTCTGTGTCCATAGGTAATGTATACATGCATATAAGATCTTTGTCTAATCTCTTCCCGCAACCCCCCGACACCCCCTTCTCTCTGAGAATCGTCATTCTGTTCCATTTCCATGCCCGTGATTCTATTCCATTCACCAGTTTATTCTATTCATCAGATTATTTATTCATTTGATTTTTATATTCAATTGATAAATATGTATTTGTTGTCATTTTGTTGTTCATAATTTTTTACCTTTACCTTTTTCTTCTTCTTCCTCTTCTTAAAGAATACCCTTCAGCATTTCATATAATACTGGTTTGGTGGTGATGAACTCCTTTAGCTTTTTCTTGTCTGTGAAACTCTTTATCTGACCTTCAATTCTAAATGATAGCTTTGCTGGGTAGAGTAATCTTGGTTGTAGGTTCTTGCTATTCATCACTTTGAGTATTTCTTGCCAATCCCTTCTGGCCTGCATCGTTTCTGTTGAGAAATCAGCTGACAGTCGTATGGGCACTCCTTTGTAGGTAACTAACTGTTTTTCTCTTGCTGCTTTCAAGATTCTCTCTTTGTCTTTTGCCCTTGGCATTTTAATTATGATGTGTCTTGGTGTGGTCCTCTTTGGATTCCTTTTGTTTGGGATTCTCTGCGCTTCCTGGACTTGTAAGTCTATTTCTTTCACCAGGTAGGAGAAGTTTTCTGTCATTATTTCTTCAAATAGGTTTTCAGTATCTTGCTCTCTCTCTTCTTCTGGCACCCCCATTATTCGGATGTTTATAGGCTTGAGGTTGTCTCAGAGGCTCCTTACACTATCCTCATATTTTTGGATTCTTTTTCTTTTTGCTCTTCTAGTGGGTGTATTTTGCTTCCTCGTATTTCAAATCATTGATTTGATTCTCGGGATCCTCTAGTCTACTGTTGAATCCCTAAATGATATTCTTTATTTCAGTCAGTTGTATGCTTAATTTCTGACTGGTCCTTTTCCATTTTTTTTGGCATTCTCACTAAGATCCTTGAAGGTCTCACTAAGTTCCTCAGAGGTTTCTAGAAGATTCTTGAGTAACCTTTTAACTGTAGTTTTTAACTATATATCCAGTAGTTTGCTTTCTTCCATTTCTTTCATTTGTGACATGTTTCTTTGTCTCTGCATTTTGGCTGCTTCCCTGTGTTTGTTTCTATGTACTGGGTAGTTGCTAAGTCTCCTTGAGTTGATAGAGTGGTTTTGCGTAGGTGTCCTATGGGGCCCAGTGGCTCAGCCTCCCCAGTCACCTGAGGTGGACATTCTTGGTGCACCCCTTTGTGGGCTGTGTGCATGGTTCTGTCATAGTTGAGCCTTGCTTGAGGTTGGTGTCACTGGGAAGAATTGACCTCCAGGCCAATTGGCTGTGGGAACCAGCTGCAACTATAGGGGGAGAGCTGCTGTGCAGGAGACACTCTTATGGAGCAGGACTTGCTTCAGCGGGGCTTTGGTGCTCACTGAATCTGCCCCTTGAGTGTGTCACTTATGGATGTGAAGAGTTGTAATCTGGTATGGTCTCACGCTGACCACTGGGTACACTGGTTCTTGGGTCTCCAGGGAGGTGCAGAGTCAGCCACTGCCTGGGCTACAGAGAGATCTGCAGATTCCTCCTCTTTGTATCAAGTTTGGAATTGCCCAGATGAGGCCCAGCTGTGAAGCAAGGCAAGCTAGTGCTGGTGCTGGGTCTTGGATCTTTTATTGATAGGCTTGGGGCTCCCTGATCCAGCTGCAGCTTGTTTGACAGATATTTAGCCTGAGAAAAGGACAAGCCATGCATATGCAAGAGCTGCTGCACACAGCTTGAGTGGGGTTGTAAATTGGGTGGGGCAGTCTCAGGGAATCACCAGGGCAGAGCAAGCAGAAATGGCTGCTAGTCAGTCCTGCCCCAGGAGGTCCTAGCACAGGAAAAATGACTGCTGGAAGCACCTCCATCTAGAAGAAAGCCGCCCCCGAGTTCCTGCCCCAAAGCCAGACAGTCCAGTTTCTCCCCATATGTGTCTGGGTCCCTCAGAGCCTCGCCTGGCACTGGAGCTCAGAAGAAGTGGGAGCTTGTAAATTCAGTTTGTGGGGCTGGCCTTTTAAGAGGAGCAGCTGGGATTCCAGCAGCCTGTGTGTCACCCAGTCCCAATCAGCACTGGATTTTAGAATCTGTAGTTCTTACTGCCCATAGGGACTTCTTTCCCCAGCTCTGGAACCCTGGTCTGGGGGTCTGGTGTGGGACTGGGACCCCTCGCTCCTCCAGGTGGCCTCCGCAGAGGCAATCTCCCCCCTGATTAAAAAAGCGGCACACCCAGGTGCCAGATCAGCCAGTTCTGCGCCTCTGCACCTCCTACCAATCTCATTGTGCTTTCTTTTTTACTTCTCTAGCTGTAGTACTTCCACTCAGCCAGCTTTCCGGGGGTTTTGGATGATAGTTGCTCTGTATTTTAGTTGTAATTTTGATGTGGTTGTGTACAGGCATTTACCTATGCTGCCATCTTGGTTCTCCCTCAAACACTCTTTTTTGATAAAAACTCTCAGCAACGTGGGAATAGAGAGATCATACCTCAAAATAATAAAACCCTTATATGACAAACCTATAGTCAACATTATACTTAATGGTCAAATACTAAAACCATCTCCTCTAAGAACAGGAACAAGACAGGGTAAAATATTCAAAAGATTCGAAAAACCAAAACATACCATTCTTCACTATTTTTGTTTCGAAATATTATTTTTCATTAAAAATATTGTTGATGTTAATATGTAATGGGTTATTTTTTAAAAAATTAATAAATTATGTTAAATTTCTCAGTTTTAATTTCTAATAGGGCACATATTGCTAAATAAAACCCAGTTGCTAGGAGAACCAAGATGGTGGCATAGGTAAACACCGGAGATTGCTGCCTCGCACAACCACGTCAAAAATACAACTAAAAGACGGAATAGACATCATCCAGAACCACAGGAAGGCTGGCTGAGTGGAAGTTCTACAACTAGGAGGAAAGAGGAAACCATACGAAACTCAGAGGAGGCGCAGTGCTGAAGTGAAATACTAAGGTGCGGAGTGCATGTGGAGCAGGCCGGCGGCGGAGGACGCGGTGGGTGTTTTCAATCGGGAGGGAGTTTCAGACTCTGAGCTCCAGATCCAGGCGAGTCTCTAGGGACCCAGACTCAAATGGGAGAAGCGGGAAGGCAGCTTTCTCTCCGAGGTTTGCAGCGGTTGCAGAGCCGCTGGGGACGGAACTGAGAGCAGCCATAACTGCTCGCCCCGCCCGCCCTGTAGATCCCCTGGGACCCGCCCCGCCCAAGCCCTGCACAGAGGCATTTGCCGGATAGCCTCAGGCAAAGGCTAGACTAGCACCGCCCTAGAGATTCAGCACAGAAGCGCTCCCACTGCAGACACAGCTGACTCTCATAGCCAGTTAGCCTGGAGGTCAATTCACCCCTAGTATTGCCGACAACAATTAAGGCTTAACTACAACTAGACTGTGCACAAAGACCAAAAGGGGGTGCACCAAGAAAGCATAAAAAATGCCAAGACAAAAAAACATGACAGAAATGGAGGATATAGAGCTAAAAAACGCACTTTTGAGGGCTTTCAATACTTTGCTAGAAACTGCCGACAAACTTGATGAGAGCCTCAAGAAATCTAATGAGACCCTCGATGTTGTGATAAAGAACCAACTAGAAATTAAGCATACACTGACTGAAATAAAAAATATTATACAGACACCCAACAGTAGACCAGAGGAGCGCAAGAATCAAGTCAAAGATTTGAAATGCGAAGAAGCAAAAAACACCCAACCGGAAAAGCAAAATGAAAAAGAATCCGAAAATACGAAGATAGTGTAAGGAGTCTCTGGGACAGTTTCAAACGCACCAACATCAGAATTATAGGGGTGCCAGAAGATGAGAGACAGCAAGATATTGAAAACCTATTTGAAGAAATAATGACAGAAAACTTCCCCCACCTGGTGAAAGAAATAGACTTACAGGTCCAAGAAGCACAGAGAACCCCAAACAAAAGGAATCCAAAGAGGACCACACCAAGACACATCATAATTAAAATGCCAAGAGCAAAAGACAAAGAGAGAATCTTAAAAGCAGCAAGAGAAAGAGACTCAATTACCTACAAGGGAATACCCATACGACTGTCAGCTGATTTCTCAACAGAAACTTTGCAGGCCAGAAGGGAGTGGCAAGAAATATTCAAAGTGATGAATACCAAGAACCTACAACCAAGATTACTTTATCCAGCAAAGCTATCATTCAGAATTGAAGGTCAGATAAAGAGCTTCACAGATAAGGAAAAGAGAAAGGAGTTCATCACCACTGAACCAGTATTATACGAAATGCTGAAAGGTATCCTTTAAGAAGAGGAAGAAGAAGAAGAAAAAGGTAAAGATACAAATTATGAACAACAAACATGCATCTATCAAGTGAATAAATAATCTGATGTACAGAATGAACTGGTGATTATAATGAATCAGGGACATAGAAAGGGAATGGACTGACTATTCTTGGGTGGGAAAGGGGAGTGGGAGATGCGGGAAGAGACTGGACAAAAATCGTGCACACCTATGGATGAGGACAGTGGGTGGGGAGTGAGGGCGGAGGGTGGGGCGGGAACTGGGAGGAGGGGAGTTATGGGGGGGATAAAAAAGAGGAACAAATGTAATCTGAACAATAAAGATTTAATTAAAAAAAAAACACAAAACCCAGTTGCTAAATTAAAAGTCAGTTTTAATTTCAAATAGGGTACATATCTACACTAATAAAAGAGAAACATGGTAATTAGCGTACGACCGCTACCCTTCCCATTGGCTAATCAGCATATCCTTATGCAAATTAACTGTCAGCCAAGATGGTGGCCAGCAGCCAGGCAGCTGGAAGCGAACATGAGGCTTGCTTGCTCCAGTGACTGCAGACTACTGCAACGTTCCCCGCCTGACTTGCCGGCCTCTGAGCTACAACTCTAAGCAACTATGTTGCAAATATAGAAGCTAAACAAAACCCCAGAAACCAGCTTTCAGCCAGCCGGGATCTCAGAGCTAGAGTTATACATTGTTTCGATTATAGCAGCGGAAGCCTCAGAGCTAGAGCCAAAGCTAAAGCTGGCCCAGAATAAAAAAAAAAAGAAAGAAAAAAAAAAGGAGTGGTTGGGAGCTTCAGTCAATTGCCAGCCTGAAAGCAGCCCTCAGCTCCTCACCCAGACTGGCCAGGCACCCCAGTGGGGACCCCCACCCTGATCCAGGACACCCTTCAGGGCAAACCAGCCGGCCCCCAGGCCTCTATCCTATATAGTAAAAGGGTAATATGCCTCCCAGCACCAGGATCAGCGGAACCGCGAGGCCTCCTGGCACCGGATCAGCGTGACAGGGGGCAGCGCCCAAACCCCCTGATCGTTCTGCGGCTCTGTGTGTGACAGGATGCGGCGCCACAACAACCCCCCCCCCCCCACAGGCCCCTGCTCTGTGTTGTGAAGGGGGTAGGAGCCATAACCTCCCCATCCGCCCTGCCCTGAGTGTGACAGTGGCGGCGCCCCAACCCCCTGATCCGCCCTGCTGTGTGTGTGACAGGGGGCGGTGCCCTAACTCCCCTATCGGCCCTACTCTGTGAGTGACGGGGGGAGCTCCTCAACCCCCTGATCGGCCCTGCTCTGTGCGTGACAGGGTACAGAGCCCCAACCTCCCTGATGGGCCCTGCTCTGTGCGTGACAGGGGGCAGCGCCCCAACCCCCTGATTGGCCCTGCAGGGTACGGAGCCCCAACCCCCCTGATGGGCCCTGCTCTGTGCATCACAGGGGGTGGTGCCGCAACCTCCCCATCGACCCTGCCTTGAGTGTGATAGGGGGCGGTGCCCCAACCCCCCAATCAGCCCTACCCTGAGCGTGACTGAGGGTGGCATCGCAACCTCCCGATCCACCCTGCTCTGTGCATGACAGGGGGCAGCGCCCCAACTCCCCAATCAGCCCTGCTCTGAGCCCGACCAGGGGCTGCACCTAGGGATTGGGCCTGCCCTCTGCCACCCAGGAGCAGGCCTAAGCCAGCAGGTCGTTATCTCCTGAGGGGTCCCAGACTGTGAGAGGGCACAGGCCGGGCTGAGGGACCCCCGCTTCCCCCCCAGTGCACAAATATTTGTGCACCGGGCCTCTAGTCTTACCTAATAATAGACAAACACGTAAATTGACCATAACTTTGCTACGCTAACCAGCTAATCAGGAGAATATGCAAATTAACCTAACAAAGATGGCGGTTAATTTGCATACATAGGCGGCCGGCGGAGCAGCGAAAGCCTCACGCCACGGGGCCCGCGGAGCAGCGAAGCCTCATGGCTCCGGGGCCGGCTCCGGCTGGAGCCCGGCCAGAGCGAAGGCCTGGGTGCCGGGTGCCAGATGAAAACCATTGCCAGCAGCCAGGGGAAAGGAAGGCCTATTGCACGAATCTCTTCGTGCAACAGGCCTCTAGTTGCTAAATAAACAAGAACTTCTGGGGGTCCTCAGTTTGAGAAGCACTGCTGTCAATCTAGCATCACTGATCTTCAGTGAGCTCCTCTAGGTTGGCCAACCATACCTTAAGGAAGGGATCTTGCCATCTACACTGGTACCCTCAACCTGCCATCTGCAGCCTACTGCTGGTCCATAAACTATTCCTGATTCATAATAAGCTAAGTACCGAAATCGAGGACAAACTTTTAGAAACATTTGCAACAATTTTACATTGCTACTCAACCAACCACATATGGGCTTATATTTTATAAGTCCTTGGTTTTTTATTTCATTTCATTTTTCTAGTTGTTCATTTTTATGGTATTTTACAAAAGTGTCAGTCTGCAACACTTTGGAAATATTTAAAAGTGGTCCTTCACAGATATATTGTGAAACATCCTATACAATAAAAGAGAAACATGCAAATTAACCATCCCTCTGCTACGCTTACCAGCCAATCAGAGTATGCAAATTAACCTGAGAAAGATGGCAGGTTAATTTGCATACACAGGCACCAGGCAGCCAGGGGCGGGGCAGGTTCTTCCCCTGCATCGACATGGCGCCAGGGAGCCGGGGGCAAGGTGGCGTGTGCGGACACCAGGGAGCCTGGGTTGGGGCGCGAGCTTCCTCTGTGTCGCCATGGTGATATGGGGAAACTCCCACCTGGCAGGCGCGCGCATGCAGGCACTGGGGAGACGGGGTCGGGTCCGGAGCTTTCCCCCGCATTGCCATGGTGACACTGGGGAAGTTCTTGCCCTGCAGCTGCTTGCGCATGCGCAGGCCCTGGGAAGCTGGGGGGGGGGGGAGGGGGCGGCGCGCGCGGACGCCGGGGATGCTTCCGCCTGGCTAGCACGCACGCACATGCGCCTGGGAGTTGGGGTTGGGGGGGCGCGCGGAAGCTGGGGACAGGGGAAGCTCCCACCCCACTGGAGTGCGTGCGCGGGTGCCGCTACGCCCACCAGCCAATCAGGGCGAGTATGCAAATTAACCCAACAAAGATGGCAGCAGCCATGAAGCTGGAGGCTTGGGTTGCCCCTGGAGATGGAGGAAGCCAAGCTTCCCGCCCGCCTTGGCCGCTGCTGAAGGAGTGGTTGGAAACCTAGGTCTGTTATGCCCAGAGTTCGGGGTCCCCAATAATCCACCACCAGGGAGCCTTTTCCGGTGCAAAAGCAAAGGGTCTTTTATTCAAGCCTGGGACTTGGTCCCCCCTGCCCGCCGCCTCCATTACTGGATGCAAGAGAGAGCCCCGAGTTCTAAGAGAACAAAGAATTTATAGGGCTTGGGGTCGGGGGGGGGAGGGGCACACTCTGACCACTGATTTGGCCGATTCCGGTTGGTTGAGTGAGGGCTGGGGGCTAGTGACGCAAGGGCAGGGTACAGCTAGGGTCTGGTTACACAAAGACAGGGGGATGGCTAGCATACTCTTGGCCTTGGGCTAGTTTCCCCCACTTTCCCATTGGCCGAGATAAGGGCAGGCTGAGTAACTGATACATTCTGCGGCTTTTTCTTGGAAGAGGGGTTAAGGACACAGCTATCAGTCCTGTTCTGTCCTTTCAGGTCAGGGGTGACCCAGGCTTCCAGCCTGCCCTGGCCTCTGCTCAAGGAGTGGCTGGGGAAAAAAACACACAAAAGGAGGGACTGGCCTCCTCTCTAGGAGGGGCTAGGAGCCTGGGTTGGGGGGGGAGGGGGAGGCGTGGCCAGCCTGAAAACAGCCCTCAGGCCCTTACCCAGGCTGGCCACATCCCCATGGAGTAAGAGTCCCCGCTGGGGGGCATGGCCAGCCTGCAAACAGCCATCATCCCCTCACCCAGGCTGGCCACGCCCCCCCCAGCGGGAACCCTCACCCCATGGGGGCGTGGCCAGCCTGCAAACCACCGCAGGCCCCTAGCCCAGGCCGCCCCATTCCCCAAGGGAACCCCCACCCTGATCCGGGACACCCTTCAGGGCAAACCAGCCGGCCCCCACCTGTGTACCAGGCCTCTATACTAATAAAAAAGTAATATGCTAATTAGACTAGGAGACCTTCCAGGAGACCTTCCGGACATACCCCTGGACAAAGCCATGGTAGTGGGGCTGAGGTAGAGGCAGTTAGAGGCCAAGAGGGGAGGGCAGTTGTGGGTGATCAGGCCAGGATGGGATGGCAGCTGTGGGTGATCAGGCCGGTGTGGGGGGGCCATTGGAGGTGATCAGGCTGGGGGGGCAGGTTGGGGGTGAGCAGACCAGCAGGGGGGCCAGTTGGGGGCGAGCAGGCCATCAGTGGGGGTGATCAGGACTGTCGGGGGGGCAGTTTGTAGTGAGCAGGCCAGCAGGGGGGCAGTTGGGGGCGAGCAGCCCAGTGGTGAGGGAAGGTGGGAGCAAGCAGGCCAGCAGGGGGGCAGTTGTTGGCGAGCAGGCTGGCAGGAGGGGACAGTTGGTAGCGAGCACACTGGCACGGGGGGCAGTTGGGGGTGATCAGTCTGGTGGGGGGGCGTTTGTTGGTGATCAAGTGCTGGCGGGGATTTGATGGGAGAGGACACAGCTGGGAGCAGTTGGTGGCGAGCAGGCAGCGGTGGATAGTGCTGCCCACTCACGAGGATAAGTAATAGAACCCACCAGTCTTATTATTATAACAGTAACTTCCTAGTGCTGATATAAAGCCCCCCCCCTCTCAACTGGAAAAAGAACATCATTTCCACGATCCCCAAATCAGAAAAGGTGCAGGCAAGTTTGGGGGAAAAAGAGCAAAACTGTAGCTGGTTATTTATTTTGTATTAGGGGGGGCGAGGGTAGTATAGTAATATATCATCAGGTTTTGGTGAGTCATCAAGAGGAAAAAACAGGACGTACACCGACAGTATTCCGGACCCGGTAAAGTGGACCCACCTCCGGAAATTTCCTTCTTGTTGGTTAGAATCCGTCCCCTGGAAAAGTCCTTGAAAG
>NW_005871069.1:7643386-7730484 GCF_000147115.1 Myotis lucifugus
GTGGGGGGCCTTTGGGGGGTGACCGGTCCACCCCCGGGGCCAATTTGGGGGGCAACCAGCCCCCCAAGCCAGATTGTTTGGGGCCATTCGGCCGGGGGAGTGTTAGAAACCCACCATCCCGGGTTTGCGAGAGGATTGTCCGCCTGTTGTTTTAGCCCCATTCCCTTAAAACGGCCATTGGGACTTCTTCCCGGGTTTCCAAGTTGGGAGGGGGTCCGGCCCGGGTGGGGGACCACCCCCCCCCCCCCCCCCCCGCACAAATTTCATGCACCGGGCCACTAGTTGAAATATAATTAAACAGCCATTGGGATAATCCTCAAAGCAAAATACTGCCAATAAACACTATTTCCCCACGATTAATGATACTCCAGAGAACTTCCCTTCTGTATATAACTTCTAATGTAAATGTCAAAGCATCACCCTTAAAATGGAAATTGGTAATGGTAAAGAAAATCATACATACCCTCTTCAGTGAAGAATCTTTCTATGGGTCCCACAAACTGATTGATTTCATTAAGTTCATCTTGGCTAACTTCTGGAAATGGGAAAACTTCTTTCTAAAAATGATAATTAGTAAAAATGAATTTTAGCAACTTTCCATAGTGGTAATATCAGTCAAAAAGGAAGGAAACAGATTGGCTAGGTCCCATATCTGGTAGGCAGAACATTACCAATTAAAAGAATTAGAAAGCAAACCACAGAAGGTGCTTAAGATACAGGAATTGTATGTTAGTCTCCACCACCCAGATACATCCCCCTCCCCTACTCAAGCAACTTTACTAGTAATTTTTATTGCTTTCCTTATCAATAACAAGTTATGATGATTTCCCCATGAAACAGAGAGCCCTGGACTAACATTTCAAAGCCCTGGGTTCTATCTGCAGCTTACTAACTGTGTGGCCTTCACCAAATCTCTACCTCCCCATACTTCCATTTTCTCACCGGTAATATGCAGGTAATATTTACTCAATGTCATTGTGAGAATCATGGAAGATAACTGGTGTGAAAGCTCTTTACTAAAATGTAAAATTTTACTAGTTATTTTGTGAGTTCAAAGATGCTGCAGTTGACAAGAGCATAGTGTGTGGTTACAAGGTCTGACATCTTGTCAGGTTCCCATCCAGTTGCATACTCCAGCCTCCATTCCTCCTGCTGGATAACAGCTGTTACTTTGAATGTGCAAGGTAACAGGGTCACTGAAGGAGGCACAGATGTTGAGCCACATCAACCTTAATTCAGCCCTGGCTCTGCCACTTATTAGACGTGTGACTTGGATAAGTCACACAGCCTGTGTTAGTGTTAGCTGACATCAAATCAACCAGATAGTGTGTCCTGGAAATAAAAGTAATTATAGTTATTTGTATCAGACCTCATACCTGAAAAACAAATTAGCTTCAAATCTCTATCTCAAACCAATGAGTGGTCAATATTTCTGACTAGCCCAGAATTCCCCCATTGGGCCATCACTATATATTACCTAAAATCATCCTGCTGTGTGCTTAGTCCGTTTGGCTTTTTGGGCTCCAGATATTCCTGCCAGCACAGCAGTTCTCAACCTGTGGGTCGCGACCCCTTTGGGGGGTCGAACGACCCTTTCACAGGGGTCGCCTAAGACCATCGGAAAACACATATATAATTACATATTATTTTGTGATTAATCACTATGCTTTAATTATGTTCAATTTGTAACAATGGAAATACATCCTGCATATCAGATATTTACATTACGATTCATAACAGTAGCAAAATTACAGTTATGAAGTAGCAACGAAAATAATTTTATGGTTGGGGGTCACCACAACATGAGGAACTGTATTAAAGGGTCGCGGCATTAGGAAGGTTGAGAACTACTGTGCCAGCATGACATGAGTATTTGGATTTGGAACTGCAGCTGCTGAGAAGTGATGTACCAGATCACAAGCTGCCAGCCTCCAGAAGCCCTGCCTCTCTTCATGGCACCTCTCACCAAGTGTCTCCAGACAGGTCTTCAAAGCAAAGGAATCTTCAATCTTTCCCCTCCAGCCCTTGAATATCTAATCAGCCACAAAACATTGCCCACTCTAGTAACATACTCCCAAATCTGTTTTCTCCCCTTAGGCTCCATGACTAAAGGCTTATATGTGGGGCCCTACCCAAAAGTGAAAGCTGACTTAAAGGAATTCCTGCCTTCAAGCCCACTGACCCTGCCCTCAAGACTGTCTGGAACAGTGGTAGGCAAACCGCGGCTCGCGAGCCACATGCGGCTCTTTGGCCCCTTGAGTGTGGCTCTTCCACAAAATACCACATACAGTGCGATTGAAACTTCGTGGCCCATGCGCAGAAGTCGGTTTTCGGCCTGGGCGAGTCTATTTTGAAGAAGTGGCATTAGAAGAAGTGGGGGGTGGACATATAGAAAGGATGAATGAAAGGAGATAGATGAAACAAGTATATGAGTGTGGATGGGAGAGTTGGAAGGGGTCAACCTCAGCGAACGTACCTCAATCAGATTGAGGACGTTTTTAGCAAAGGCCAGCTTAGGAGTACCCTAATTAAGTTAATAACAATATACCTACCTATATAGTTTAAGTTTAAAAAAGTTGGCTCTCAAAAGAAATTTCAATCGTTGTACTGTTGATATTTGGCTCTGTTGACTAATGAGTTTGCCGACCACTGGTCTAGAAAGAAAAAAAAATGCTGACTCTGCTCACTTTGCAGCCTCTCAGAACAAAGCCAGCCCCTTAGCTGAATATACAGAGGCTCAACTCACTGCACCTGCATTCACCGCCTCATGGTTTCACCTGGGCCTTGTGCAATGAGCTGTGTTAGAGGAAGATTATACAGTGGGGCCTTGACTTACGAGTGTCCCGACTAACGAGTTTTTTGAGATACCAGCTGTCTCTCGGCTGATTTTTTGCATTGAGTTGAGAGAGCAATTTGAGTTAACGAGCTCCTTAACGAGCTCGGTCTCAGAACGAATTAAACTCGTAAGTCAAGGCCCCACTGTACAATTATTCTGGTACTAATGAGCACTCCAGATGAGAAGAGAACAGGTTGGGAACTAGCTGGCCCACTGCTACAAGAAGAGCGATCTCAAGTATATGTAAAAGGAAATCTCTGATATCAATGTTTAAAAATTGAATGAAGTGCCTCATGGGTGCTGGGTTCAATTTTAACATCAGCAGTTTTCAAATGTTTCAAAGCAGTAAAACATTTTTCAACTAAATTTAGTACAGAAACCAAACATGTAAAACAGATAAAACTCAAGCTGCTCTGGCTGTGATGTAGAAGGGGAGAAAGGTCACCCAAATATCTCCCACTCAGCTTCCCACTGGTCCCAGCAGTAGCCCCAGGGGCACTTCCATGAAAAGTGAAGATCCAACTGAGGGCAGTGTGACAACTACTGGTTTAGATGGCCTTGAAGATCTTCTTCTATTCTTAAATTCTAAGCATCTCAGATGCCATGTTCTGCTCAAACCCCTATAATGCTGTGAGAGATGATATTGACCTGAATCAGGGCAATGGTAGTGAGGTGCTTAAAATCGGACAGATTCTAAATATTAACCTGAAGGTAGAGAAAACAAGATTTGCTGTCAGATTAGTTGAGAGTATGAGAATAAGAGGCATCAAAGGTGATTCCAGGAACTTGGTCTGAACAAGTTGAGCAAATAGAGTTGCCACCATCTATGATGAAGACTGGTGGCAGGAGCAGGATTGGGTTGGGAGACCAGGATCTTAGTTTTGCATATACAAATTTGAGATGCCTATTAGACATCTAGTGAAGCTTTTAGTAGAAAGGTAGACATAAAAGGAGTCTGAAGTTCAGAGGAGAAATCTGAGCTGGAGAAATAAATATGCGATATCAGGATATTGATAGTATTTAAAGCAACAATACCAAACTAGACCACCCAAGGTGGGATTGTAGATGGAAAGATCTACAGACTGAGTCTTAGAGAAATCCAGTTCTGGCAGCCGCCATTCCTGGAAGTAGAACAAAACCATAAAGGCACAAACAAGCCTTTCCCAGTCCACCCCACCACCACACATCACAAAGGGGTCCAATGGAGACATGTGGGAGAACTCAGATAGGACAACATTGCTGTCAGCATCTAGTTGTAGGAGAAAGTGCTAGGTTCTCGAGGTACAGAACCCCCATTGTCCACCATACTCCCACAAAGGAATGGTGCCCTGAGACTGAGGCAACCTAATTACAGAGGGGACACCCACATCACCTAGGAATATAGGGCATTTTCCATGGCCCAGCCAAAACCACCCCACAGAGATCTCTGAAGCACTAGACATATAAATAAGAGAAAATAAAAACTTGCATTTCAGCTGTCTAGGCAGAGAAATAACCCAACAAATACCATGAATAACCAAGGTAACATAGTAGCTCCAAAAGATGGAAAGTCTCCAGAAAATAAATGTAAAGACATGGAAATATGTGATTTAAATGGCAGAGAAGTCAAAGATTGAAGTTCTGAAACAAACAAACAAACAAACAAAACCTCAACAAGTTACATGAAAATTCAGAAGGGCAGTTTTATGAATTCAGAAATATAATCTATGAAAAAAAGGACTACTGCCCTGACCGGTTTGGCTCAGTGGATAGAGCATCGGGCCGCGGACTGCAAGGTCCCAGGTTCAATTCTGATCGAGGGCATGTACCTTGGTTACGGGCTTGATCCCTGGTAGGGGGCATGCAGGAGGCAGCTGATTGATGTTTCTCTCTCATTGATGTTTCTCTGTCTTTCCCTCTCTTTCCCACTCTCTAAAAATCAATGGAAAAATATCCTCCAGTGATGATTTTTAAAAAAGAGAGAGAGAGATGAAGAATACAAAAGAATAGTCCAGCCAGCATGGCTCGTGGTTGAGCATCAACCTATGAACCAGAAGGTCATGATTCAATTTCCTCTCCTCTCCTCTGTAAAAAATCAATAAAACTATATTTAAAGAAAAAATTTTTTTTTAAAAAAAGGACTACCTTACCAATAAGATTGAAACGACAGAAAGGAACTAAATAGAAATTCTGAAGTTGAAGAACTCAATAAAAGAGATGAAGAATAGCCCTAGCCGGTTTGGCTCAGTAGATAGAGCATCAGCTTGCAGACTGAAGGGTCCTGGGTTTGATTCCAGTCAAGGGCATATACCTTGGTTGCAGGGTCTGGGCCCTGGTCAGGGCCCGTGCAGGAGGCAACCAATTGATGTATTTCTCTCACATTGATATTTTTCTCTTTCTCTCTCTCTTCCACTCTCTCTAAAAATCAATGAAAAAATATCCTCCAGTGAGGATTTAAAAAAAAAAGAGAGAGAATGAAGAATAAAAAAGAATAGCCCAGCCAGTGTGGCTCAGTGGTTGAACACCAACCGATGAACCAGAAGGTCACAGTTCAATTCTTGGTCGGGGCATATGCCCAGGTTGTGGGCTCCATCCCCAGTGTGGAGTGTGTAGAAGGCAGTGGATCAATGATTCTCTCTTATCATTCACTAGAGGCCTGGTGCATGAAATTCATGCACTGGGGAGGGGGGAGTTCCTCAGCCCGGCCTGTGCCCTCTCGCAGTCCGGGACCCCTTGGGGGATGTCCACCTGCCGGCTTAGGCCCGCGCCCTCTGGGTGTGCATGGAAAGGACAGGACAGAAATTTCATCACACACCTGGAGTCACAGTGAAGTCATTGTTCCCTTCTTTTTTTCATTATACCAATTATTTTTATATTGTTCTTTCTGATGAAGTCAGATAGTTCTGGTAGAGTTCTATTTTTTTCAGAGGAAGCCACAAACTGTGCATCACTTGTAGCTTGAAACAGGTTGCCAAGGGCCAGGCACAGACAGCATCTGACATTGGCCTACACCAGAGTCCCTCCCAAGAGGCCCAGAACCAATACACCAAATGACCAGCTTCAAACAACATCAGAGCAGGCTCCATCAAACTTCACCAACAGCATACCCAAAGGAAGATCACAGCAGTACCCGCACAGCAGCTCACATGCCATGTCAGGGTTGAGCTTCACAGTCAGCTAGTCAGAGACCGAACCCATGCACAAACTGGCCACCATGAATCAAGACTCAATTACAACAGAAGGCCCACAAAAGCCATACAAAGGGCACTGCTAGAGCACGCAGCTCAGATCAAGGCGACTGCACCACTGGGTTCCACAGGACACCTACTCCATAATGCCACTCCATAAAGACTTGGGAATCATAGCAGATCTATTTTATACATAGAAACAAACACAAAGAGGCAGCACAATTAGGGAAACAAGAGAACAGGCCCCAAATGAAAGAAGAAATCTACAGAAAAAGAGGTAAATGAAATGGAGGCAAGCAATGTATCAGATATCCTATCTAATAAAAGAGAAACATGGTAATTAGCCGTACATCCGCTACCCTTCCCATTGGCTAATCAGGGCGATATGCAAATTAACTGCCAGCCAAGATGGTGGCCGGCAGCCATGCACTGAAGCGAACAGGGAGGCTTGCTTGCTCCAGTGACGGTGGACTCCAACGTTCCCCGCCTGACTTGCCGGCCTCTCAGCTGCAACTCTAAGCAACTATGTTGCAAATATAGAAGCTAAACAAAACCCCAGAAACCTGCTTTAGTCAGCCAGGCTTCAGCCAGCCAGACCGCAACATTGTATCAAATACAGAAGGTAAACAAAGGCCAGAAACCTGCTTTCAGCAGCCGAGGCCTCAGAGCTAAAGCTGGCCCAGAATAAAAAAAAAGAAAAGAAAAAAAAGGAGCGGTTGGGAGCTTCAGTCACCCACCAGCCTGAAAACGGCCCTCAGCCCCTCAGCCAGACTGGCCAGGCACCCCAGTGGGGACCCCCACCCTGATCCAGGACACCCTTTAGGGCAAATCAGCCAGCCCCCACCCGTGCACCAGGCCTCTATCCTATATAGTAAAAGGGTAATATGCCTCCCAGCACCGAGATCAGCGGAGCCGCGAGGCCTCCTGGCACCGGGATCAGCATGACAGGGGGCAGCGCCCAAACCCCCTGATCGCCCTGTGGCTCTGTGTGTGACAGGGGGCGGGGCCACAACCTCCCTATCCGCCCTGCTCTGTTCGTGACAGGGGAAGGTGCCCCAACCCCCTGATCAGCCCTGCTCTGTGCCTGATAGGGGGGAGCTCCCCAACCCCCTGATCGCCCTGCGGCTCTGTGTGTGACAGGGTGCAGCGCCCTAACCCCCTGATCGGCCCTGCTCTGTGTGTGACAGGGGGCGGTGCCCCAACTCCCCTATCGGCCCTACTCTGTGAGTGACAGGGGGGAGCTCCTCAACCCCCTGATGGGCCCTGCTCTGTGCATGACAGGGGGGAGTTCCCCAACCCCCTGATGGGCCCTGCTCTGTGCGTGACAGGGTACGGAGCCCCAACCCCCATGATGGGCCCTGCTCTGTGCATGACAGGGGGCAGCGCCCCAACCCCCTGATCCGCCCTGCTCTGTGTGTGACGGGGGCAGTGCCCCAACTCCCCTGTCGGCCCTGCTCTGTGCGTGACAGTGGGGAGCTCCCCAACCCCCTGATCGGCCCTGCTCTGTGTGTGACAGGGGTCAACACCCCCAACCCCCTGATTGGCCCTGCTCTGTGTGTGACAGGGGGTGGCGCCGCAACTTCCCTATCGACCCTGCCTTGAGTTTGACAGGGGGCGGTGCCCCAACCCCCCCAATCGTCGGTACCCTGAGCGTGACTAGGGGTGGCATCGCAACCTCCCGATGCGCCCTGCTCTGTGCATGACAGGGGGCAGCGCCCCAACTCCCCAATCGGCCCTGCTCTGAGCTGGACCAGGGGCTGCACCTAGGGATTGGGCCTGCCCTCTGCCACCCAGGAGCAGGCCTAAGCCAGCAGGTCATTATCTCCTGAGGGGTCCCAGACTGCGAGAGGGCACAGGATGGGCTGAGGGACCCCCTCTCCCCCCCGAGTGCACAAATTTTTGTGCACCGGGCCTCTAGTAGAGTTATAAAGATGCTCAAGGAACTTAGAGATAACTACACCAACATGAAAAAGGACATACAGACCACCAAAAAAATTTCTCAGGAAAAAAAATTCCATATCTGAGATCAAGAATAAACTGAAAGGAATAAAGAGTAGGTTGAATCAAATCAACAATTTGGAAGAAAAGGTAGAAGAGAAAAAAAACCAATCAGAGCAGCAAAAAGAAAAAAGAATTTAAAAAATGAGGATAATTTAAAGGAACTTTGGACAACATGAAGCTAACAACATTTGCATTATAGGGGTATCAGAAGGAAAAGAGAGAAAGCAAGGATTAAAAACTTATTTGAAGAAACAACAGAGAAATTTTCTAGCCTGGTGAAGAAAAAAGACACACAAATCCATAAATCACAGAGTCCCAAATAAGATAAACCCAAAGAGGCTCACACCAAGATACAATATTTGCTGTGGAACCAAATATTCAAATTATCAAGGGTGACATCATCAGCCAAGATTAATATATCCAGCAAAATTATCCTTTATATATGAAGGAAAAAATAAAGACTTTACAGATATACAGAATCTGAGGGAATGTACCACCACAAGACCTGCATTACACAAAATACTCAACAGTGTTCTTCTACCTGAAACAAAAAGACAAAAAGATACACAACTATGAGTAAGATGACTAACAGACAGAAGCAGAAAATTGCAACCATTGTTCAGAATAGGGTACTATACACTTAAATGTAACATAAAGGTTAAAGGAGTAAAAAAATTAAAAAAAAGAAAAGAAAAGCGCTACTGCAATTTAGAAATAAACAGCATAAAAAGGGATAATTTGTGACAACAAAACATAAAAGGACAGTGGGTAAAGGTCTGAATTTGCACATGGAAATGGAGATAAGATGCAATCAGGAATAAAAAGAACTACTGTATATTTTAAACTTTCTTTTACATAAACCTAATGGTAGCTACAAAAAAAAAAAATCTAAAACTGAGACACCTAACAATATAACATTAAAAAAAGAGGAAACAAGGAAAAAAATCATAGAATGCCATCAAAATGAAATTAACAGAACATAAGGGAAAATTAACAATGGAGACACAGAGCTACAAGAAAACAAAAAATAAAATTATTATATTATATATCAATAGTCACACTGAATGTAAATAGGCTGAACTCCAATAAAAAGACAATAAAAAGGAAACCCAATACACAGTCTTCAGAAGACCTATTTCAGCTGCAAAGACAAACATAGGGGTGAAATCTGATACTCCAAGCAAACTGTATCCAGAAAAAAGCTGGGATAGCCATGACAAAATGGGTTTCAAGATAAAAAAGGTAATAGACAAATATGGACATTTTATAGAGATAAAGGGGACATTAAATCAAGAAGACATAACACATTAATATATACGCACCCAATCTGGGAGCACCAAAATATATAAAGCAACTACTAACAGAACTACAGGGAGAAACTGGTAAAAACATAATGATAGTGAGGGACTTAAATACTTCACTAATCACTATGAACAGATCATCCAAACAGAAAATCAATAAAGAACTATCAGCCTTAAATGACACATTTGGCCAAATGGACATAATCAATATTTACGGAGACTTTTATCCCAAAACACTAGATCATATATTCTTCTTCTAGTGCACATGGATCATTCTCAAGGATAGACCATATGTTGGGACTCCAAACTAGCCTCAGCAATTTAAGAAGACTGAAATCATACCAAGCATATTCTCCAACCACATGCTTTGAAACTGGAAATCAACTGAAAAAAGCAAACATACGGATATTAAACAATAACTACTAAACAATAACTGGGTCAAAGAAGAGATAAAAAGATTCAGAGACAGCTCAGCCAGTGTGGCTCAAAAGCTGAATGTGACCAATGCACCTTGAGGTCACTGGTTCCATTACAGGTCAGGGCACATGCCTAGGTTGCGGGCTTGATCCCAGTGTGGGGCATGCAGGAGACAGCTGACCAATGTTTCTCTCATCACTGATGCTTCTATCTCTCTCTGAAATCAATTAAAACATTTAAAAAATTAGCTGGACCACTTGTCAGATGCAGATTCTCAGGCCCCCAGCCATGGAAAGACACTTCCTTTTTCTAGGAAAAATTATATGACCTAGAGGGCCTCAGGAATCTGGAATTTTAGCACTCCCCGTCCCTTGGGTGTATTTGTCAAGTAAGGACTAGGAAAAAGCTTTACCCCAGTCTTTCCGGATAAGAGCAAAGACGGGAGGCAGAGACGAAAGGCCCGCCGGGCTCTGCCTTACCTTCTCGATCCTGCCCAGGAAGAGCTCCTTGGCGAAAGCGTGGGTGCGCGGACTGGAGCGCAGCGCTCGCCTGCTAACAGCGAAGGACCGCAGAGCCCAGCAGGCGCGCGCGCGGAGCCCGAAGACCATCATGCTGTCCAGAGTGCACACCCTCGAAGGATTGTCCTGGATTCCCGCTCCGGCGCCCCGATGACGTCACAACATCGCGCCTCACCACAAGCCAGAGCGCATGCGCGGTACCCGATGACATCACTTCTTTGCGCCTTCCACCAGATGGTGTGCATGCGCTATTTATGATGTGATTGTTCTGCGCCTTCCGCTGACCAGTGCGCATGCGCGGCTGGGGAAGCAGGCCGGGCTAACACCATCTTAATGGTCTCAGTTCCCAACGTTGGGGAACCTGAAGGACTTTGTTTTAAAGTACTAACTGTTGCCGGGCTGGTGGTGATTGGTAGAGCCTCCTCCCATGCACCGGAAGGTGGTGGGTTCGTTTCCGGTCAAGGACCTGTCCCTGGCTTGCAGGTTCAATCCCCAGCCTGGGTTGGGGGCACCAAAAGATTCCAGATCTCTCTGTCTCTCTCCCCCCACCCCCACCCCCCACCCCCATTTCCCTTCCACTCTCCAAAAATCAATGGAAAAATATCTTTGAGCCCAGTTGGCATGGTTCAGTGGTTGAGCGTGGATCTATGAACCAAGAGGTCATGGTTTGATTTCCGGTCAGGGCACATACCCGGGTAGTGGGCTTGATCCCCAGTAGGGGGCATGCAGGAGGCAGCCAATTCATGATTCTCTCTTATTATTGATGTTTCTATCTCTCCCTCTCCCTTTCTCTCTGAAATAAATAAAAATATATTTTTAAAAGAGAAAGAAAAATATCCTTGAGTGAGGATTAACAAACATAAATAAGTTTGTGTTATTTCTATTTTGTCTGAACATATAACATTGCATGGTATTCTTCCGCCCTTATCCCCACTTATGTTTTAATCCTAGACCTTTATAATTTACTAGAGGCCTGGTGCACAAAAATTTGTGCACTGGTGGGGGGGGGGTCCCTCAGCCCGGCCTGTGCCCTCTCGCAGTCTGGGACCCCTTGGGGGGATGACCACCTGCTGGCTTAGGCCTGCTCCTCGGGGGATTGGGCCTAAGCTGGCAGTAAGACATCCCTCTGGCAGCCCGGCTGCCCTCGGGAGATGTCCACTTGCCAGCGGGGAGCAGACCTAAACTGCAGTCAGACATCCTTAGCGCTGCTGAGGAGGCAGGAGAGGCTCCCACCACCACCGCTGTACTGGCAGCCATCAGCCTGGCTTGTGGCTGAGCAGAGCTCCCCCATGTGGGAGCTCACTGACCACCAGAGGGCAGCTCCTGCATTGAGCGTCTGCCCCCTGGTGGTCAGTGTGTGTCATAGTGACCAGTCATTCCCAGTCTTTCTGCTGTTAGGGTCAGTTTGCATATTACCCTTTTACTATATAGAATAGAGGCCTGGTGCACGGGTGGGGGCCAGCTGGTTTGCCCTGAAGGGTGATCCGGATCAGGGTGGGGGTCCCGCTTGGGTGCCTGGCCAGCCTGGATGAGGGGCTGATGGCTATTTTCAGGCTTCCCGCACCCCCTTTAGGGTGGGGGTCCCTGCTGGGGTGCCTGGCCAGTCTGGATGAGGGGCTGAGGGCTGTTTTCAGGCTGGCAACTGAAGCTCCCAGCCTCTCCTTTTTTCTTTTTTTTTTTTATTCTGGGATTTATTTAACTTTCTATAATTGAAACTTTGTTGCCACTCCAGCTCTGAGGCCACAGCCTGCTGAAAGCAGGTATCTGGGGTTTGTTTAGCTTCTATAATTGCAACTTTGTTGCTTAGAGTGGAGCTCAGAGCCCGGCCACAGCAAGCTTGGTTTCCTCCATCACTGGAGCAAGCGAGCCTCCTGCTCGCTTCAACTGCGTGGCTGCTGGCCGCCATCTTGGTTGGGTTAATTTGCATATCCTGCTGATTAGCCAGTGGGAAGCGTAGCGGAGGTATGGTCAATTACCATGTTTGTCTATTATTAGATTAGATGTATCCAATGCTCATCAGTCCTTTTGTCAAAATTTCTCAAATCTCTTGGTTGGTTTGTCCTGTGATAGAGTCCTCAGAAAGGACGCATAATAAGTGTATTCACCAAATTCTTGTATGTTCAAAACCTATGTAAAGCTACTTTTCTATATTTTTTTAAAATTGAGGTCCAGAGAATTTATCTTCTAAGTTAATTAATTGTATTTGGATATGTCTCTCAGTGTTGATAATTGTGGGCTAGTTATTTTCCCCCCACGGACTTAGATCATTCAGGATGCAGGTTCACCTCTTCTTTAAAAAAAAAAAAATTTTTTTATTGATTTCAGAGAAGGGAGAGGGAGAGATAGAAACATCAATGATGAGAATCATTGATAGGCTGCCTCCTGCACACCCACAACTGGGGATTAAGCCCACAACCCAGGCATGTGCCCTGACTGGGAATCCAACTGTGACCTTCTGGTTCATAGGTCGATGCTCAACCACTGAGCCACACCAGCCGGGCATCAGCTCTTCTTTATTATAGACCATTTTCTTTCATTATAGTCTTACATCTTAGTCTTATTACATGTATGTATATGTTTTTAAAAAATATTTTTTTATTGATTTCAGAGAGACAGGCAGAGGAGGAGAGAGAGATAGAAACATCAATGATGACAGAGAATCATTGATTGGCTGCCTCCTGCATGCCTCCTACTGAGGATCAAGCCCAAAACCTGGGCATGTGCCCTTGACTGGAATTGAACCTGGGACCTTTCAGTCCACAGGCCGACGCTCTACCCATTGAGTCAAACTAGCTAGGGCTATATGTTCTCTTTTCATCTGCTACATCTCTACTTTCTCTCGGATCTCTAATACCTCCTTACATTTTATTTTCTTGGATCCTTTTATTTTCATCCTCAATGTCCATTTCTGTACTTTCAGTTATATCTTTTCTCCTTTAGGCAGCTGAGATAATTTTGTCTTTTTCTTTTTTTTTTCTCTTGAGTTTAGTGAGCTTCCATTGCACATCTTATTTGTCCACATTTTTTGTTGTTAATCCTCACCTGAGGATTGCTTCTTCAGAGAGAGTGGAAGGGAGGATCAGGGAGAAAGAGAAATAGCGAGAAACATGGATGTAAGAGAGCCACATCAACTGGTTGCCTTCTGCATGCACCTCAACCAAGATTGGGAAGGGAACCCACAACACAGGTACATGCCCTTAACTGGGAATTGAACCCAAGACACTTCAGTCCATAGGGTGATACTCTAACCACTTAGCACACCAGCCAGGACTTATTTGTCCAATTTTACAGTCAAAACTCAGTTCTCAAATGTCTCCCACCTCAAACAATTTAGTTCTCAACCAACTTGTTTACAGGAAAAAAAAGTCTGGGTTGTGGAACAAAACTTCAGTTTTGTGACCTGACAACCCTTTTATGATGATACCTAAGCACGACAAAAAAGCTTCTCTCAGGCCACTTACAAAGGAAAGGAGAAAATGTACATACAAAGGAGAGAATGATCGCCCTGACTGGTTTGGCTCAGTGGATAGAGCGTCGGCCTTCGGACCAAAGGATCTTGGGTTCGATTCTGGTCAAGGGCATGTACCTTGGTTGCGGGCACATCCCCAGTAGGAGGTATGCAGGAGGCAGCTCATCGATGTTTCTCACTCATCGATGTTTCTAACTCTCTATCCCTCTCCCTTCCTCTCTGTAAAAAATCAATAAAATATATTTTTTAAAAAAGGAGAGAATGATTAGCACAATTTTAAAATATAAAGAGGCAACCAAAAGTGCTAATGTTGCTAAGGGTGTGAAAGAAACAATGATTACAGGGAATTAAAGAAGTAAAAAAACTTGTTGATTTGAATAAACAAAAAGCAGTTAGCTGGGTGACAGCATTTCAGAGTCAGTGATAGGAAAAAGCAAATATGCTGCATACTGACGTGAAAGATATCCCTGGACCCAGTGCTGAAAGTGATTCCTTTAAGGCTGGTAAGGGATGGTACAATAAATTTAAGAAAAGTGTTTATTTAGAGATTAAACAGTACATTAGGCATGTACTATACATAAGAAAGGTTAAAGTGGAATCATTTGTGGGTCTGGAACAAATTAATTAAATTTACATTATTTGTAATGGGAAAAAAATAATTCAGTTTTTGAATAAATCACTTCTCAAACAGCATTTGAAATGAATTAAGTTCCAGAACCGAGGTTCTACTGTATTTTGAGCTTCTGAGTTTATGACTTGTGGTGTTTTTTCATATCTTATTGATTGTTTAGTCATGTTTAATTAATGATGTGTTGTGTTACAATTTCCCCCTGCTTGGGTTTTTATCCTGTTTGCATTTAAGTGTGTTTTTATTTGCTAAAAAGTTCTCATTTTTCTCCTTAAAGTATTTTTGTATGAAGACTGTGTTTATTTGCATTGGATTTTTTGAGACCAACAATAGCAGCATGCCGCAACCTTCGTGGCGGGGTTCAGGATCTGAAGGAGGGGCCGATGCACAAATGAAAATGCTATACAAGAAATATGAATTTAGAAGGCATGGGGGGCAGGTGGAGACCTCTTTCTTGAAGAAGCACTCCCGAGACTGAGTCCCATCTGCTTTTTATTCAGTTTTAGATACACATCTTGCCCTCTAGCAACGCATACAGGCATATCAAAGGTAAAGTTTGGTAAACAGTAAAAGGATGATCAGGTTAGGACCATGGTCGGCAAACTGCGGCTCGCAAGCCACATGCAGCTTTTTGGCCCCTTGAGTATGGCTCTTCCTAAGCCTTAGGAGTACCCTAATTAAGTTAATAACAATGTACCTACCTATATAGTTTAAGTTTAAAAAATTTGGCTCTCAAAAGAAATTTCAGCCCTGACTGGTTTGGCTCAGTGGATAGGGCGTCGGCCTGTGGACTGGAGGGTCCCAGGTTTGGTTCCGGTTGGGGGCATGTGCCTTGGTTGTGGGTGCATCCCCGGTGGGGGGTGTGCAGGAGGCGGCTGATCGGTGTTTCTCTCTCATCGATGTTTCTAGCTCTCTGTCCCTCTCCCTTCCTCTCTGTAAAAAATCAATAAAATATATTAAAAAAAAAAAGAAATTTCAATCGTTGTACTGTTGATATTTGACTCTGTTGACTAATGAGTTTGCCGACCACTGGATCGTTAGGAAATTGCCTTGAGCCATTGAGCCCACAGCAGGGCAATATTATGCTGATTTTCAGCCCTGCTGAACATCAAAGTCCATTGGCCTTCCAATGATTCTTTTTGCATTAAAATGCTAACTGCTGTTGGCTTTAGCCTAAAAATGTCCCATTTTGCTTATATAGTTGTGGACAAAAAAGGGCCACATGCTAACCTAACTCAAGGAAGGCCTGCATGGCAGCCTTGCAAACTCAAGAGACCTAAAATAACCACAAAGCATGGTCTGAGATTAAAACATTTAATTAAAAATCAGTTAATAGTGGGTAGTCATGTTCTAGGCCAGTATCTTCCCTGACAAACATCAACTTTGATTTTTACTGAGCCTATTGTCTTTTTGCATCTAAGATAACATACCTGTGGAATGTCAGGGTAACTTGTAACTTCCCTTTTTTCAGACCCCTCAGCGCACAACAAATGGTGCCAGGGCACCAACCACAAATTCCCTTATTGTTATTGTTATCTGCTAATTGCTGACTGTTAACTATCCTGTACCCACCTACGTAAAAGAGGTTTGTATGTATCATTTTACTTTTTATCTAATCCAGAGGTTTCCCAGCTTTGCTTTCTCCCACCTCCCTAATCTATCACCAGTGGATTTAATGTAACCCACTTATGTCTCCTCCTTTGATGGCAATTTATAAAAATAGGTGAAAACCACCATCCTCCAGAGCATTATCTTAATTTGTTGAGATTCTGCTTCCCAGCAATTGTTGACAGTTTGGCTCAAATAAACTAACAAAAATTCTTATGTTAACACAGTGAACTGCAGTTCCTTTAATAAAAGACACTTTATTTTTTTATGTCTGTCTTATTCTGTGATAGCATCTTGTTTTGTTTTGTTTTAATATTTTTACTGATTTCAGAGAGAAGGAGAGATAGAAATATCAATGATGAGAGAGAATCATTGATTGGCTGCCTCTTGCATGCCCCTTACTGGGTTTCCCTCCCCCACCAAGCCTCCCAGGGAAACCTCACTTTCCCAGGTGCCTCCCTCTTCTCAGAAGCAGTGCCTTTTGCCACTTCTGGTCCCATGAACTTTCCAAGTCTTCTCCTTCTGATTCACCAGGTCTTACTTCTCTCCTCGCATGTCCACTCTGGGTTGGTCTCTGTCCTTATAGGCATGAACTCTAGTTGATGTTATCTTTGTCCTACCACCATTAGGACCATGCCATCTCCCCTTTTCCATGCAGCAGTCCCCCCACCCCCAGATCTCTGTTCTAGTATGAGATCTGATTTCAACTCTGCCAGTCTAAGATGTTTATTTTCCCATTGACCTTTCACTAAAATTTGTGGGATTTTGCTCTATCCTGGTTACATTCTAGTTCTGAGCAATAGGTAATTTTAAAAATGTTTTTATTGATTTTTAGAGAGAGAGGAAGGGAGAGGGGATAGATAGAAACATTGATGGGAAACATCATCAGTCAGCTGCCTCCTGCATGCCCCCTACTAGGCATTGAGCCTGCAACACCAGGCAGGTGCCCTGACCAGGAATCGAACCAGTGACCTCTTGGTTTCTGTGTTGATGCTCAACCACTGAGCCACACGGCCAAGTGAGCAATAGGTAATTTTATTTGTCCTTTTTCTGAACAGCTCTTCAAGGATGTGAGAAGAGATTCAATTTAGATGGTATCAATAATACTCTGGTATTTTTATGTTTGAATGCTTTCTTCCCTATTTACTCCATCAAAGATGAATGAAATGCTTTAGTTCCTACCATTCAGATTTAATTGGAACTTTTTTCTTATAGAACACTGGTCACATTGTGGAGGTGGGCTGGAGTGCAGCTAGAATAGAAAGGGAAGGAAAGATTACCTAAAATTGTCTTAAAAGTCATGAAGCTACATATTAGAAATAGGGGCCCTAGCTGTTTTGGCTCAGTGGATAGAGCGTCAGCCTGCAGACCAAAGGGTCCCAGGTTTGATTCCAGTTAAGGGTACTTATCTTGGCTGCAGACTCCTCTCGGCCCGGGCCCTGGTCTGGGCTCGGGGAGGAGGCAACCAATCAATGTGTTTCTCTCTGTCTTTCCCTCTTTCTTCCATTCTCCCTAAAAATCAATGGAAAAATATCCTCGGGTGAGGATTAACATAAATACATACATACATACATACATAAATTAATAAATTAATTAATGAAAAAAAGAAATAGGGGTAAGTAGCCTTCATAGATCAACCAATAAGTCTTTATGACAAGTCCACTCTGATGAAGGTGAGCTAGGCTCCCTTGGAAAGTGATTGCTAAATTGAACACATTGTACAGAGAGGCATCTCAGGTGACACAAAGCTTCCCAGAGCTGCCAAAATAGTGTCAATGTGTACCTAGGAACTCAGCACTAAGGTTAGATTCAGTGGTGTTCATCTCTTCAAATCCCAAACTCTTACCAGAATCACCAAATACACTCAGTAACTCTATTATTTCCTGTTTGTTCCTTGTTCACCAAAAGAACACTATCTGAATGGCCAGCACATCATGGCCATTAGGCAGGTGTTAGAAACTACTGAGTCTTTCATAACATCAGAATACACTAAGATAAAAAATAAAAATTTACACATATAAACTTTTACTAAACTGTATGCTATAGAATTCAAGAGCGTTCCAAAGCTAAATATGTTTGGGAAACAGACTATCTTTCTGAAATTCACAATACACATCATCTTTTTAAAAGGCTCTGAGAATTCCTGCAGTAAAGAAACTAGTTTAGCCCGGCCGGTGTGGCTCAATGGTTGAGCATCGACCCAGGAACCAAGAGGTCACCAGTTCGGTTCCCCGTCAGGGAACATGCCTGGGGTTCCAGGCTCAGTCCCCTATAGGAGGTGTGCAGGAGGCAGCCCATCTCTCTCTCCCCCTCTCCCTTCCTCTCTCTCTAATATCAATAAAAACATCATTTAAAAAAAAACTTGTTTAACTTTAATTCAGCATTTCCTACACGTTTTTGATTGTGAAAATTCTTTCTTTTTATGAGAAGCACCAAATAATACTTACACACCTTTTGGGACACACACAGAAGATGTGAACTAGGTAACTGAAAAATATGTGTGAAGAAAAGATGGAATGAAAATAGATCAAACATTTAAATATAACTGTTTTAGGGTTGGTGGGGTTGTGGGTGATTTCCCCCCCTCCCTGCTTCTGATAAATCTAGTAATTCCAAATGCTCTAAATGTTAAAACACTTTTGATGAAAGATAAAACAATGATTAAAACCCTTCGACTACTACCCAAACTACTCCTTGACTTAAGAAGAAATGTCGCCCTAACCGGTTTGGCTCAGTGGATAGAGCATCGTCGGCCTGCGGACTGAAAGGTCCCAGGTTTGATTCCGGTCAAGGGCATGTACCTTGGTTGCGGGCACATCCCCAGTGGGAGGTGTGCAGGAGGCAGCTGATTGATGTTTCTCTCCTATCGATGTTTCTAACTCTCTCTCTCTCCCTTCCTCTCTGTAAAAAATCAATAAAATATATTTAAAAAAAAATAAAGAAGAAATGTCAGTAGGATCCAGTTTTTTCCCAGCACTCCGGTCCACATTGCTTTTTTTTAGGTCTTGGATCTCATTTTGAACCTGCAAATGCCATCATGCATTTCAGCACCGAATTTCCTTTTGGGGCTCTGTGGTCTTCATATACTCAGTAGAACATTTATTAAAGTCCTACTTTGTGCCACGTGTTGAGGTTACAGCAGTGTGTAAGGACAGCCACTGTCCTGACCTTGTGACATTTACTATAACAAAGTTATCACACTACTGAATATATAACTATAGGTAACACATTTCAGAGGGGATAATGGCCAAGCTAAGACTTGAACGATGAAGGAGCTAACTGAACACAGATGCAGAGGGCCCACTTGCACAGGCCCAGTGGCAGGAGAAAACTCAGCTTGTCTGGGAACCTCATGTGGCTGGAGAGCAAGGGGAAAGTGAAGGTGAGCCAGTCCATGCAGAGCCGCCCATGCAGGTCTCATGAAGGCCATGTTAAGGATTTTGTTTTTTCAATCATAAGGGCAACAGGAAGCCCTTCACATGGCTTTACACGGGTGGCACCTTAGAGATTCCTCTGGTGCCATGTGGGAAACGGGTTTGAGGGACCACGATGGTACAGGAGGCCAGTCAGGGAGCTCTCGTCCAGATGACAGACAGGTGACGGCCTGAAGCAGTGACAGAGGTGATTCAAGAACATGTAGGAGGAGGAAGTCAAAAGGGCTTGGTGATAGATGGATTTGGAGTCGACGAAAAGACAGGTGTCAAGGACAATCCCCAAGTTCTCATTTATGCAACTCAGTGGTGACACCATTTGTCAAAGTAGAGAACACAGAACTTCGTGTGTGTCTGTGTGTGATCATCAATTTGGTCATGGAGATAAAGATCCAAGGGAACATGGGTGCTCAGAGTGGAGGTCTGGGCTGCAGATTCACAATTGGAAGCTAGACTGAAACTGTGGATCTGCATGAAATGGCCTAAAAAAAGTAAAGATAGGAAGAGAGCTTGGACTTGATCCTCAAACCAACACTTACCAGCTCTACAAAGGAGACAATGAAGACATCCCAAAGAGGAAGATCACAGTGTGGGAACAGAGGTGACAAGGAAATACTGTTGCGGGAACGAACTTGAATAATCTCAAAAGCTGCTGTGAGGTCAAAATGAGGGCTAAAAATGTGTTGTAAGTGGGGGAAGGAAACAGTAATCAGGAACCACGTTTGTAGAAGTTTGACAGCATCATGTGTGTCCCACCTAGACTCCTCAATGCCAAGGGTAGCAAAGGGCTGAGCAAACAAGTTTCCATAAAATGTTGATGATTTACACACATTAAGATCAACCAGTTGTTTTGCTGTGACCCTGCTTCCCCATGCCAACCATCACTTTCAGACGCATTTTGACAAAACCAGTCCTGTGCTGGTCACTGGACACAGAGAAGTGGGTCAGGTGCACTCTATGCCCCCAAGGAGCGCACAAGCTGGAGCGGGGGAGACAAGCACACATTGGTGTGCAGTTCAGTATGTCTTAAACCCAAATGCTGAAGTAGAGCTAAGTATTTCAGGGGACTTTAGTAACTAGCTTTACTCTGTTGAAGAACCCTTGAATGGCCTGGAAAAGGAATGGTTTTCTGAGAACATCTTTGGATCAAAATTCACTTTTTAAAAAAAATATATTTTATTGATTTTTTTACAGAGAGGAAGGGAGAGGGATAGAGAGTTAGAAACATCCATGAGAGAGAAACATGGATCAGCTGCCTCCTGCACACCCCCTACTGGGGATGTGCCCGCAACCAAGGTACATGCCCTTGACCGGAATCGAACTTGGGACTCTTCAGTCCACAGGCCGACGCTCTAGCCACTGAGCCAAACTGGTCAGGGCCAAAATTCACTTCTTAATGAGTGGTAAGCCATGGTTAATTTTGGTCACTAAACCTTTTTGTTTTCCACAAATTTGATCTACCAGTTTTATTTCATTTTATGATATGCAGTGAAACTTTAAGGCAGTATTCTCTGGAACTGGATTTCGTTCCAGGAAAGAAGAAGCACAAGTCAGTCATGTTCTCATAGAACTCTTCCAGTAGAATCAGAATTCACCTTCCGGATTCTGCACATCACGTTAATCTGGAAAAACAGACAACGTTGACCTCATTAAATAAACTCCCTTCAAGCATTTGGAAACTAGACCATTAGAGTTTTGCCCTCCATAAAGCATTTCCAGTCCACCTCAGCTCTTCATATGGGCCACCTCCTCTCTCTAAGCTGATAAAAGCACTAAAATTTGGAAGTTGCTAGAAATTATAAATACCTTTGACATATTTTATTGGAGTCAAAGTTGGGATATGCACCTTTATCTTAAACATTCTCAAATTAAAGTCAGGCCAGGGTCTTCCAGGAGACCCAGTGCCCACAGTCACGACAAAGATGGGCATACCTGTCAGCTGGAAATCTCTCTGGCCCAAGAGGGAAACATCTGGACTTTTCAGAAAAGGAGTCCGAGAATTTTAAAGGATTTATTTGATTTCTCCACATGATCACAGCTATGGTTTTACATCAATAGAGTCTGTTACTACTCACAAACAAATGCACATTAAAACAAAGCACTCTTTTCCTCCCCAAAGTTACAGAGTGGGCGTCAGGCTTCTTGTGAGCAAGGCATCCCTTGAAGTCTTTGAACAGTCTTTACTCAAGACCAGATTCTAGTCATTTAAAACAACTTGAAGGTGAATGACAGTTCTCAAGAGGAGACAGATACTGCATGCGGCCTCAGCAAGACCGCAGACAGAACAGCAACACCAACGTACATGCACATGAGGCACAGGCTCTTCCTGCTTGTCCCTTTTCACCACCCCCACTTCACACTGATTCACTGTGCAATGTTTCTTTGATTATTGTTATTTAAAATATGTACAAAATTACTCATTTCAGACAGGAAGGGTGATGATATTTTTACAACAAAACTGTAAGATGCATGCTTAACCTGTAGACACAGCTTCATACGGAATGCTGAGTCAACACCTAGGGTCATGTGTAAGTGGCTGCTGTCTTTCTAGGTCATTTTAAAGATGAAGAAGAGGCCTCTGCTGCATGCAGCGCAGGGTGGGAAGTCTCGCTCCACGGCGACTGGAGACATTGTTAACAAGATGTGCAAGTCATATTAGGATGAACTTTATTTTTACAATGTTGTACAATTCATTAATCAACTTAAAAAAGTACAAATATATGATTTAATTGTTGTCCCAGAAAAGATTTTTGTGATACTACCAGATGTTTCCTCTAAGGGTCTCCTGCTCCTGTCAGAAATTATGTAATTGAAATAATTTGTGTGACTTGAGAAGATGTCCCGAGTATACTGACACACAAGATGGCACAAGCAATGTGGTGGCACTCAGCCTCCTGAGGGGACAAGGGCTCTGTGAACAATAGGTCCCCATGGCTGTGACTCTGACAGGCTGGGATCCAGAGAGCACAGCCCCGTGAAAGCAATATGGAGCACATGTTTATCAGAAGCTTTTGCTGCCCAGACAAGATCTGCGCAGCTGCCTCCAGCCTCTTCAATGGAACAATGTGCTCCTGGAAACACCTCCCAGGACAGGTTTACAAATAAAACATGGAGAATGACCAAACCTCACGGTTCTGAACCCAATACCCTGTATAAAGTTGGAAACACAGGGAGAAACTGAGTTTGTTCAAGAAGCCCTATTTCACTAGACCTGGCCCTGTGGCACTGGACAAAACTTCAGGGCACATCAATAATAGTTTTGGAGGTGAATTCTGAATGGTCCTTGGAGCACGGAGGATGCAATGGAGAGAGAGCCCCTCCCACTGGCCCCATCAATGAATGTACTGTTGGTTCTTTCTGTTTTGTTTCCCCTAGTTATTGCCCCTTCAGAAAGAGCAACCTTGTACTAAATAGCCTGTATCTTTTCTGGAACAACCTAGAATTTACAGTTGAACTCTACCGTTGGTACAGAGGGATTAAAAAAAAAAAAGCCGGCATATTTAATATGTTATCACTTTACCTCAACTATTTGTCAACAGTAACACTGATATATTTTGCAAATATACAATATATAAATGTGGCTTCACACAATCAACACCGATGACACGCAGTACAATTTGACTTTTCCTTGTCAGAACATCCTTTAAACTGCATACTAGAGAATGCCTTGGGGAGCCTGGCTTTGAAAGAAAACCAAAGAATTCAGGAGTCAATGGACTGGGGAGCCTCCCACCAGCTGGGCCTGGACCAAATCAGGCACACCTGTGCTTTTTATTCCTCTCTGAGCAGATGTCCAAGACAGAAAAGTTGTACCAATGGGAAGGTAAAGGCGGGCAGGTTAGTCACACTTCCTTTTTTAAAAGGCGTAACTCTAGATTGCTGTATTTGCTCTCTGTGGAGATTAACAAAGTGCTCAGTTTGCAGATTTGCTGGTATGATGGCCTCAATGACATGACAAAGGAGGAAAATGGACAGATGCCCAGCCGGCTGGCTAGGGTGGGCTCCCTCTGTCGTCTGCCGTCTGGCCACAGCTCGCCACTCCTTCCAAGGAGCATGGAGCTCCGCAGCCCACAGTCCTGTGTTAGCTTCGCCCTTTCTGAAAGGGCTCTCCACCTGGGCAGGTGCCATGGGCAGTCCTCGGGTCCCACGGCTTAGGAACACAGCACTGGTGGCTGCAGTGTCGCGAAAGGCTGAAACTACAAAGTATGGCCCATGTGACTCAGGCACAGAACCGGACGCGTGCAGCGCCCGGCCCCAGGGGAGCAGATGGTGTCACAAGACAGAAGCAACAAGAGCACAGCTGAGAGTCATGTGATGCCCTGGCAGCTAACTGGACCATGACAAGGCAACGGGGGCTTCACCAGTGAGGGCTGGGCACTTGTCAGCTGGGATCAGAGGGGCCACAGTGATGACACAGGGGTTATGCTAGCACATGGCTACATGAAGTTACAATGATCATGGCCACCACTCAGAAAATAAAACAGGAACACACACACCGCCCTGGGTAGCTAAATGCTAACATCAGCCTGCAGGTTTGGAAGAGGCTCCTGTTGCAGTTGGAAACAGGATGAGGAAGTATGGCGCTGAGGGAGGCAAGGATGAGAGCTGGTCTTTTTCATGTTGGAGATGATACGTCTGCAGTGTATGGTGCCCCTCTCAGAGGACTCTGAATGAGTGTGCATCAAATCATGTGCATATAAAAGAACCATGGGTCATGGAAATTCACAGTTATCACAGCTATTCAAGTGTCATGAATGTGTGTAACCCATACTCTAAGACAGCCAGTTCTTAACCAGCCATCCTGAGTTGCTCTGTAGTTTACTGCATTTTATCTATTTGCTTACCTGAAATAACAGAGCAGTTATAATACTGATTACTTATGATAGTATTCTGTTAATAAAATAAGGATTTATATAAAGCGATATTGGACTTTTTTTAAATAGTAAGATGCTATGTTACTTGGCACAGTTAGTAATGACTGAATAAGTAATGAATAGTTAGTCCTAGAGGGACTTCTCTGCTTTTTATGAAAATATGGAAGTATCTGAGTTTGTCCTTAGCATTTAGATTTTTGGTCTACTCTCACATTCATCTAAGGTACTGTCTTTCTATCAGGTATGTGGAGCTCCTTGTAAAGTCTATATTGCTAATTTTGTGGACTGAAATGTTTGCCTTTCACACACAAATACTACCTATACAGTATTTATTTATTTATTTATTTATTTATTTATTTATATATTTATATTATATAAAGTTTACTTACGTATTTTCATCAACCATATCAGGTCTACTTAATTTTGCCCATTGTCAATAAAAGAGCAATAATGCAGCAAGTTTTGGGTTTTCTGTTTTGTTCTGTTTTTGTGTGTCTTGTTTCTTCTTTTTCTAGGCTTTTCATATTTATGTACAGTTAGGGAGGAGAGAGCTGAGGGCTACAGCTGGAGAAGAGGGGGGCAATATCTCCTGGGCTGGAGGTACTGTTTCAAGGTTGATAGTGCCTGCGGCCCACCCCTTGGGGTTGAGGTGGATGGAGCCCAGGGCACCAATGCTAAATTAAATCAGGAGCTTTGCTCCCTATAACACAAGCCCATGTGCTCAGGGGTTCCGTCCAGGCTGTGGGAAAATGGGAGGATGGGAACAGAAGTGCCCTGGGTTTGGTCTGAGGCTGGCTGCCCCAGGCGTGCCTGTGTGGTGTGCACTTGTTCCGGGGAGTCTGGGACCCTGGCCCAAGCTGTCTACACAATTGTGCTGATGCCACTGGGTTTGGCCTTGTTGCTGGGAGGGGGCGGTGGGGCGGAGGAATGCCCGTGGTGGTGTGCTGCGTGGCCTGGATGGCTGGCATGGGCCAAGGGCAGTGGTGGGTGGCTGTGCGTGTGGGCCCCGTAGGGCACGTGCCCCCCATGGGGGCCATGGTGGTACTGGTGTGCATGCTGGATGTGCTGGGGTGGGTGGTAGTGGTGGTGGTGGTGGTAGGGGGGTGGGTTCTGCTGCACGTGGCAGTACTGGGTATGGTGCCCATGCGTCGGGACCTGCGGAGGGCCCTCTGCAGGCCCCTGGTGGTGGCCCACCATGGAGTGCTGCGGGTGGGGCAGGCCTAAAGGGTGTGGGGGTGGCTGGGGAGGGGCTGAGGGTGGGTGAGCCTGAGGAGGGGGCTTCCCTCTTTTACTCCCAAATAAGGAGCCCAGGAGGGAGGATGAATTAGGCATAGTCTGGTGTGGGCGAGATGGACACTCGCGTGTTGATGTAGCTCTCCGGCGCATGTGAGGACTGCTAATGATGGACCCCTAAAAAGGAAATTCATAGAAATCAAAATTAAAAGATCTTAAAGCACTTATGTCAGAATGATTTTTTTTTTTTAAATGTAAAAAGTTCACCCACTGACTGCTAATCTTTAGTTTAGTTCAACTCACTGCCCGCAGAGGGTGGGGCTGGGAGCAGGCAGGACTCGGGCTACTTCTCACACTATTGTGGCAAGTCAGCTGGGGCGGGGCTGGAGGGACCCTGAGAAGGGGCATTCCAGGGAGGACAGGGGACACTGGGCAGGCGAGGAGGGCCCTCCTTTCTAGTCATAGTAGCAGCAGCAGTACACGTTTGGGCTCTCTCCTGACAAGCACCCTGAGCTTTCAGATCAGAAGTTTGTTTGGGGGTGTTTGTGAGCAGTGTGTGCTAAGGGGAGTGGGGCAGGCTAGTGTGCATGAAGAGGAACGCTGTTCCTGCTGAAATCGCAGCCTCAGCTTTCCTGGTTCCTCTCAAAGGGTCCGAGGGCATTTGCTCTGCCTGTGTGGAACCCCAGGTTTCTGGGAAGGTGGTGAAGGGAGAGGAGAGGCTTGGGAACTCTTGTCCTGGGCATGGGGACTGCCTAGGCATTTCACTGCAGCTACCTACTGCAAACCAAACAAGAAGAAAGAAACAAAAATATCTACAAGCTGAGGTTAAGATGTGAACAGTAATACAGAGATGGCTGAAGGATGAATGAAATCTCATGAAATCCACACTGTTTTGTTTTCTTATGGTTTTCCTCCTCCCCTGAGCTAGTTAAGCAATTCCATTGTGCCCTATCTGCAGACACACAGCAATTGAAACTCCAGGAATAATGCAATGGGGTCTTCAGAGCATGGAAGTCAGGAGACTAAGCCAATGGGGAGGTTGCCTGGTGCTCAGCAGCTGCTGCTTCTGGCCTAGGAGCAGTGCTGGTGGGCGGGGCGGGGGGTACCCAGGAGCCAGGGATGTTAATGAACCATGCTGGGACCACAGGGGACAGGAGTGAAGTGGGAACTAAAACACACAATCCAAAACCAGCCCTCCCCACCCTCCACTCCAACCCAAACAAGCGGTGAGATTCTAGCAGAGGGGAAGCTGGCATGCACTGGGCTGAAGCAGGCAGGGGGGAGGGGGTGTCTGTGCCTCTGTGCAGTAGTGAAAGCGCAAAAAATAAAAATAAAAAGACAACAGGTATAAACCAAGGATCAGGGAGGCAACACACAACAGCCAGCTGAACGTAGGTGCTTCCTACTTACTTCCACATTGCTCTCTAGCGATCCCGCACTGCTGCGACGCCCTCGCTTCCCTGCCCAGAACATGCAATACCAGAGGTTAGACTCAGACACAGGCCAGGGCACTGTGCTGCCACCACCACCAGGCTCAGGTATGGGGCCCACCTGCTGGGTGTGAGGGTAGGAGAAGGGGCTCAGAGGGGAAGCTGGTTGCAGGACAGTAGATAGTTATTAAAAAAAAACACAGGATTAAAAAAATAAATAAATAAAAAATAATTTTTCAACCAGCTCCTTCTCCTGGACTGGCACTCTATGGAGAGGGGCCTCTGGGAGAGCTGAGGTGGGTACACAGGTAGGGCCCAAAGTCCCATGCTCAAGTTGGCCTCAGCCAGCTGCTGACAGGGGACAGGGTGAAGGAAGCTTCTGCAATGACTAAAAACAAAATGTGGTCCTGCACCGGCATGATTTTTAGTGAATTTCATATATGTATGGTATGTATTTGCACATACATATACATCTCACGCTCCAGGCAGGGTGGGAATCATGGTTAAGAGAAAACTAAACTTCCCATCCTTTTTCTCCCAGTGCCTCTGGGGCTGTTTGGTTTGTGCAGGGCCCTGGTCAGGGACAGGAGGATGAGTCAGGGGCTACTGGGAGGGGCCTGGAGCCCTGCTCCCCTCTGTGGGCAAACCTCCCCACCCCCCAGGATGCCACAAGCATTCTCTCAGTGCTCACTGCCAATGCCTTTTTATGTCCCCAGCGCATGGCACATGTGGGCACTCAACATATGTTAGCCATATTAGAGGAAGGCTGAGTTTTCCTCTTGGTGCTGGATGCCCAGTGCCCATCCTGGCCGCCACAGTCCCTCCAGAGGACTTCTTCATGGGTTCCAGCAGGACATCCAGGCCAGCGGGAACAATGGTGCCCAAGCTTAGGGGTCCAGCCTCCATCAGGTCTCTGGGAATGCAGATGGTAGTGGAGACAGAGATGGGCCATGCTGCCTTCCAGGTCAGGCCCAGGAGCCTGGAAGGTGGTATTGCCATGTACCTCTCTGTGGCCCACACCTCTGTGGAGAGGGCGTGCTTGTGGGTCCTTCGGGCCTCAGGGCAGCACCTGAGCATGCTGGGCCATGCCCTGGGTAAGACCTCACTCCTAGGCAGAGAATGGCAGTCTCAGGGAAGATGTAGTCCCTTTGCCTTGCCTGCTGACACCCAGCCTGAGGCCCACAGAAGGCCTTGTGGACTGTGCATGTGTGAGAAGGCCTCAGAGCCCACTCAGGACAGGCCCACACAGGGATAGAGGCAAGGTGTTTCCCACCACCTGCTGAGGACCAGGAAAAACGCTAATCCCACACGGAAGTACGACGAGAGTCACATTCCTCCTCTTCCCGCTGGTGTGAGGAGTGACCTTCTCAAGGCTCTCCTCCTGCCCAGCATGGGCCAAGACTCAGGAGAGCTTTAACTTAGATGCCTTTGAGTAATGTTGTTTCTCAGAGTCATCTTTTCCACATCTCAGTATGAGATGTGGGGCGTCCCTACAGGTGCTCTGCACTCGTCCCAAAGCTCCCACTCACAGACTTACCCACAGACATCTGCCCGCTGCACACCATGTCCAGGTGTGTGCACACATGCACACACACACTGTCTATGAACCGAGGCAAAGCATGCCAGAGCAGTGGCTCACACCCACTGGCCCTCCTCTGCGCTGTTTCCAGGTAACCTTCCCCTTTTCTCTGGGTCCTGCACTAGCTTCAAGTAAGCCCTGTCCCAGCCAGCACTTCTCCTAGGGCTTGATCAGAAACCATGTCTGGAAGGGGCTCCCAGCATGGCTCTTCAGAGCCCTCCCCTGCCTGGTAGGGTCAGGCCAGAATGCAGGCAGGGCTCTCTACCCAGAGGCTGCCCTGTGGCCCTTGGCGATGCTGGAAGCCACGCAGGTACACTTCCTCAATGACCACATCCACACACATGGCCAGGCTGTGCTCTACACACTTGGCACATGCTGACTCTCACAGAGATCCTTGGAGAGAAGTGCTAGTCCCCACCTTGCAGCCGGGGAAACTGAAGCCCAGCACTGTAACTTGGCCATGGCCTGATAGCTAATGAGCAGCAGGAAGAGGGGAGAGAAGATCTTATCAGCGTGAGCCTGAAATCAGTGTGCTGAGTGTCCTCTGCGGGACTCTGCTTGGGTGGCCATCCCGAGGGTAGCCCTGAGCATGGCCCTGTCCCAGGGAAGGCTGCCACAGGTCGTTTGTGTGTGGAGGGCCTGTCTTGGGGCAGCAGGTGCTGCTTTGGAAACTGGGCCCCAAGAGCTCCCGAGTCTTCCCACACAGGATGCAGCAGGTCTCAGCTCTGCTCCTGCAGTGGTGATGGGTGCAGGCAGGTCCCCCATCCCCGGGGCCGTTGTGGAACAGTTAGGCTGGGAAGGGCCTACAGACAGTGCTGACCATGACTTGGCTAACCTGGGGCAGGGCAGAGGCCCAGTCACACTGCATCCAGGTCCTTGCCAGTCCTCGATCACAGGCCAGCAAAGCTCTGGTGCCACTGACACAAACATAGGGCAAAACTGAAGGAAGACCAAGTGGAGGGACATGGAGTGAGGCCTTGCAGCTCAGTGGGAGCTTGGACTGGAGCCCAGGCCCCTTCCTCTACCACTCAGAACATTGTGGGTTCCTGGAGGCTTCTGCTGCCAGTCATGAGCATCAAAGCATGACTGCCTCTTGGGTCCTCAAGGTTCATGAAGGGCTGAGGCCACATTGCTGGTGTGTTGTCTCCTGGATAGAAGTGTGAGTGCAGGATTGGGCAGCTTCTCTGGGAGCAATGACTTGCCAACCACTGAGCGCTGGCTTTCCTGAGGAAACAGGCTGCCCAGGGCCTTGCCCCTTCTTGACAAGGTCATCTTGGTGAAGGCCATGATGAGTGGGAGTGACGTGAACTCTGGAGAGCTTTGCCCCTCCTAGTCCAGAGCACATAACACCACGTCTCCGACTGCCGAGCCCAGCATCTTCTGGAAGGCTGCTGACACTGGCCTGTCTCCCTCTGGAAGTCACAGGTGGCCTGTCCTTAGTCTGGGGCCTTGGTGACTGCCAGGACTCAAACACCCACCTTATCTCATCCTCCAACCTTCCTGGGTCGGGGGTCCTTTTTTCCTGGGAACTTGTTTCATTGTAGCTTCATTCCTGAGAGGACACAATCCTAGAGCCCTTCTCAGCTCAGAATCCCTAAATGATAGCGGCAATAGTAACAATAAATGGAAGTCTGCCAAATCTTGGAACTCCATCCTTCACATGGCTGTGTGCCTGTCATGGGGCTCTGTCTGACTCCTAAGCTCCAAGCTGCGGCAGAGTGGGCACATGCTGAGTGCCTCAGTTCCACTGCCACCTGAGAAGGCCTCTAGGGAACAGAGAGGCCAGAGCCTGCTCCACTGCACAAACTCAAACGCAGGCCCCAGGCCCCAAATCTGCAGAGGCACACGGTAGTCCAGATATGTGTTGCTGGGAAATCACCAGTGGTTCTCAACCAAGGGTGATTTTGCCTCCTAGAGGACACCTGGCAATTTCTGGAGACATTACTAATTGTCATGACTGGGAGGTGGAGCAGGGATGCAGCTGAACCTCTTGCACAGAACTGTCCCCACAGCAAGAAATTATCAGAATAAAATGTCAACGGGGTGGGGTTAAGAAGCCCTGGGTTAACCCTCATGCTGGCAATGGATTTCTGATTTTCACTATGGAGAAAAAAAAAATGACAAGACAAAAGCAAAGGAAAAGTCCAACTCAAAAAAAGAAAATAAAAAAGAAAGAAAACATTTCTGGGAAATAAATAAGCCAAACAAAGGGAGGCAGCTGCTGGCTAGACAGGTACCAGGTGGGGTCATGAGCAGGCTCTTTCAGGGGGCCTTGAGCTGGCCACTTGGCGATGCCTGAGGCAAGGTGCGGGGGGCAAGCCTCTAGGAGGGGAGGGGCTGCTGGGCCCCTGGAGAAGAGGACACTGATCTCATCCTGAGGTCTTTCCCAACAAAGTAGGGGCTCCTGGGGCCAGGTTACCTGGGGCATTGGGGCAGGTAGAGCCCAGGGTCCCAGAAGCCTACAGTGCTGGGCACAACCCCATGCCCTCTGTGCAATGCGCTGCAACCCCCACTCCACTGCAAACCCTGAGCCTCCTCCCAGAAGAAGCTGATATGACTAGTAGGTGGCTGAGGAGACTGCCAGAGTGCACCCCTCCCCTCACTCCACAGCTTGTCTGACAGCGCAGCAGGCAAATAAGGTGGGAGCAGCACTCACAGGCAACTAGCTGGGTCTGCACCCACACCTCCCTGCTTCACCTGCCCCTGCCACGACAGCCAGACCATGTGAGGGCTGCCAGGAGAAGCCCCCTGCTCCTGATACCCAGGTACAACTTCTCCCCCATCTGTGCCCCAGGAAAGCTGGGAGGCTTGAGGGGTGCTGCTTGCTTGGGGGTTAAGAGGCTGGCAGCAAATTAAACACAGAAACAAAGAACAAAATTCACAGTTTCCACCAGGGCTTTCCCCTGACTCCCAGGGCTACCTGTGGCTGCCGCTTCTGGCTGGACAGAGGCCCAAAAGGGAGACCGCTGGGGAGAAAGCAAGACCAGGGACAGTGGGAAAGGGGATTTCAGAGACAGCTTAGAAAGCTTTACTCCATTTCATTCATCAGCCTAAAGCACAGGGCTTGGCCACAGAGTACAAAGAACACATCTACCAGCGAGTCTGGCTCACTCTTGTAAGAGCCATTTTCAGAAAATAAATAAATAAAACTCTTAGAATAAGAAAGGGAGAATGGGGTAACTTCCTTGCTGTTCTGCCTTTAACAATTTGGTCCTGTTTTCTTTTGCCTTTTGGTGCTGTCCCCTCTGCCTGGTCACATGCTGCTCTGATTTGGGGATGGTCATGGGAAACCCAGCACTGTCCGTCCAAGCCCTCTACTGCCAGCCACACTGCAGTACCATCCCGGCGCGCAGTGCATGCCCGACCACCAGTGTGCCCGTCTGAGTCCTAGGCTCAGCTCTTACCAGCTTCTGAGAGGTCCCTCAGGGAGCTGCTGAGGGCACTGCGCTTGAGGCCCTCGCTGCTGGCGTAGCTGTCGTCCAGGCAGGCTCGGTTCAGTGTCCCAGTGCCAGACTCCTTTTTGAGGCTGGAGCACTGGGACATGCTGGGCCGCACAACACCCTTCTGTTTCTCAAGCTCCGCTGAAATAGAGGAGCAAGGGCCCAGTGAGAGGAGCATAGCTTGGTGAGGGTCGGGGTGCGGGTGGGCCAGGGATAGGAACCCCCACCAGGAGGAATGAAGAGGACCACTGCCCTCTGTTCAAGGTTGGCACTGTACCAAGTCTCCATCTACCTGAAATGGGGAAAAAAGAAGGGCGAGCATTGTCTTGGAGAAGAAGTATGATAGCTACCTTCAACAAAAGGGAGCCAAACAAGACCCAGGAGGGAGGCGGGAGAGGCTCAAGTGCCCTGTGGTCTGCAGGAAAGACAGTGTCTTTCCAGGCCTGAGGGTCAAGAAGGAGACAGAGAGGCTCGGTCTGGATGAACAAGTGTTAACTGGCCTTTCATGGAAGGGCCAGAGGTAGGCACACCTGAGCCTGCACACCTGGAGCCAGGAGAAGCAGGGGTTATCATCAGCTCCAACAAACCCAGGGGATGGGGGTGGCTGCAACTTTCTCAGTCTGCTGGGCCCTGATGCAGAAGATGAATAGAATAACCACATAGAACTCCGGGTGCTCCTGTCCCAGGAGGTGACCAGGAACCAGGGGCCTCCCCAGTCAGAACAGGCATGGGCTTCTGAAGCCTGGCTCTCACCAAAAGGCCGCTGCCACATTTTGTGGCCTGGGCATGTGGTCTGCCAGTCACATAGACATGGGAAGGCCAGAAAAGACCAGGACAGCTCATTTCTGTGGGCTCACAGAGTCACTGCCACCATATAGGAGCCAACACCTACGTCCAGCAAATCTTAAAAGATGTCAGGGCAGCCTGGCCAGTGGTGCTCAGTGGTTGAGGTCATGTCTCGATTCCCTGTAAGGGCACAGTCCCGGGTTGCAGGCTTGATCCCCAGTAGGGGGCGTGCAGGAGGCAGCCAATCGATGATTCTCATCATTGATGTTTCTATCTCTTTTTTTTTCCCTCTCCCTCTCTCTGAAATTAAAAAAAAAGAAAAAAAAGACGATGCCAGGGTTGCTGGCTCTTCCTCCTCAAGAGGTCTGTAACTCACATTCTATCCTGTGCTTCTCCATCTCCTGCACCTCCGCAATGGACTCCCTCAGGTCATCGCTGAATTTCTTCCGGTCTTGAGGATTGGGAGCATTGAAGTTTATTAACACTTTTATGTCTGCTCCAGGGACTGCAGACGTGAGCCGGATGCCATTGGGGTAGTCTGCAAAGGAGAAAGAGAGGAGAACCAATGGGCCCCTGCATTCTCTGTCATCTCTACTCCTGGTCAAGAAAATACCAGTCTGAATTCAGGATGGGCGTGAAGGAAGTGGTCAGAGTGCAGGTCTCAGCAGGCACATCTGACAGGGAGAAAATGCTTCCATAGTGCAGACTGGAGAGACCACCAGACAACCTCCATCTGCCAACTCAGGTCTGTGCTCCTTCCTATGAGAGTCAGGGAAGATCTGGCTGATGTAAGGGAAGCCAGGCCCTCTTCTTCTCCTCCATTCTGAAGGTTAGGCGCCCGGATCCTCATTGAGACAGCAGCCAGGTGCCGAGTCCAAGAGAGGGGCAGCACCCTGCGCTCGGTGGAGTGTCTTACCCAGTCATCTCAGACCCGAATGGCCTCCAGACCTTTAGCAACCCTGGACACACTGTGGGTACCCCGCACCCAACACACTCTTTGCTGAGTGCAGGGTCTTTCTGCTCAGACTTGCCTGTGCCCCTTCCAAGCACAAGGGGTCTCTGGGACTTTGGTCTCCTGGAAGCACCTCTCCCCTCAGTGGGAATCAAGCTTCAGCCACAGGGAGTTTGCAGGATCTTGACTCAAACATGAATCCCACTTTTGATCCATGTCAAGGCTGGAAACGCAAATGCTTAGAAGCCATGTGACTCTCCCAAGTGCAGGTGGGACTGTGAGCACTGAGAGTGCTGGGATGGAGTGTGCAGCCAGGAGCCAGCAGGCAGGAATGCGGGCTTAGCAGTGCCAAATGTTTCTCATTTTTCAAGAGAAGCCAAAAGTATTAATGTGAGGATTTAAATATCAGCTCAACAAATTTTTAAAAGTATACAAACTAAATATAACATAACTGAGCCAGACTGACCCGGGGCTGGCAGTGTGTGGCCCCTGGTGTGAAGGCATGGCCTGGGGAAGGTAAGGTCAGCTCTTACTAGCATCTGTGCCCAGGACCATGGACTGAGCCCTCAGAATCTGAAAATGATTCAGATACAGCCTCTGTCTAGGGATTCAGTCTAGTCCGGCTGCTGGGGACAGTGGGGGGTAGCACCAGCCCCACGGTGCTGCCTGATGAAACCCAGGCAAGGCAGGCCTTCCGGCCTTGGGTAGGGCAGATGGGGCAGAAAGTGGGGAGATGGCAGGGTTGGCACGCTGGGCCTCTCCTAGACATGTGGGAAAGGAGAGGGAACAGCAGGTGCTGTTCCCATTTAGGACAAAGAAGAGACAAAGAGCCCCAAATCCAAGCCTGAACTTTCCACTTGTGGATGGAAGGCCGATCACATGGCACCACAGCCAACTGTCTTGAGAGGATGGGGGCAGCCCTGCTGCGGAGACCCTACCACCCTCCCCTCAGGCACTCCAGCAGGACCGTCCCCCACTCATCCTAGGAAGACTGGGTCAGCCTGCAACTCGGGACCTTCACCAGGAGAGAGGAAAAGGAGAACAGGGACATGAGAAGGAGCAAGGTCAAAAGATAAGGTCAGTGGGGGTGTCCTGGTTAGGAGCCAACTACCTTCCAAAATCCCCAGACCCACGATCCATTCACACCCAGAGAAGGTCTCCAGTGGTACTTGACCTAGTGCTTCCTCTGCCAGAAGCGTTCCACACGCCACTAACCCTATGGCGTAGCATCACCCACGTCACAGATAAAGGACACGCAGCCCAGAGAGGTTAAGCAGCCAGGCCACACAACCAGTTTGAACCCTGGTGGTCCACTCCGGGGCTCAGCCCTGGACCTGTAGTCCTGTATTACCTTCACCTGTTTGCCCACATTTGCATATCATCTATGCCACTTACTTCGTGCTTTCTTATCAACATTTATTTAAGTAAATTTACTCTGCCCTAAAGTATCTTATCACCTGCAAGAAGTAACAGTAAAAGTAAACCAGTGAGCACCATATATAATGTTATTAAATTCTTCCCAATTACTGCTGCCTTTCAGAGCATCGACGCTACCCTGGGCTCTGTCCTTGATGGCACAGGAGGAAGGAGAGAGTAAGGCGGGTCTTGGCCTCGTGCGCACAGTGCTCCAGCACATGCACAGCAGGCCCGGGAAGCCGCACACACTTACACTGGCTCTCGAAGAGCAGGACCTGCATGCCGTACAGGGAGAAAGACTGTCGGAAGTTGTATGTCACCGAGTTCTTCTTCTTCTGGAAGATCTTGGTGACCTGGGGGCAGCCAGAGACAGAGACTGAGCCACACCATCTGCCCTGCCCTGGAGCAGCTCTGGGAGCTCAGGACTGAAAATGGATCTGCTGGAGACCACGTGCTTCTGTAAGAATGACTCTGTGGTTCAGAAGTCAGGAGGCCCTGCAGGAGGAAGGACTTGACACGGGGAGGAACACACGCCCACTCACTCCTTGACGTGGACAGCTTTCTGTTCCTGCCAGACCCTAGTGCCATCCTGGCTGGCTACAAAGCCCCTCAACCCAGCAGAGAGCTGGCAGTCACATTATCGCATGTGGCACTGAAGATGTCGTGCAAGGGTCTCATGTCCAGGATCCTGTCTGATCACTGTGCCCTCGGAGATTAATTTCACAAAGGAAACAGATTCAGAGGTGTGAAGTGGCTTGCTCAAGGTCAGGATGCTTAAAAATAACTTGAACCCACACATCTGGTTCCCACCTCAGGAATCACAAAAGTGAGGCTGATCCTCAAGCAGGTGGGGACTAGGGACAGGGTCCTCCAGCAGGAAAGTCTGTGGCATGCAGGGGGACAAAGATCCAAGAACAGGTTTCCCCTGTTCTTTGCAGAGGCATCTTCATCCCCACTGGCTCACATCCGTGCTGCCTTTTTTGGGGGGCAAGCACTCCTCAATCTCCCTTTGGGGAACCCCCGTCTGCCACCCTCAATCCATTAGTCCTGGGGACTGTGATCCAGGCTTAGGCACTTTGACAGCACCACACCTGCCTGGCCTCATGACTAGCTCTGGCAATGGAAACAACAAGACCGTTGCTGGGATTTTTAACAAGTGAATCCTACTGGTGGCTGAGGAGATAAAATTAAGCCTGGAGCAGCCAAGGTCGACTTTCCCTTCTAGGATGAAGCCTGCCTGAGAAGGGAGTCCACACAGAGGAGGAACCTACACAGCTGAGCAATGGAGGTCATCAAAAGGAGTCCTGCTGACATGTTTGAGCCTCTGGAATAGCCAGGGCTGAGGCTCCAAATCCCCTTCTGGACTTTTACATAAGCCAACAAAGCCCCATTTTCAATGGTAGCAGTCTGTGTTAGATTCTGCTCCTGGCAACCCAAAGACCTGGGCTAACTCCACCCCATCACCTCCACCCCACACCTGTGTGGGCATTTCCCCACGTGCAGGCACATAGCCAGGTCTCCCTGCTTAACAGCTGTCAGCCATGAATTCGTGGGGAACCACGTACCACTAGGAGGTCATTAAACAGGAAGATTTCTCGCTGATGCAGTCCGAGTTTCTGGGGCTTATTTGGGTCTGGAACCTCGAAGAGTCGGCAGTAGCAGACCAACCGCCGGTGAGGCAGAGAGAGAACCTGTGGGGGGAAGGGAAGTGTGTCCTCAGCAGCCTGCCCTGCCTCTGGAGCCTGGGTAGCACAGAGTCTAGCCTGAATGTGAGGAGCCCAGCCCTTGGGCCTGTGTTCCAAACACCTTTTCTTACAGACCATGCAGAATAGACCATGTTTCTGGCTTGCAGCTGTTTTCCCGCCTGTCCTGTAGAGCCAGGGTAAGGGTGCCCCTTCTGGTGAGACCTCTGCTCGATTCTTTCAGGCAGGTACCAGACTCCTTAGAGAACCATCTTCACATGTGAGCCCCAGCCAGAGGGGAATGTTTGTTTTCTGAGTCCCCAAAGCGCCCATTAGTCTCCTGTAAATATTTTTTTCTAGAGGGAATCTACCCTAGATGAGGAAACTGAGGCACAGAGAAGCTGACAACTTGCCTCAGCCACACACGAGGAGCTGCAGAGCCTCGGAGTTGTCCCATTCTCCAGACCCCTCCTAAATGATTAACATTTCTGAAGCATGAAAGACCCTATCCAAACTTGAGCCAGCAGTCACTGCTCTGTGGGGCCTGGTCTGACCCTCTGCTCTGTACACCTGCCTCTGAACACACCTGTCACAGATTCAAAGAGCCCCCGACCTTGCCGAAGTACAAGCTGCTATCAAGGCCTGGTATGATAAACCATCATGTAGGCCCACTTGTGGCTCTGGGAGTGATCCTAAAGCCACAGGAGACAGATGGGTCAGTAAGGAGACAGTACATGCCCAGTTAAGACCCCCAGAGGGTAAGCATAGTAGTAGCCAAGGAGCATTAACTCTGCAAAAGGTGCCAACTCTGCAAGGGTGCCCTGGTAGAAGGGTGCCCGAGCTCAGTACATTAAGAAGACAAGATAAGGGGAGGGAAATGCATGGCCGAGCCTGGCACAAACGCAGGAGGGCTGATTCAGGGAACAATACTGTCTGGAGCAAAAGTACAAAGTAAAGAGGATGATGGCTTTTGGGGCTGGAGAGGTGGACAAGGGCAGGTCACAGAAGCACATTTTGGGGACAGAGCTTGGGCTGGGTGGGGAAAGAGAAGGCCCTCCAATAAACATCAGTGTCTCAGTGTCTGGGGACCAACCTGGGTCTCTGAGCTCAACTGGGCTCAGAGGAGAGGGAAGGAGACTGCTTTCAGCCTGACAGCACAGACTGTAATCTCTGGGCCTGCAGAGATTTGAGTCTGGGTTAATTATGAAAATCATATTTCTTATTGCTGCAGAATTAACTCAAGCAGCCAGAACTGTGGATCTGGGAGCAGGAAGATGTGGGCACATGGGGCACCCCTAGGGTGAGATATTAGTCAGAACGTGAAAGCAGAGGGATACTCACACAGCCAAGCCCATGATGCAGGGATCCAATCTAAATGGGGAAATAGCAAACAAAGAAAAAAATCAATGTTGCAAAAGATGCACCTGGGTGCCTGAGAGGCAATGCCCTCCCACGGCATCTTTCCTTAGCTCTATCCAGCCACACCCAAGGGGGTGGGCAGGGAAGGCCCTCTCACTGGCAGGCTGAGGGCATTCCCAAGTCACCAAGGAACTGTGCAACCCTGCCCATTGGTTTATTAAAATCCTCAGCTTCTCCAACTTTAACCCAGAGCAAATGGCTGTTATTCCCAAATATTAGAAGTCTTTTAAAGAAACCCAAATCCTGAAAGAATTCACCAGCCCTGCCTGGAAGGGGCATCAGGGCCACTGGCAGAAGGGCGCTGGGTGGGAAGGGGGATGTGAGCAACTCATGCCCCCAGCAACTCCCCTGGGACATAGGGCCACCACATACCGGCTTCTTCCCCACGATAAGCTTCTCCACCTTCTGCACCTGGGACACGTGGTCCTCATTGGTCTTCAGCTCCCGCTTGCGAATCCGTTCATAGATACCAATCAGTGTCTCTCGGGGAATGTCCTCACCATCGTCTACACCTAGGCAGGAGACAGTGGCCAGGCGTTAGTCAGGCTAGGGCAGTGATGGCAAACCTTTTGAGCTCGGCGTGTCAGCATTTTGAAAAACCCTAACTTAACTCTGGTGCCGTGTCACATATAGAAATTTTTTGATATTTGCAACCATAGTAAAACAAAGACTTATATTTTTGATATTTATTTTATATATTTAAATGCCATTTAACAAAGAAAAATCAACCAAAAAAATGAGTTCGAGTGTCACCTCTGACACGTGTGTCATAGGTTCGCCATCACTGGGCTAGGGTCTGGGTGGTCCCTTCAGTCTCAAGCCCCAGGCTTACTCCAATTTACCAGTTTCTAACCCAATTCAGAACAGTGATCCCTTTCACCAGTCCCAGCAGAACCACAGACCTTCCAGACCCACAGCTACTAAACATCCTCAGTCAACCACAAATTCCTCAGAATCCTTCCACCAGGGACAAGGCCAGCACAGCCACCTGGACCAGCACAGGAGGGCTGATAGAGGGCTTTATAAATATTACCTTGCTGATCCTGCCCACAGCCCCGTGGGGTGGGCATACCATCCCCATTCCATAGATGAGAAAGCCAAGGCCTGGGGAAGAGGTTGGGTTTGTGGTGAGGGGAGGGTTTTGTAAGTTTAGTTTCCAACACTGGGCCCATCCTCACTTCGCCCCTTGTTAGCCTTGTGACTCAATCTTTCTGAGCTGAGCATCTGTGAAAAAGACCACCAAGAACATGGGTGGCTTCTCAGAGCTGTGGTGAGAAGTGTGAGCAGCTCTTGGCATGCCCCTCAGAGTGAGATCTTGGTGCATTTGCCAGCTGTTGTCCCACATCACATGGGCAGAATCCAGGGGCAAGACTCAAACCTGGATTGCTCTGACAACAAGTGCATACCTTCTGCTACACCACTATGAAAACTGCTGTGAGAAAAGAAACTCAGCCCTACTCACAGGAGAAACACAAACCCACATCCATCCTCAGACCACAGACTAGCTCAACCAAAGGATTAGTAAAACTGTTGACGAGGCTATGGGGAGGGGCTTGCCAAGTCCTTTGACCTAGCAGAAGGCCTCACACAGTGAGTGCTCCATGCAGGGAGTGACCATCTGAGTGCTCTGAAGTGAGCTTCCCTGCCCTCAGGGGCCAGCCAAGCTTGGGAGGGGCGGAAGTGCTCCTCCCTATGTCCTGGTGGCCTCTGCTCTCTCCAGCCTTTGTGTTATGGCAGTGCCCACCACTAGGGGGTGCACCAAGGACCTACAGATCAGAGAGAGTTATCTGACCCAGGAGAGGGATTGACAGAGCAGCCTGTACTACAAAAATAAAGGAGAAGAGTAGAAATTTTAAACAGCTCAACAAGCTCACAGTTGGACTTGATTTAGACCAACTTTTGTTTCTTTTTAAAAAATATGATACCTCCTCCTGGCTGCTTGAAGATCGGCCGCCATCATGACCAGCACAGTAACTATCTGGACCAGGAAGTTCATTGCCAACAGACTACTTCGGCGTAAACAAATGATCATTGATGTCCTTCACCCTGGGAAGGCATCAGTACCCAAGACAGAAATTCAGGGAAAACTACCAAATTGTATAAGACTACACCAGATGTCATCTTTGTATTTGGATTCAGAACCCATTTTGGTGGTGGCTAGACAGCTGGCTTTGGCATGATTTATAACTCCTTTGATTACACAAAGAAAAATGAACCCAAACATAGACTTGCAAGACATGACCTGTATGAGAAGAAGACCTCAAGAAAACAGAAGGAACACAAGAACAGGATGAAGAGAGCCAGGGGCTGCAGAGGCCAGTGTGGGTGCTGCAGAGAGTGAGCTGGAGATGGGACCGCAGGAGTCAAGATTCTTCAGGGACTTGATCTGTGGTGACTGTGCAGATTTCCATGAAAGGATTAATAAATTAAGAACTTCTGGGTGAAAAAAAATTAAAATATGATGCCATTTAAAGGGGACCTCAGCCCGCTGCAGCTGGTATTTCCCAAGGAGAGGACCCAGCTCCTCCTCCCTTCTTTCCAGGAACTCCAGGTACACAAGGCCCATGCCATCAGCCAACATGGAGTCAGCTGGAAGACAGCTGTTCCCTTTTCGATTCCTTCCCTATCCAACGCCAAGAAGGCCTCCCTTCTTGCTGCCTACTGCCGGAAACCAATTCCAGCATGACAGCAGGGCTGAATCTGGGAATGGCTGATGGCATTTCCCCAAACCTGAAAAGGGATGATTGTTGGCTGCCAGACAGCTCAGGGCATCTTAATCTACATGTTATTGCCTCCTACTGGCCAAACACCTGAACAGCTGTAGACTAATTCCCCCATTCTGACAATGCCTCTGTATTGGAAACCCTGACCCTTTGAAGTGTATATCTCTGCCTCGCCTCAGGACAATTTGTGTTAATAAAAAGCATGGGGTCCTGGGACGAGGAGACCTGAGATCTTAGACCTTAGAACTTAGATCTTAGTTTCCTTTAAACTAAGCTCCTCTGACCCCCAAATGCCATTCAAAATTATATTTCGTCTCCGGACTCCTATTTAATCTACGCACAGCCTTCTCCAGACTGCTGAACCCTTCTTAACGCTGGAACAAGAACCCTGGCAGCCTACCTCATCAGTACCTGACATGGGCCCACCTGCCAGGAAGAGAGGGCAGCCTCAGCCTCAGGGCCCAGCCAGAAACAGCTCCTGCTGGAATCAACAGTGGTATTTTCATTGTATTCATTTTCATAATGACTGCCTATGTGTGACAAATGCTACTGGTTTGCCATTTACAGTGGTGATATAAAGTTCCTTTAAAAACATATTTAAATAAATGGACAAAAACAAAAAGGCAAGACAGTTTCAAGAGGAACATGAAGTGTACAGGATGAGTAGCTGGGCAGATGCTGTGAGGGATGCAGCAGTGATGGGCTGGGATGTGCTGGCCCGTCTGTCCAGCTTCCGCCTGCTGGAGGTCCCAGGGCTCCCAGCACCTAGGCTCCATTCTGTGCTCCTACACATACTTCCAAATAGGCCTTGGTCAACCTATGCCTGGCCTGGCCTGGCCTTCTGGTGCTGTGATGATCTGGTTTCTCCAGTCTCTGCCCCCTTGTGACTAATTCCCCTCCACCTGGACCTGCCAAACCCCTGTTCATCCTTTAATAACAGGCTAAAATCATCATCTTCTCCAGGAGTTAGGTTTCCTGCATCCCAAGACTCAGGCAACACTTTCTCTTCATGGTAATTTGTATTTTGTGCACGCATTGTTGAGACCAACACTGCTTGAAAGCCCATCTGAGCAAGAACTGGGTATGCTGCAGCCAGGCCTCCTAGCTCTCCCCTGCACCCAGCAGGAGGTAATATAAATTTGCCTCTCAGCCCCACACATGGTGGGGCTCATGCTCAGAGGTGTCTGTGGAGGTGTGTGTCTGAGCCTGGGGCCGCGACAGCTCACCTCGGAGGTTCTTGACGAAGTCCTCCAGCTTCATCTTGCGCTCAGGCTTGACGTTGGGGCTGTACATGTCTGTGTTGAGCAGGATGATGGCGAAGGCCAGGATGAAGATGGTGTCTGGGTTCCGGAACTGCCGCACCACCCCAGGGTTGCAGATGCAGTACCGCTGGCTGGGGGCCGGGGAAAGGGAGGCGGGTCAGGGCTCCTTCAGTTGGGGCAGGGAGTAGATCTGCCTGTCACTCATGAGTAGTTGCCATAGCTCCACCTGGCACTGAACAGCTGAGGCTCAGCTCCTGCACCTGGTAAACAGGGACAACACCTGCCTGGCAGAGCTGCCCTGACTACACACTCACCCTCTCACCTGCACTGTAGCTGGTAAGCAAGGACAATACCTGCCTGGCAGAGCTGCCCTGACTACACACTCACCCTCTCACCTGCACTGTAGCTGGTAAGCAAGGACAATACCTGCCTGGCAGAGCTGCCCTGACTACACACTCACCCTCTCACCTGCACCGTAGCTGGTAAGCAAGTACAATACCTGCCTGGCAGAGCTGCCCTGACTACCTACCCACTCACCCCTCTCACCTGTACTGTAGCTGGCAATGGCTTTCGGGGGAAGACAACGTTCCCCAGGCTCCCTAGGAGCTGGTACAACCACGTGACTAAGTTCTGGCCAACGGGATATGGGCACTTTCAAGACTGTGTCTTAAACGGCAGGGGTGTGCCCTCCACTCCCTTGCCCTGCCTGGAACCGGGGTGAGATGAAAAGAGCCTGCTCCCTGCACCAGCTAAGAGGGAGATGCACTTCCATCTTGTTTCAGCTGTAGCTTCTGGGCAGCTTCTTAGACACCTGAACCAACAGCCTCACTGAGTCATCTGCGCACTGTACTCACTGCCTCAAATGCACCCTCGCCCTCACCTCTAAGAGGCCTCTCACTGGTAACCTCATGGAGGCATGGCGAGAGGGGCAGAAACAGAGAAGAGGAGCCAGGTGGGGCATTGCCACTGAAGCAATAGCCATCAGTGCTCAGGCAACGTGGGCTTCAATTCTGTCTTCCTTGTGACACCCCTTCCAAGAAACCCTCCTGGAAGGAAGTGGCTGAACATCCCTCTTCTAGACCCTGGGACTGCCCTCCTCCTGTGTCTTCATTCCTCCTTGGCCCACCACTGGTGCTGAGCCCAGAGTGCTGGAGCAGCAGTTGACTTGTGTCTGTCACACCCAACAAGGAACACAGAGACCCCTACACAATGTACACACAGTCCCAGGATGGAAGACCGTGCGGTGACCTTGAATGCAGGCTCTCTGGGCTGTGTGCCCACACATCCTAAGTGGGTTAAGCCTTCCACCCTGTCTAGGGTAGGTACTCGTTATCCCCACCCTATAGGCAAGGACTCAAGGCACAGAGAGGTTAATAAGCAAAAGGTCACACAGCTGGTAAGTGGTGGAGTGGGTATTAGAACCTGGTCATCTGGCTCTGCAGCTCATGCTCTGAGTCACTGTGAGAGAGCAGCTGCCCCGTAAAAGGGCAGATGAAGGAAAACACAGATGGACTCATGAATGGATGAGGCTCATGAGGACTTGGAGGAAGACAAAGACTTAAAAAACCCTGGCTGTAGCACTAACTAGCAAAGTTCCTGGCACCCAGGAGGGGCTTCTGGCTCACCTCCCAGGTGAGTTCAGGGCCACCCGATCCTGTGAAGGGGGCTAAAGGGATTCAACCCTTTGCTAGGAACCTTCCTCTCCCTGATGCCCTCCCCCTGCCCCGCTGCAGCCCCAACCTGAAGGCCTCGATGAGCCGCTCCACCTTCTGCGCCTCCCCCTGGACCCGGATATGCGCCTGGAACTTTCTGAGGGCTTCGTCCAGCTCCATGGCAGAGAAGTCCATCTCATCCACCACGCAGCTGAAACAAGACAAGGCCATGTCAGTGTCTGCTGCCTACAGCCTCTGCTGCCTTCCCACTAGGCTAGGTGAGCACATGCTTGCAGAGAGTGGAGCAGAGGGGTTGATGAAAGGGAGCCAGGGAGCTGCCTGGAGGGCCATAGAGGCAAGGCTGCCACTTGTCTGGGAGGGCATCTGCTTAGCTTCCTCCAATCAGCAAACTATTCAGATTATGGCCAAAGATCCCTGTGCTTCTGGGGAATCCATAAAGCCCTGAAACTGTAGGAAATGTTAATGTTTATATCTATGTGTGCAATTTTCTAGACATACAGGGAGCCAGAGCATACAACTATTCTTAATAAGGACCCTTTGCCCTGACCGGTTTGGCTCAGTGGATAGAGCATCAGCCTGCGGACTCAAGGGTCCCGGGTTCGATTCCAGTCAAGGGCATGTACCTTGGCTGCAGGCACATCCCCAGTAGGGGGTGTGCAGGAGGCAGCTGATCGATGTTTCTCTTTCATCGATGTTTCTAACTCTCTATCCCTCTCCCTTCCTCTCTGTAAAAAATCAATAAAATATATATTTTTTTAAAAAAATAAGGACCCTTTGTGCAGAAACAAATGTTACACAGATGTAATGCAGACGTAATGCAGGAGTCTTCTGGTGTTCTGAGGGAGCCAGGAGCACACGCCCATCCTCACAAGAAGGAAGTGGAGGCTGGGCACTAACTCTCCACACAGTAGTCTCACACAGAGCCTGTGCTTCACGCCAAGGGTATGGGAAGAGGTGGCTGGGTGTTTCTGAAACCATCCTCATGTGCCTATCAGAAGGGTGAAGGGCAGAGCTTGGGGAGGCCTCTGGTTCTTATCACAGCCAAGCTTCCACATTACAGCCCGCTCGGTTCTCTGATCAGGACACAGAGAATGTGGGGTCCGAACTAAGGACCCAAGCAGCATAAACTGGTGTCTGTTTATGTTTATAACAAAGCCATAGCCACCCTTGGGGCTGTGGAGGCGTCAGCCATAGGGGACCTAATTCCACACCCAAAGCCTACCTCCACTGGGGGTGATGGGCTTATGATAAGCTGTTGTGCCCCCAATCTTCTCTGAGCACTAAGGGCTTTTTGTGGGGAAAGTTAGGAGGTGGGGGGGCCACCTGGGACAATCTGCTGACCAGCTCCTGAGTAGGATGCTGGTGTGGAGGGTAGAGGTGGGAGGAACCTCACTACTTTCTGAGGTCACTGCTATTTTCTGATCCAAGGAGAACAATGCACGGATTTCCTTCAGACCAGAAGCCAGGGCACAGAGGGGAGTGCAGAAATAGCTATAGGGGAGGGGGGCTGCACTGCAAGGATTTTAGGCCCAATTCACTAAGGAGCTAATCTGTGTTCCCCTGAACCATTTCCTCATACCAATTTAAAAGGAAGGGGGATGGGGTGGGGAGGAGATTAACCATACTAACAACCCAGCAGGCTTTCCGGAATGAGGCCAGAACAGAAACGCTGAGCTGAGCAGGAAGAAAGCAGCCCAGATGGGCACACCTGGCCAAGAAAGGATGCAGGCTTCGTTCTGCTGGGTACTAGACACATACCAGCCATACTCCAGTGTGTGTGCATTTGCATGTGACTGCATGAGTATGTATGTGTATATATGAGGCCGTGTGTGTTTGGGGGGAGGGAGGGTGCACCCAGGCCAGGCCCTCTCCCTTTGATCCTGGGTTTCCTCACCTGTGGTACAAAGAGGCCACAGCACTCACCTACCTCCCCCAGGGGAGCATCAAAGGCAGCAGGTATACATGTGGCCAGGCCCTTCCTCATTGCAGAGAGGGCCTGACTTCAGGGGGCCACCCCTTGCTTGTCCTTTTCCCAGATGAGGCAGGGGCTGGACAGATGGAAGCCACTGTTACTGATGGTTAGCTCTTTACTCTGCTTTTATTTCTGTTTCTGGACTATCTGCCCAAGGTCAGCATATCAGCTCATAACTGCTTGGGTCAGAAAACACTTCAAGCCCTAACCGGTTTGGCTCAGTGGATAGAGCGTCAGCCTGCGGACTCAAGGGTCCCAGGTTCGATTCCGGTCAAGGGCATGTACCTTGGTTGCAGGCACATCCCCAGTAGGGGGTATGCAGGAGGCAGCTGATCGATGTTTCTCTCTCATCGATGTTTCTAACTCTCTATCCCTCTCCCTTCCTCTCTGTAAAAAATCAATAAAAATATATTAAAAAAAAAAAAAAAGAAAAGAAAACGCTTCAACAACAGGCCTGGGGAAAATCCCTCAGGTCTCGGCAAAGGGTGAGCAAACACATGTACTGAGCCATCCCATTCCACTGACTTTGGCTTCTCATCTGTGAAAGGGGGTCATCAATCCCTGACATCCACCCCCATGGGTGAGATGAGAACATAGTAAACACAAGGGCCAAATGCAGGTGCCTTTCTACTCAGGAGTCTCAAAGAGGAGTGGAGAGTGTAGGGTACATGCTGGGCAGACTTCTCAAAACTGCCAGCAGCTCCCAGGGAACTGGAAACCCATTTTTCTGCAGGGTTCCAAGCAGCTGAGTGCTATGGCTGCCAGCTCTCTGAGCTGGTGAAATGTGGAGTGATGAGATGGGGGTTGGACTTTTACCCCCTGATCTCCCATCCAGGAGAGGCAAGAGAGAGAAGCAGAGGCAGTGATCTGGGTGTGGTGCTGCCCATCTTGGAGGTGCTGGAGTCTTGGCCAGCTCCCCTCCTCCATCAAAGGGCATCTGTCAAGGCCCTGACCTTGCACACCCCTTCCTCACTGAGTGCTCAGTGGCTCAGTCTGCCTGAAGAGGAGTGGAGGTGCTAAAGGTGTGTGAAGGGGGGGCGCCCAAGGGTAGATGCCCACATGTATGCCTGGCAAGGTATGTGTGAGATGGTATGGGTGTCTAGGAGCTAGAAAGAGGTAAGGGGAGGGTTCGGTATATGTCCCAGCAGCAGGGCAGGCCTGAGGGTCATGGAGTCTCACAGGAACACGTCCATGCCGGCCCAACCCCCAGTCCCATAACTCACTCCAGCACATCGCGGTTGAATTGCTTCTGCCTGTTGCCCAGGAACTCGCCAATCATCTGCCGGCTCAGGCCCTTGCGTTGCAACAGGAAGTGGGCTACTCCCACTGGTGTGTCTGGCACAAAGCCACGCTCAATGAGGTACTGGATGCCCTTCTCAGGCTTCCTGGGGGCGGGGGGGGGGGGAGATAAAAGACAGGCTCAGCCGTGGCAGCTCCGGCCCCTCCAGGCTTGCTCTTACCTCTGTGGGCACTCCAAGGCACCCCAGCTGAGACCCTGACTCAGGCACCCTGTCCCATTCCCAACCTGCAACATGGGGGAACCTAGAACTTACCAGACCCTGCGCCAAGAATGGACAAGACTGGGTCAGCCACAGGAGCATAGCCATGGGTGCTAGAGCAGGGACCCTCCTCAGCTGCCCTGCACTACCCCAAACCCTGGCCCCATAACCGGCCCCTGCCCACCCACTTTATGCTCCCCACTGAGTAGAAGCTGGTGCCCCATGCTGCACCTCCAGGCAGAGTTGAACACCTTGCCCAGCACATGCTAGTCTGCCTTCTACTGTCCTCCATCCACCTACATAGAAAAAACAATCTCAAACACCTGCTGAGCACTTACTCTGTGCATCACTGTCTAAGCCAGTGATGGCGAACCTATGACACGCGTGTCAGAGGTGACACGTGAACTCATTTTTTTGGTTGATTTTTCTTTGTTAAATGGCATTTAAATATATAAAATAAATATCAAAAATATAAGTCTTTGTTTTACTATGGTTGCAAATATCAAAAAAATTTCTATATGTGACATGGCACCAGAGTTAAGTTAGGGTTTTTCAAAATGCTGACACGCCGAGCTCAAAAGGTTCGCCATCACTGGTCTAAGCACTCTATACCCACTAACTTACTTAATTCTTACACTCCTCCTTGGGGTCAGCACACTTGTTACCTGTGCTGTTTAGGGGCCCAACAACCTTGTTACCTTGCCTTGTTGTAAGAACTTGCTAACAGTCAGTTCCTAGAATGATGCCACAGTAAGCACTGTGAGAGGTTCTTAGGATTAGCCTCAACTTATGAGAGGAAATGGAGGCATGGCACAAGCCCTGCCTGGGCAGTGGATGAGGGCTTCACAGAGGGACTAGGTGTGTCCACCTGCACAGGGAGCTGTGGGGCAGAGAAGCCCCCCAGGGGCTTGGCAGTGAGCCCAGGCAGGTCCCTCCTCCCTTTGGGCCTCCATCCTCCTATTGGTTGCGTAGTATGACATGAGCCTGGCTGAACTCACAAGGAGGTTGGTGGTCCCAGGAGACAGGGTGAGGAGAGAGGGCTACAAATGTGATTCTTGGAGGGCAGGTGCCCTCCTCTGACACCAAAACCTGAGGAGTTGAGGAGGACTTAGGGTACACCTGGCACCCATACCAGCATGGGATAAGTCGAACCACCCACTAACTGGGGGCTGGCCATACCCATGTCCCAGTGGTCAGTATTCTGTTACCTGGGGGCATGGAGATGGCCAGTATCAACCTGCCTCCTCAATGCACAGCTCCTGGCTGACAGGAGTGTCTTGCAGATACTGGATTTCCACACACAAGCAAAAGTGAACCTCCTGCTGCAAGGTGACCCTGCTATTTTTATCCTGGATGACCACACACCCTGACCTCACCCTCAGGAGCTCGGTGGGGAGCAGCTGCCAGCCAGATGGTTCCTGGCACTAAAGTGGTGACAGAGTGGCCCTGTTCCCTCACCCCTGCCAGGGCCCCCCCACATAACTCATTCTTCCCCATGACTCTGTGGTCTCTGACGAAGAAACCCCCATACTCCAGGTCTCTCCAGCCACTTGGCAAGATGACAGTATGGTCAGGGCAGGAGCTTCCTCACTAATCCACTCCACACTGGCCTCCACAGGACCCCAGCCCATGCCTCCCTCCCTCCCTCAACTTCGAAATGAGGGGTCACCCCGGGTCTGTGTTCCTGCATGGCAATGACTGGAGGGCTGCCCTAGGCCTCCCTGAATCACTCACCCACACCTGGCCTGCCCGGCCCCTTGATGGCCCCAATACAGTGTTCAGGTCTAAGCCCAGCCTGCTGCTGCTCCCAGGGTTGGGGCCTACTCTCCCTTCTCTGCCCTCACCCAGCCCCTCCTGTGTTCATGTGAAATGTCATGTAGCATCATGGATTTCTGGGAGACGGCATCTTCTACCCCAGAGAAGCTCCAAGTGCAATGGGAGAGGACACACTGCAGGAAGGAGCAGCTGTGCAAGGGGCCCTGGAAACACAGATCCTTCCCAGGTCAAGCACCATGTCTCCCCTCTGTGCCAGACACCACTTGGGACAACAACAGGGAGCTGGGCCAGCCACGACTGCCCAGCCACAACTGCCCAGCACAATGGCAGGCTGCCGCCCCCAGTCTGAAGAGCAAAGGAACTGAGTGCTGGCCAGAGGATGTGGGGAGGGGCTCCTGCAAGTGAACTAGAGGCCTTCTCTGAGCAGGTGACACTCAGTGACCAAGGTGAGGCAATAGCAAATGTAAAGGCCCTAGGGTGGGAATGGGTTCTGCAGGACTGAGGACCAAGAGGCTGGTACAGGGTAGCTGAGAGTAAGGGCTCTGAGGCACAGGGAAAGGAGGGCAGTGTAGGGGTGAGGGTAGACCACACAGTGCTGTGTAGACCACATGAGTAATCTGGTTTTCTTCAGAGTGGGATGAGTGTGGCAGTGACAGGACCTGATGTCCATATTTAAGAAACTCTTGCTGGCTGCTCTGTAGGGAGCAAGGCCAGGCCCAAGCTAGGAGACTCCCGTAGGCCTCCAGGCAGTGGTGCACAAGGTGGGGGGACACAGATGATTTAGGACATAATTTGAGGGTAGAAATGACAATATTTGCTAGTGGATCCATATGTGAACCCAATGGCCCCAGCTTTTAGCCTGAACCACATGTGGGAGGGACTAGCTCCACCTGGAAGGTCTCACAGTGACAACGCAGGAGAGGACTCGGGACTGACTGCACCTTGACCATGACAGGAGCTCACCAAACAATAGAGAGGAAAGGCTGGTGGCAGAAGGGACAGGTAAGGAACTAGGTGGGGTGGGGAGGCCAAGCCAAGCTGAGGGGTTTCAAGGTCAGGATGAACGTGGCTGGCAAAGGGAGCCTCTGACAGGTCTTGGAGTGACCTCTCTGACAGCATACAGCCAATGTGCTGCCTATCTGCTGGTGTTGAGTCTACCTGTTGGGACCTTGCTGGCCCTGGGCCACACTGGGCAGGGTAGTAAGGCCCCTCCTGCTTCCAGTGTCCCTCACACCAACTGTCTGCCAACAGCCTAGACCGACTTCTCCAAATCAACCAGCGCTCTCCCTCCCAGGAGCATGCCCTCACCTCTCCCCACCTTCTTCCCTCACAGTCATGCATCTCCTAAACTCTAAGGGACCTCATGAGGCTTGCAACCAGGGTAGCAATAGGCAGTGGCAGTTCATCCTGGCACACCCCCTGACCCTCTTCCCAAAGCCCCCTTTTCTCTGATTTCATAGTGTGCCAAAGCAGACTGGCCTAGGCTCATTTCCCCAGCCCCTTCCTGTTACATGTCCCCAGCTTTAATAAACACCCTTTAACCTTCACCTGGACTCTGTTGTGAAATTTTTCCTGCACAAAGTCAAGAAACCACACGCTAATGGCTGGCCCTACTAGGTAGACCTGCCAAGGGCCAGGTCCCCTTTCCAGTAACAATGCCACGCCAATAAATTCAAGTAAAAAAAAAAAAAAAAGACTAATAGAGTGAGAAACAATCTACTGGGTGGTTGAGGGAGACTTTTTTTTCTGGCCTCTACCTGTCCACTCAGTTGGGAGTTCCCACATAAGAAAGAACACGGTATCTGCCAGGGACCAGAAAACCCCCAGGTCATCTCAGCCTCCCCCAGGAGGGCACAGGCCTGGGTCTAAGTTGATCCAGGAGCTGGCTGTATCCTGGAGCAGGTGGGGCAGACTTTTTGGACAGAGCTCAGGATAGGCTCTGACATGACCTTCCCTGCTGTTTAGCCACAACTCGCACAGGGCCAGGGCTGGTCCTTATGTGCAGCAGACCACAGGCAGGAAACAGCACCCATGGCAGATGTCAGGTGTCCAAGACTCTTAGTTCTGAGCTGAGTGATGACCAATGACCGCCAGACCACTGGCCAACCCCACAGGAACGCAACATTCCCTGTTCCTGCGCTCTGGGACACACCTCTCTGAATCCCCCAGAGAGCACTTCCACTTGCACCAGGGATGGCTCAAAAGTGCCCATAAGACTCCCCCACTCTAGGAGATGAGGAAGCAGGAAAGTGTGGTAAATGTGTGTTAGTAACCACCTGGCAAGCTGGCCATGTCCTCAACCCTGGAGGGGTCAGAACCAAGCGCGTGTCTGGTAACCCCAAATCCCGGAGGCCCCGTGAAAGGAAATGATGTGAAATCTGAGGTTCAATAACCAGAGCTTTCCAACATCTCCTCCAAGGGAGTGTCTAGCTCCTTCCCCTTCAGGTTGCTACTTATGGCAGTGCTTTGAATTTGGCTACCATCAACAAATCCACAAATGACAAGTGCTGGCAAGGATATAGAGAAAAAGGAACCCTAGTACACTGCTAGTGGGAATGCAGACTGGTGCAGCCATTATGGAAAACAGTATGGAGTTTACTAAGAAAAAAAATATATGGAAATGCCATTTGACCCAGTGATCCCACTTCTAGGAATATATCCTAAGAAACCCAGAGCACCAATCAGAAAGAATGTATGCACCCCTATGTTCATAGAGCACAATTTACAATAGCTAAGATCTGGAAACAGCCCAAGTGCCCATCAGTAGATGAGTGGATAAAAAAGCTGTGGTACATTTATACCATGGAATACTATGCAGCAGTAAAAAAGGAGAATCTCTTACCCCTTGAAACAGCAGAGAGAGACCTGGAGAGTATCATGCTAAGTGAAATAAGTCAGCCAGAGAAAGACAAGTATCACATGATTGCACTCATATGTGGAATCTAAGTAACAAAATAAACTGATGAACCGAGTGGATCCAGAGGTGTGGAAGCATGAAGCAAAGTGGGGAATCTCAGCGGGAAGGCAGGGGAGGGTGGATGAGTAGGAGGTAATCAACCAAAAACCTTGTATACATATATGCATAACCCATGAACACAGACAATAGGGTGCTGAAGGCCTGGGGTGGGGAGCAGGGGCAGGCTGAAGGGATCAATGGGGAAAAAAGGGGGACAGATGTAATACTTTAAACAGTAAAGATTTATTAAAAATAAATGTAAGAACTAAAAACAAACAAAAAAGAATAATAGCCTGCTTTAAATGCCAGTCTCTGTCCTTTGTTCTGCTCTCACGACTGCCCCTATACCACCTTTCCAGAACTCATGGCGGGTGGCGGCCCCTCAATAGACCCCGCTCACACTCCTCCCAAAGGGCTTCACGCTGGCTGGGACTTCTGCCAGCACAAGTTTATCTGTGTCCTCCCTTCCCTGACACGTGCCTCCAAGCCCAGGCTGTACACAGACTGCATCACGCTCTTGCTCAGATCACCCAGAGAAAAATATCCAAACCCTGGAGCCTGCTGCTCACAGCTAGGCATGGCATTACACATTGCATCAACCTTTGCACAAGTTTCCTGAGCATCTGCTGTGCACTGGTCACTGTTCTAGGTGTTGACAGGGCTCCAAACTCTTTAGAGAAGCCCCTTGTTCTTCCCTGCTCAGCCTGTTAGTGTCTGCTCTCCCCACAAACCTGTTCACCAGGCTCCCATCTCCCCGCCCAACAGCACTGGCTCTCCCAGGCACTGTTACAGAGCCACCCACTGGTGCTCAAGGAGACACTTGGGCATGAGAGGAAGGCCTTGCCAAGGTCCCTTGGGTGTTAATGCCCCACCCTCCTCTTCCCTGCAGGGCCGGCAGGCACTCACTTGTTGAAGAGGTTGAGACCAATGCGATAGTGCCTCTTACGGATGACATCGTTGCTGAAGGCAGGTGAATCCCAGCTGTTGCGGGTCTCCTTGTGGTAGGTCTGCTTGCTGAGCGTCTGCTCCCGCAGGCTGTCGCGGGATGACGACTCAGAGCTGCAGTTGATGGTGTCATTGGAATTGGAAGTGCTGTTGATGCTGTCGTTGTCCCCATCTGAGTAGTCTGACTCAGACTTGCTCTGCCTGTTGGCTGAGCCATTGATGGCCAGGTGGCTATCGAGGGGCCTGGAAGGCCGGGCTCGCAACTCTGGCTCCTCCCGGGGCAGGCCCTTAGGGGGGCCACAGTGGGGGCCGGGCTTGGGGCTGCCCTGCTGCCCACTGAGACTGCGCTCATAGGCACTCTTCCTCTTGAGTGAGCCACGTTCCGAGCGGTCGCTGAGGTCCACTGAGCTGTCGCTGGGAGGCTCGATGGTGAGCAGTGGGAGGTGCTCCACCCGCAGCCGCTGCTCCTGCTGCTCAAGCGACGGTGTGCTCTGGCAGCTTGTGTCTGTGTCCCCCTTGTCATCCTTGTGAGCCAGGGCCCAGTATTCCTGGGCGGCACCCCCAGCCCGCAGTTGCAGGTCTAACTCAGCACTGGATGACCGGTGCCCCACCTGGGAGAGGGGCAGAGGCGGTGACAATTCCTCCTCATCAATATACAGGGTGACGTCACTGTACGAGGCTGTCATCTCATCCAGTTTGTGGTGGTCCACAGTGTGCAGGGCTGCCTGGGGCTCAGTGTCCCGGGCTCGCCCTGTGTCAGGGACTGGCGTTTCCTCAGCATGAAGGCTGCGGCAGTTGAGGGCATCGTCGATGGATTCGGCCAGGGATTTCACTTGCCGGGAGAAGGCATCCTCCAGCTCAGTGATGGCATCTGCGAAATCACTGGATGGGGCTGAAGACTTGAGGGATGGTGGCTCACCAAAGTCACTGCCCTCAGATGGCACCAGGGCCCCTAGCTGAGAGCCGTCATCGGTCACTGAGACCTGCTTCCCTTCAAAGTAGGAGCTGTGCATCTTCTCAGGCCCTTCAAAGGAGAACTGCATCCTCATGTTGGACAGCACAATCCGGCGGGACATACGGTTCTCCGACATGGAGCTGCGCAGGCGCTCAAAATTCTTGTTCATCTGGTACTGGCGGAAGGCTGTCTGGATGGTGCGGGCTGCATGGCGGGTCACGAGGCGTCCCCCATACTTCCGTTCTAGCATCTCCACCTGGAGCGAGAAGCAGAGGAGAGTGGAGACATTCCCAAGTGCTGGAGTAGCACATTTCCTACCAGCAGTCATTCCCTCCCCAGCCCATAGCGGCCCCATCTGGGAAGGCTTTAGCACATCCCAAAGCTGCTTAAAAGAACCACTGGTGCATGCTGATGTGCAAAATCTGGGTTCTAAGGTTAAATAAGATGGAGAAACACCATGTTAAAGTTAAAGCAAGTATGTTCCCTGTGGACTTCTCAGAACCTTTAAAAAGTGGTGATTTCCCACACTTCTTTAGCCACAGAAGCCTTGGCCCTTGCGCATCTTTTGGTATGCAGTTTAACACAACTTTGGAAATGTTGGAAGAGAGGAAGGCAGCACCTCCAGAGAGAAGGAACCAGAGGCATGGGCAAATTAAAAGACCTGCCAGCCCTGGCCAGTGTTTCTCAATGGTTAGAGCATCAGCCTGCACACTGAAGGGTTGTGGGGTTAATTCCTGGTCAAGGGCAGGTTTGATCCCCACCCCAGTCAGGGTACATGTGGGGCGCAACCGATCGATGTGTCTTTCTCACACTGATGTTTCTCTCTCCTTCTCCCTCCCTTCTACTCTTCTAAAAATCAGTGGAAAAAAATATCCTCAGGTGAGGATTAACAAACTAACAAATGACCTGCCAAAGATCTTGGTGAGGTTCTGGACACTGAGCATAGGCTTAGGTTTCCAGCCTTGCTTCCTTTCTGTGGCACTGACAGTGCGCTCTTGCTGGCCTGGAGGAGTCACTAAATTTTAGGGAGGCCTGAGAGAATCGCCAAGCTTAGGAGGTTTCTAGGCCAGACGCCTGGGTTCTAACCCTGCTCAGAAATGTGTTGATCACTCAATGAAACTGAGGCAAGTGTCTAACACATGCCAAGCTCAGGGACACTTGGGGCTAAAAGACCCTGAAGTATAATCCTGGAAGGTGTTGACAAATTAAGAGGTTCCCAAGTCCCCTCACTATACAGACAAGGAAACTGAGGCCCAGAGAAGAGAAGCTCTCACTCTTTGGAACCACAGGCCCTGACAGCCCTTCTCCTTGAGTTAGGAGATGGGGCAGTGCTGCAGGCAGGTGAGAGGGACTGGGACTTCCTGAAGTCCTGAAACTCATGCCAGTCCACTTGTGACCTAGGACAGCTCTGAGGGCTGCTCTGAGCCTCGATACTGAGTGAGAAACAGACGTATACCTGGAGCTAGAGCCTGCTCAGTGGGAATGCAAGAGAAGGAACTGGCTTCTCCCAGGGAGCCAGGAAAAGCAGCATCTGCTGTGGAGCCAAGAGAGCTCTCAAATCCTCGAGAACAATTCACAGTGCTCAGGGAGGCAAAGCAGTGCACCTTGCTCACCCAGGTTCCACCTGCCTACTCGATGTGAGCACTACACCAAAACTGGTAACACAGAGACAGGTCACTACTCTCAAGAAACAAAGAGTTGACTAGGATTAAAAATGGCAGCAGAGTAAGTGGATGCTGCATGGACATGCTCCCAGGAACAAACTGGAATTAAAACTAAAATACAGAAAAACTTCCTGAACAATCAACGGAAGACTCCCAGGAGAGAAACTGATATCTGAGGACCAAAAGTGGAGACCGCATAGAGACTACTAAGAGGGGTGGAGGCGTGAAAGGGCTGGCCAGGTGCCCACAGACAGCAACTGAAGTTCCGGAGAGATATATCAGCTGTGGGGGGTTGCCACTGAGACCTCTGGGATTTAATCCCCTAGCTGGGCTCCCCAGCAGAAAGCACCAGAACGGAGAAGGGTACCCACATAATATCTGGGTGTGAAAAGCAGGGTTGCTGTCTGCTAGGGAGTGACAGCTAAAAATTCAGGCACCCTCTAAAGGGACAATGCACAAAATTCCCTGTGGAACCACCCACCTTGTGCTCTGGTGGAGGGAGGGCGGAGTAGTCTGGGCTGTGTGAGCAGAAGCCAGGATTGGGGACTCAGGAGATAGAGCTAAGAAGGCAGACACCCCAAGTTTCCTGTGCTGAGTCATTCCCTCACCCAGTGGAAGACATCTTTCCCACACAGACATTTGCCTTGCCTGGAGGGAAGACAGTTGACCCACCCTACTTGAAAACAATTTGCCCTAAGGCCACCTAAGAGATGAATATAACAATTAGCATCCAGGTAGAAGTAACTGTCCCACCCTATAGAAAAAAAACTGTTATCACAACTGAGGATGATTGCCTGAGGGCAATTCAAGTTGGAATCCTAACAGTCTAGGAAGAGGTGATCTCTGGAGGCTTTGAGTCTTTGCCTGATCTAATAAGTCAGAAACAGTGTTTGACACTGTCCTGCATTAGAGATTGAGAGGTGTAGAGGGTCTACCTAATACATAGTCACAAACCCAAACAGACAGCCAAATGAGGGGACAAAGAAACAACCCCCCAAAAAAAGACCAAGAGAATTCTCCAGAAGAAGAAATAAATGAAGCAGAGATAAGAAATTTATTTGAAATGGAGTTCAGAGTAATGATGGTAAAGATGCTCAACAGCATGCAAAAAGATATAATAACTATGACAAAAGAACAGTCTGAGATAAAGGATGACATAACACACATAAAGAACGCATTGGAAAGAATACACAGCAGATTAGGTGAAGCTGAAGATCGAATTAGTGAATTAGAAGACAAGAGTTGAAAAAAATCAGAGAACCAAAAAGAAAAAACAATTAAAAAACAGGAGGACACCTTAAGGGAGCTGTGGGATAATGTGAAATGTAACCATATTCGACCAGCAGGTGTGCCAGAGAGGCAGGAAGAGAGAAAGAGATAGAAAACATGTTTGAAGAAATAATGGCAGAAAACTTCCCTAATCTGGTGAAGGAAAAAGTCACACAAGTTCAGGAGAAACAGAGAGTGCCAAACAAGAAGAACTCAAACAGGCCCATGCGCAGAGACACATTGTAATTAAAATGCCAAAAATTAAAGATAAAGAGAGAATCTTAAAGGTAGCAAGAGAAAATCAAACTGTTACCTACAAAGGAGCTCCCATAAGGCTGACACCTGATTTCTCATCAGAAACTCTACAGGCGAGAAGGGAATGGCATGAAGTACTCAAGATAATGGAAAGCAAGGACCTGAAACCAAGATTACTATATCCAACAATGCTATCACTCAAAATAGACGGTCGAATAAAGAGCTTCCCAGACCAAAAAAAAAAAAAAAAAAAAAGCTAAAGGAGTACTTTGCCACCAATCCAGCATTACAAGAAATGCTAAAGGGACTGCTGTAATAAGAAGAAACAGAGAGAGAAATCTAGGCATACAGAATTAAAGTGGCAATAAATAAGTTCCTAATCAATAATAACCCTAAATGTAAATGGATTAAATGTTCCAATAAAAGGTACAGGGTAGCTGAATGGATACAAAAACATGACCCAACTATATGCTGTCTATAGGACCCACCTCAGAACAAAAGACACACACACAATGAGAGTGAAGGAATAGAAAAAAAGTTTTCATGTAAATGGAAAAGAAAAAAATACTCATATCTGACAAAATAGACTTTAAAATGAAGGCCATCACAAGAGACAACAAAGGTCACTACATAATACTAAAGGGATCGATCCAACAAGAGGATATAACCCTGGTAAACATATATGCACCCAATATAGGAGCACCTAAATTTATAAGAAAAAACAACAGCAACAACAAACTTCTAGAGGATTTTAACAGAGAGATTGACAACAATAGAATCATAGTAGGGGACTTTAACACCCTGCTGACTTCATTGGATAGATCTTCCAGACAAAAACTTAACAAGGAAACTGTGATTCTAAAGGACACACTGGATCAGGTAGATTTAATTGACATTTACAGAACATTTCACCCCAAAGCAGCAGAATATACATTCTTCTCAAGTGCACATTGATCATTCACAAAGATAGACTACATGTTAGGATACAAAGCAATTCTCTAAAAGTTCAAGAAGATTGAAATCATAGCAAGCATCTTCTCAGATCACAGTGGCATGAAATTAGAAATCAACTATAGTAAAAACACCCCAAAACATTCAAATACATGGAGGCTAAATAGCATTTTATTAAACAATGAATGGGTTACCAACGAGAGCAAGAAATAAAAAACTTCCTGGAAACAAATGAAAATGAACACACAACAACCCAAAATCTCTGGGACATAGCAAAAGCAGTCCTGAGAGGGAAGTTTACAGCACTATAGGCATACCTCAAAAAACAAGAAAAATCAGCAATATACTATTTAACCCTACAACTTAAAGAACTATAAAGAGAATGTGGGGAAGCATGAGATGGGGCTGACCAGCAAGAGAACAACAAGAAAAGGCCAGAGTAAGTAGAAGGAAGATTGGAACAGAAATAAATAACATAGACACTAAAAAAACAATACCAAAAAAATCAGTGAAACCAAGAGCTGGCTCTTTGAAAGGATAAACAAAATTGATGAATCTGGATTATGATTTATCATTATCCAGATTCATCAAGAAACAAACAGAGACTCCCCTCCTCTCTCTTAACATATTCTTGGGTGAGAATTAAAAAAAAAAAAAAAAGAAGAGAAAATTTTCATTGATGCACAGTAAGCAAATTATAGTTTGATAAGATTAGAGAGCATATATTGTTACTAGGGTATTATTCTGTATGCATTATGTCTTTACATATATTTAACTCTGTATTTAATTCTAGAGTAGAAGAGTGCCCCTGCACAATGTCTTGCAGCTGCAAGTGCATGTCATTTGATGGACAGCAGGAGAATTCTGCCCCTCTGGTATCAGGAAATATATACCAAAGACATTCTGAAACCCTGAACCTTTTCCCATAAAAAAGAGGTTTGTTTGTAAAATGGGGACTCTACCCATAATAAATGAACTATAGGTACTGCCAGTTTAGGCTTATTCATGAATTTGGATCTACAAAGAGAAGATTTTTGTTGACAAGGTTATATGTATACACATAATCTTTCTTATTATTAATTGGTAGAAATCCTGTGTTTTCTGCAAAGAACTTAATACTCACTAAATAAAACTAAAAATTTAAAAAAAGGAAACAAACAGCAAGGACCCAAATAAATAAAATCAGAAATGAAAATGGAGAAGTAACCACTGATACCACAGAAATACAAAGGATTGTAGGAAAATACTATGAACAACTATATGCCAACAAACTGGACAATGTGGATGAAATGGAAAAATTCCCAGAAAAACACAAATTCCCAAAATTGGATCAGGAGGAATCAGAAAACCTGAATAGGTCAATAACAATTGATGAAATAGAAGCAGTAATAAAAAAAACTCCCAGCAAACAAAAGCCCCAGTACAGACGGCTTCACAGGGGAGTTTTACCAAACATTCAAAGAACTAACACCTATTCTTCAAACTATTCAAAAAAATCCAAGAGGAAGGAACACTTCCAAGCTCTTTTTATGAGGCTAGCATTATCCTAATCTCAAAACCAGATAAAGACACTACGAAGAAAGAGAATTACAGGCCAATATCCCTGATGGACATAGATGCTAAAATCCTCAACAAAATATTAGCAAATCACATCCAGCAATATATTAAAAAGGTCATACACCATGACCAAGTGGGATTTATTCCAGGGATGCAAGGCTGGTACAATATTTTCAAATCAATAATCGTGATACATCACATAAACAAATTGAAAGACAAAAATCACATGATCATATCAATAGATGCAGAAAAAGCATTTGACAAAATCCAACAACCATTTTTGATAAAAAAAAAAAACTCTCAGCAAAGTGAGAATAGAGGGAGCATATCTCAACATGATAAAGGCCATACATGACAAACCTACAGTCAACATCATACTCAATGGGCAAAAACTAAAAGCATTTCCCTTAAGAACAGGACTAAGACAGGGATGTCTGCTTTTACCACTCTTATTCAACATAGTACTAGAAGTCCTAGCCACAGTGATCAGACAAGAAGAAAGAAAAGGCATCCAAATTGGAAAGGAGGAAGTAAAACTCTCATTATTCGCAGATGACATGATACTGTACATAGAAAACCCTAAAGACTCCACCAAAAACTATTAGATTTAATAAATGAATTTGGCAATGTAGCAGGATACAAAATCAACACCCAAAAATCTATGGCTTTTTTATACACCAATAATGAATTCTTAGAAAGAGAAACTAAACAGTTTCATTTACCATTGCAACAAAAAAAAAATTAAGATACTTAGGAATAAACTTAACCAAGGAGGCAAAAGACCTGTACTCAGAAAACTACAGGACGTTGTAAAAAGAGATAGAAGAAGATATAAAAAAGTGGAAGAATATACTGTATTCATAGATTGGTAGAATCAACATCATTAAAATGTCCATACTACACAAAGCAATCTACAGATTCAATGCCATTCCTATTAAAATACCAACAGCATATTTCACAGACCTAGAACAAATATTCCAAAAATTTAATGGGATCAAAAAATAGCTGTAGCAATTTTGAGAAAGAAAAACAAAGTTGGAGGAATCACAATACCAGATTTCAAGTTATACTACAAAGCCACTGTAATCAAAACAGTCTGGTACTGACACAAGAACAGGCATATAGATCAATGGAACAGAACAGAGAACCCAGAAATTGACCCAAGCCGTTATGCTCAATTAATATTTGACAATGGAAGCAAGAGCATACAATGGAGTTAAGAGAGTCTCTTCAATAAATGGTGTTGGGAAAATTGGACAGATACATGCAAAAAAAAAAAAAAAAAAAAGAAAAGAAAAGAAAATAGACCACCAATTACACCATACACAAGAATAAACTCAAAATGGATAAAAGAGCCCTAACCGGTTTGGCTCAGTGGATAGAGCTCGGCCTGAGGACTGAAGGGTCCCAGGTTCGATTCCAGTCAAGGACATGTACCCGGGTTGCGGTCACATCCCTAGTAGGGGGCGTGCAAGAGGCAGCTGAATTGATGTTTCTCTCTCATCGATGTTTCTAACTCTCTATCCCTCTCCATCTCCCTTCCTCTCTGTAAGAAATCAATAAAATATATTTAAAAAATGGATAAAAGATTTAAATGTAAATGGTGAAACCATAAAAATCCTAGAAAAAACCACAGGCAGCAAAATTTCAGACATCTCTTGTAGCAATATGTTTATAGATACATCTCCTAGGGCAAAGGAAACTAAGGAGAAAACAAACAAATGAGACTACAGCAAAATTAAAAGCTTCTGCAGAGCAAAAGAAACCATCAACAAAATAAAAAGAGAGCCCACTGGGAAAACATATTTGACAATGATACATCTGACAAAGGGTTAATATCCAAAATATATAAGGAACTTATACAATTTAACAAAAGGAAGACAAACAATGGGCAAAGGACCTAAACAGACACTTATCCAAAGAGGACATACAGATGTCCAAGAGACATATGAAAAAATGCTCAAAGTCACTAATCATCTGAGAGATGCAAATCAAAATGACAATGAGGTATCACCTCACACCTGTCAGAATGGCTACCATCAACAAATCAACAAATGACAAGTGCTGGCAAAGATGTGGAGAAAAGAGAACCCTAGTACACTGCTGGTGGGAAAGCAGACTGGTGCAATCATTATGGAAAACACTATGGAGTTTCCTCAAAAAATGGAACTGCCATTTGACCCAGTGATCCCACTTCTAGGAATATATCCTAAGAAACCCGAAGCACCAATCAGAAAGAATGTATGCACCCCTATGTTCACAGCAGCACCATTTACAATAGCTAAGATCTGGAAACAGCCCAAGTGCCCATCAGTAGATGAGTGGATAAAAAAGCTGTGGTACATTTATACCATGGAATACTATGCAGCAGTAAAAAAGGAGAATTTCTTACCCCTTGAAACAGCATGGAGAGACCTGAGAGTATCATGCTAAGTGAAATAAGCCAGTCAGTGAAAGACAAGTATTACATGATCGCACTCATATGTGGAATCTAAGTAACAAAATAAACTGATGAACGGAGTGGATCCAGAGGTGTGGCGGGCTGGCACGGCCATGGCATACTCAGCCCCACATTGGGCACCTTATGTGCCATGCCAGCTCAGCGACCCTGAGAGGGGGTGGTGAAGGACTGAGAAAAGACAGACAAGAGAATGAAAGCTGGGTCTGGGTGGGACACTGTCCTCTCTGATGGAGAGCTTCTCTGATGGAGAGCTAGCACCACAGACTACAAGCCGTGTCTTTATTTAATAGCCAAATTCCACGAGGCAAAGTAAGGGCATGGTCAAGATGTTTACAACATTCTCATTGGTTTCGATCCTACTCAATTACATGCACCTGAACTCTATCAAGCCCACATCACTCAGACACGTGGGACCACATGAGGTTCAAGCTTACAACTATAGCTGTTGGCTATAATTGTGCTGGGAGGGCTCTGCCCTCCAAGCTGGGACTTGCACGTGGCCATGAGAGGACTGTGCCCTCTCATTAGTCCGAGGCTTGAACCTGTCCAAACACTGTAGCCGCTCTCCACACAGAGGTGTGGAAGCATGGAGCCAAGTGGGAAATCTCAGAGAGAAGGCGGGAGGTTGGGTGGGTGGGTGGGAGGTAATCAACCAAAGACCTTGTATACAAATATGCATAACTCATGGTCACAGACACTAGGGTGCTGAAGGCCTGGGGCAGGGGAGGGGGAGAGGGCGGGCTAGAGGGGGTCAATTGGGGGAAAAGCGGGACATATGTAATACTTCCAACAATAAAGAATTATTAAATTGTATATCGTCAGTCAGCAGTGACTGACATGGTACTTAACATGTTAATTAAAAAAAGAAAAAGCGAAGAGTTACCCTGGCTGGTATGGCTCAGTTGGTTGAGCATCGTCCCATATAACAAAAGGTTGTGGGTTTGATCCCTGGTTGGGGGCATGCAGGAGGCAGCTGATGGATGTTCTGCTCTCACATCAATGTTTCTATTTCTCTCTCCCTCTCCTTTCCTCTCTCTTTAAAAATCAATACAAAAAAAAAAAAAAGAATCAAAGAGTTTGTCATGGAGAATAGACAGAGAGGCATAGATGCCACTAAAATAAAGCCAAAGAGATGCTGGTGTCAGGGGAGAGGGTTGCTCAGAGCCACTGTGGGGGCTGGGGAAAATGGCTCATAGCCTCACACAACCAAGTGTGGGTACTGGTCCCCCACTTGCCGGTTGGTAGTCTGTTCACCTCTCTGGAAAGTAAGAGCCTGCCCAGATCCATGAGCCACCCTCCTCAGGGATGCCAGCTCCCCCAAACATGGGACACACTAGCTCTCTGGGGTCCATAGGAGAGGGGGCGGCAGGCTGAGCAGAGCGGCTATCTTAGCAGAACAGGGGAGGGGAATGGGTGGGTGGGTAGGAAGTGTGTATGACTCAAACTGACTTTTCAAAGCCTGGCCAGTCCCAGAGTCAGCCAGGGTAGGTCTGTTTTTTCCCCTCACCCTGAAGGTGACTTCACATCCACATTCTGTACGCAGAGGTTATTTGGGTTTTGAGTGCAGCTCTGTAAGTCCACCGGGCCAATAAAGGGCAAGCCCTCTCTTCTCCACCCTCCCAGGCCTGAGGTCCTGGGCCCCTTACGTTAGCCTTCAGGGGTGGGGGTAGGGGCCATGATGCCAGGGCCACCAGCTCAGGCCCAGAGCTCAGGCCCAGAGCTGACGCCAGGGCCTATTTTCTCCTGCTGACTTGGAATCTCACAAACCAAGCAGCAACCCTGTTTGCCTGAGACAGGCTCCCCAAATCTGGAGTTGCGGGGGAGGGAGTGAAGAGGGACTTCAGGAAGGCAGACATGGGCTCTGTGTTTTGTCATCAAAGCCCCTCTCAGTCCCTCCTACCTGGCCTCCCCCAGAACACACACATTAACCCAGGCCTGCTCTTACTTGTCCCTAAGACTCACCGTGGCCATTCTGAAATCCCTCTCAGCCAGAACCCACCCAAGGCCTGGTCTGGAAGTTCACTGGGATACAGGGAGGAGATCCAGTCAGTGTATGCTCACCTGACATTCACAATGACGTCCAGTCCGCAGATACTCACAAGGACACACACTTCTCAGACGAGGCTCAAAGACATAGCGACAAGAAGCCAACCCCAGCTGGGTCTCTCCCATCAAGCCTGCTGCCCGTTCCCAAGTAGCCAAGAGACAGGCCCCACCTACCTGCTTGTCCTGCAGGTCCGAGGAGAGCTCATAGCTCTCAGAGAGGGAACGTGAGCGCTTGATGGCCTCCTCCTCGGCCTGCTTGCGCAGGATGGAGGTCGAGTGCTGCAGCTTGGGCCTCCGTGTGCGCTGCCCCAGTGGCCCTGAGTACAGCCCATAGGCACCCACAGACGTGTGCTCGTAATGGTCCGGGCTCAGGCTGGAGCCAGGTGCTAAGGGGTCCTGGTGATAGGCCGAGGGACTGTCCAATGATGTGCAGGTCTCACTGCTGGGGGCCTCGCCCTCCACACTGTAGAAGAGAGAGGAGAGAGGCCTCCAGTGAGCAGGAAACCAGAATTCAGAGCATTTCGGGGCACCAGGAGGTAGGAGGGGGTAATGTCCAAGAGGCAGCCTACCACATTGCAGTGGGACTCCACACCCCTAGTCTTCCTACTTCCCCTCACACTCCTACAGTCGACCACCCTGTACAGCCAGAGGGACCCTGCCAAGACTCTCTGCTCCACATCTTGCTGAGGCTCACCTCCCTCAGGGTTCATTTTCTCTGTAAAACTTATCACCTTCTAACATCTAACACTTTACTGATTTTGCTTACTGTCCATCTCCTACACAAAAATGTCAATTTGTGAGGACAGATGTTTAGCCCATTGATACACCTAAAGCAGGGCCTATACACAGTAGGTGCTCAGTAAGATTTACTCACTGACTGAATGGACCCTGTCACTTCTTCTCCCTCACTCCTGCCATCTGCATTAAGTAAACCCCTGATTTTGTAGTTTCGTTTTTTTTAAAAACAGTAATTAACAAAAGTGACTCTTTATTGCACCTACTCAGGGATCATGAAGTACCCCCAGTACTTCAGAATATGCCTTTATTTGAAGGTAGGGTCTATAAGAGATAATTAAGTTAAAATGAGGTCATTACAGTCCTAATTCAATATGACTGGAATCCTTATGAGAGATACTAGGACACAGACACACACACAGGGATGAGCATGTAAGGACGTGGCGAGAAAGTAGCCCTCTATATGTCAAGGAGAGAGGCCTCAGAGAAAGGAGCCCTGTGACACCTTGATCTCAGACTCTCAGCCTCAGGAACTGTGAGGAATAAACATCTGTTGTTAGAGCCTGTGGCACTTGTTCTGATGCAGGGACTTGCCCTAGGTTGCATAGATAGTGAGTAGGATTAAAGCCCAAGTTGGTGGGACTCCCAAGACCAGGTGCTCCCTTCCACCTCCTGCTCCTCATCCCCAGGACACATATATATTCTCCCAAAGTTCCAAGCACCAGGGCTGATGAGGGGAATGGTTGACTTCATCCCAAACTCATGAACTCAGCTGATGGACACTGGTTACCACTGCAGACTGCTCTTCAGCATAGGACACGGAGCAAAGGGAGAAATTTATACAAGATATTTCTAACACAGCTTCTGGTACACCTCTAGTCATGCCTTTCCATTTGCCTGTCCCTGTAGAGTATCACTCAACCTTTACAAAACCCTGGGGCCAGGGCAGGGTCTCTCTGGGGCCCAGTACTTCAGAGAAGGGATGCAGGCTCTTCCCAGGCTACTGTCCTTCCTCAATACTCCCATCTGCAGACTAATGGGAAAGCCTTGCATTCAAGAGCCTCGGGGTCAACTGGTTTAGCCCCCTTCCATTGCCCCTACTTGTCACAGGGATTGGCAGGGCCATACTGCCAAGTGTAGAATGTGAGAATGTTCACTGACTCCTAGGTGAGACTCAAAGTAGGGGTTAGGGAAGGGGACCCTGGAACAGAGAGGGCCAAGACAAAGGCAGCAGACCAATGCAGTCTATTCCAATTCTGCCCTGAGCCAGGTCTGGGTGGCCAACTCATAATACAAAAAGACTTCCACTCCACCAACTGGCCCTGCTTCCAGGAACATGCAGTGGCTGTCCTGTGACAAAGGACATCCCATTCTGCTCCCCAGAGCTAAAGTGTGACTAGAGGTCCTTCTCTGGGGAAGAGCCCTGGGCTAGAAGTTAAAAGACTAGGTGCTTTGCCTTGATCTGGCTGTGAACCAGGGTGGGTCAGTTCTCATTTCAAGGGCTAGATGCCTTTGAGGGATCAGAGGAATGAAAGGGATGGGGACACACAGAACTTAAAATGCTAGTATTGTTTTTACTAGGACAGTAAAGGGGCTCTGTAATAAATCTAGCCAAAAGTAACCTCACAGGGTGATCTGATCATAAATTCCTAACAGGGCAGGTCATGGTGGGTAGTCATGCCCCAGACCTATAAAAGACTTATCTTTTCCTTAAGCAAGCCCTATCCAAAATGCCTTTTTCAGAGCCCTCAGAAGTAATCATCCTCAAGGAAGCACATAATCTTAACTATACTGTACCTTGTTTTCTCTCAACTTCATGTAAGCTTCCTCTATTCCCTCCTTAATTCCAAATGTATAAAAGACACTGCAAAACTGTTATTCTCTGAGCATTTGAGATCTTACTTCCCAGCATGTCTTTAGTTTGGCTCAAATAAACACAAAAATTCTCTACAGGTTTGGACATTTCTTATATCAACATTTACTTGGTGTAGTAATGCAGGATTCTGAAGAAGCCCACCCAGGACTACCCTGCAGACAAATAACTGGGGTACCCCATGTGCCCCACTGGCTCCCCGTGTCACATTGGGTACACTTGGATGAGTTTTCTTTTGAAATCCTGGACCTCCCTGTTTTAGGCAGCTGATCCTGAATTTATCCGAGCTGCTCTTAGAAAATTCTTGAGGTAGAAAAGGGTTGAGATAATCCAGGGAAAGTAGAGTAAAATGGGTTGCTGCTTATAATTTTAGGTGGGGTTTTTTTGTTTTGTTTTGTTTTGAAATTTGATTGCTTACTGAGAATCTGAACAAAATCTTTCCTGGTTAAATGAGAGACTGAACTCTAGTTAGCTCCAAAAGAGAAAGGACACTTCATTCCCCAACCTGAATCTCAGGTATTCTTAGGTGACTAAGAATCTTTGTGGAATTGCCTGAGGAAATATTTTCTCCAGGGTGTAAAGCAGTCATTCGATAGAGAGATTCACCATATCTGGCTCATCCAAAGATGGGCACACATAAAGGCTGAATTTCCCTAGAAGTTTGTTTAGACTCTAAAGATCTCAAAGGAAAACTAAAATTAACTGGGAAATTGTGCCTCAGAGGCCAACAAGTCCCACAACTGTCAGCCTACCATTAATACTTCTGCAGGATGCTTTGTTACTTCAAATCATTTTCAGGCACAATTAGAAAAAGCTGGCTGTAAAATTAGGCAGAATGAATGGAAAACATTTAATTGGTCTCTCAAAGCTTCAAAAAGAGGATTTAGATAAATGGATGGGGACTCACAGAACTTATGATGTACTTTAGGTGGCAATCCAATTATTTGAGGTATTAAAAATGCCTGTCCTGCTCTAGTGGCATTGGCTCAGTGGTTGAGCATCAATCTATGAACCAGGAGGTCACAGTTCAATTCCCAGTCAGGCCACATGCCTGAGTTGTGGGCTCCATCCCCAGTGTGGGGCAAGCAGGAGGCAGCCAATCAGTGATTCTCTTTCATCATTGATGTTTCTATCTCCCTCTCCCTTACTCTCTGAAATAAAAAAAATATATATTATAAATAAATAGATAAATAAATAAATATGCCTATCCTTATTTTAAAAGGGGGAAGGTCATTGGAACTTGACTTGTCAAGGACAGATACAAATTTTGTGTCTTCTTATCCCAACTGCCAAAACAAAATATGGATACAACTGTTCTTTTATAAGCTAGTTTTTCTCATGGCTAGAAAGTCTCTTTGTCTATGTGTTTCTATATATCTATATTGTAAATGTGAGGCAACTTTTTACTTCTGGATGATATTGTTAAAATTAAGCATATTGATGTTAATTGATTTTGAAGGCAAGCGTTTGTAATGATTGGGTATTCTAAAATTCTCAGAAATATAGAAACTAACCCAAAAGCTTTTCAAGTTCATGTGGTCTAAAATTACTCTTTAGTAAATAAACTTTGTTGGTTTAAGTAGAACAGAAATGTCTTTCAGGTTATTGACATTAAAGATTTGTTCTTTTGTTGTTTCTTTAATGTTAAATTGCATTAATGTAAATAAGTGGTAAAAAATGAATAACCAGGCCTGGCCTGTGTGGTTCAGAGGTTGAGCGTCAACCTATGAACTGAGAGGTCATGGTTCGATTTCTGGTCAGGTCATATGCCCCAGCTGTGGGCTCAATTCCCAGTGTGGAGCATGAAGAAGGCAGCTGATCAATGATTCTCTCTCATCATTGATGTTTCCATCTCTCTCTCCCTCTTCCTTCCTCTCTGAAATCAATAAAAATATGTTTTTTAAAAAAAAAGAAAAAAGAAAAGAAAATGCCAAGTAGGTGACCATTTCTCACAGGGAGCTCCCAGGAGACAATGACTTTAAAGATCACTAACTGCCACCTGGAGATTTTGTTTATTGGAAAGAACATCAAATAAAAGACACTTTCCAATTTCATCGGAAGGGACCTTATTGGGCACCTCACCAGGAAGGGACATCAACCCCTGTGTCTCTGACACTTGCCTCCACCTATAAGGGACACCAAAGACTCCTCTAGGTTGAGAAGCCCCTGACTTCAGAGGTGGACAGCTATCCAAAGACATCTACAAGGTCTGCATACCAACGAAGTGATGTTGAACTCGGAATCCATTTCCATTGTTTTTGTCTGCTAATAATAGTCATCATAATATTATACTTATTCTTTGGATTTTTTTCTATATAGTCCAACTCCTTATGATTACTGAACATATATAACTATTAATACTCTTTTCATGGCTTATGTGAATGTTATACTAGATGCAAAATACAAAAAGTGAGACAGAGGCAAAACGTGAATCATGCTAGCTCATAGGACAGAAATGACCCAGAGTTTTTCACAATGAAGGCCCAAAAGGCCTCACTGCCTTCCATTTACCTGCCCTTCCCTTTTGGAAAATTTGGCCTCAACTCACATCCTATGGTTATGGTACTGCCTCTTCCCCAGTGGCCCACCTTTTCAACAAAACAATGTTGATATTGAGACTTCCTAAGAGAAAACCTTCCTCACATTGTGATACCATACTATCCGACCAAAAGGTTGGTCATCAGTACAACCTCTGGACTGTTTTATGACCAAAAGGGGGAACTGGGAACAAAAAAAGGGGTTCTATGGAAAGTAACCTCACAGGGTGATCTGATCATACATTCCTACCTGGGCAGATCATGGTAGGTAGTCATGTCCCAGGCATATAACTTTTCCAGTAAAAGGTTTATTTTTGCCATAAGCAAGCCTCATCCATTGTTTCTGTGCATCTAGATTAACATACCTTTGAAATAAATGGTAACGCCCTTAAGAAAGCATATAATCTTCACTACTCTGTAATTCAATCCCCACCTTGCTTTCTCCCACCTCCATGTAATCTTCCTTTGTTCCTTCATTGAATTTCAAATGTATAAAAGAAACTCCAAAATTGTCATTCTCCAGAGCATTTGAAATCTTTCTTTCTGGCATGTCATCAGTTTGGCTCAAATAAACTTTTACAAAAATTCTCTACAGGTTTGGATATTTCTTACGTTCACAGTTCTGATAAAGCTTCAAACAGTGCCTCACAATAAACAGTGTGTGGAAGAGTGAAGGTGTCCCCATGTCAGACCCACAGGCGGTTAATGCCAACTTACAGATGAGCAGATAGTCTCCATTGGAAAAGCCCAGCTGGCCGTGTGGCCGAAAGCCGCATACTCCTCCCACCATCCCGCCTTCTGAGAGCAGCCTGTGAACACCTCACCAGGATTTCCCCATGCTGGCAATGCTTGGTCAGGGCTCTGCTCATGTGGATTTAAAATATTCTGGCCTGAGTTTGCAGAAACAGGAGAGAGGGAGGTTTCTGTGCATCCCCAGAGGCAGATGCCCACGTGCCATCTCAGTCGCTCTGAGCTGTCTGTGGCCATCAGGGAGTGCGGCAGGCCTGGGCCTTCGCCACTCTGCCTGATGCTCTGGGAGGAGGAGCAGTGCTCATCTCTCATGCAGGTGATGGATTTGATCCTTTCCCTAGCCCTTGCTGACCTGGCCTTAAAACGAGTGTGAGCAGGCAAAACAGGGTATTCTCCCTAACGCCAGGGAGGGGAGTGTCTGTAGGCCCGTCTGTGGTTTGGGGCACAGGGGGTTAAGAAAAGAGAAACAGTTGAGGGTCACTGAACTAAGGGCTGTACCTTGCCTTATAGTGATCAAGGGCATGGCTGCCCAAATGGCAACCTGGATTTCTAGGCAGGACATCAGCATGGTGTACCACCCTGGAGGGAGGACTGGGTCCAGCAGGAGGGGCACTCTTTAGGTCTGATAGGAATGGAGTTGGTTGGGGAGTGAAGAACTTTCTGGAGCTATGACAGCCCAGGATTCCTGCTCTGTGCATTACCTGCCCTCCTAAATGCCTTGGGCCCGCAGGTTCCAGAACATGCTTGGTAGAAGGGGCTGGGCCTCCATTCAAGGCCAAGAGAAGGGGTCTGACAGTCACCCACAGCCTTTCCCTTCACGATGGCAACTCCAGCTTCCTCTCCTCTATCAGCCCTACCTTCCAAACATACCCAGGCTCTGCCCACTCCTCAGTAGGTGGTGCAGGCCACCAGCAAGGTTTCCTGGATTATTACACAGCCTCCTTACTCTTCTCCCTGCTTCTCTTCTCCCCACAGAAGTCAGAGCAATCCTGATAAAACATAAACCAGATCAAATGCCTCCTAGGCTCCCCATCACACTTAGAAGACACTGTCCTTGACATGTCCTTCAAGGCTTGTCATCTTGGCTCCTCTTCTCCTTGCTCATTCTATTCCAGCTTCACTGACTTCCTCTCTTCTCAAAAGAGTGAGGCATACTCTTGCCTCAGGGCCTTTACATGGCCTACTCCTTCTGCTTGGAACACTCTTCCCATATCTCTGCATGGACCTCACCCTCACCTCTTTTAGGTCCTGACTCAATGCCACCTTCTGAAGGAGGCCCACCCTACTCACTTAGTTTAAAACCTCCCCTCCCTCCCCTCAGCACTTCTAATCCTTACTCTGCTTTTCCTCTCTCCATGACGATCATCACCTTGGAACACACTGTATAATGTATTCATTATATTTTTTTGGTTTGTTGTCTGTCTCCTACATCGGTACATAAGCTCTTTAAGGACAAGGGTAAATTTGTTTGTTTTGCTTACTGATATTCCCCAAGTGCCAACACATGTGTTCAGTAAATGCTTGCTGAAGGAGTGAAGGCACTTCCCCACGCCTGCTGTGTACTGGGTTCTGAAACATTATTTTTTCTTACATCATCCCCACTCAACATACATGTGCTGCAAACCTATCTTGTGATCTTTCTCCATCACCGCACAGTGGCACAGCGACCTGAGCCAGAGTCCTGGATACCATCACTTCAGTCCCTCCCTACAGCCAACCCTTGCCCCTGCCCCATTCAATCTGTCACCAATTCCTGCAGAATCTATGTGAGTGGTGTTCCCTTGAGTTGTGCAATGTGGCAGCCCTTCCATGTCCCCAAAATCAAAACCAACCTCAAACTATCCTGATAAGAAAAGAAATGGTGAGGCCATCCTACTATAACCACCATGGTGCCACAACCAACACTGTCCTCCAATAAAATGAGTGGACAAAAGTGAACACATCATGAGTGGAGATATGAAGCTTAAGAGCTTGTATTGAGCCAGAGAACATCACTTCTTATTGGTCACAATCAGAAGCTACACAATATTAAACGTTAGAAGAGTCTTTTCTTAATCTGGCTAACAGAAAGATAAATTTTTTTAAGTGAAAATGCCCAGTGTTGACACATATGTGCAACAACAGGCACTCTCAAAAGTAGGTAGAACTTTTTCAGAGTAGTAGCTAGAAATAATTATCAAATTAAATCATGTGGATGCTTGACTGACTGAACCAATATATTTTATTTATAGTAGCACCCTAAAACTCAAGGATCTAAACCAGGGGTCCTCAAACTACGGCCTGCGGGCCACATGCAAATACAAATATTGTATTTGTTCCCGTTTTGTTTTTTTACTTCAAAATAAGATATGTGCAGTGTGCATAGGAATTTGTTCATAGTTTTTTTTTAAACTATAGTCCAGCCCTCCAACAGTCTGAGGGACAGTTAATTGGCCCCCTGTTTAAAAAGTTTGAGGACCCCTGATCTAAGCCCTTGTCCTGATTAGTACTCAACTCTAATCCCAGTTCTTTCCTGGGTGAGGAGAAAGTGTCAAATGTCAGCAGAATAGTCATCTTCTCACTCCCCACAGCAAGATCCCCACAGCAGATTGCCCCAGGGACAAAACTCTTTGCTTTTGACCTGAGTACACAGGTGGAACTTTGGGGTCAGGGAATTGCCAGGCCCACCTCCACCTTCACCCCCACCCCCACCCCTCTGCTCCCAGTACTGCCTCCTCCCTCCTGAGCCTCCAGGCCCATGGAACCATGCCTTGAACACCACTTCTATGCCACAGTTATTCCCATGTGGAGTTCAGTGTCTCCGCACACAGGTCAGCTCCCTTGGGGAGGCTTTTCCCACAAGCAGGACTGAAGACGCTGGAGTCAGTCCTTAGCTCCACACTGCGACTGGACTCATGATCTCTTAAACTGCTGGACCACATGCAAATCAAAGAATAGGGTGGGTACCTGTTCCAAGTCTCTGGCATTCCCTGTCAATTTAGTTACTGGAATATTGTATGACAATTATGTGGCTGCTGCCTGAAATCTTTTGATGCTCCTGGTTCAGAAATTCCTTTTCTAGAAATTCAGGCTAAGAAAAGATAAATGAGGAAAGAAGTAAGTATCAGGAATTTCATTGCAGTATTGTTTCTAATTATAAAAATTTAGAAATACCAAAAAATACAACTAAAAGACAAAACGAACATCATCCAGAACCACAGGAAGGCTGGCTGAGTGGAAATTCTACAACTAGAAGGAAAGAGAAAAGCATACTGAGACTCAGAGGAGGTGCGGAAGTAAAGTGCAGAGGTACGGAGGCGCACGCAGAAAGGGCTGGCAGCTGAGAACGCGGCGTACGAGGCAAGGGCTGGCAACTGAGGACGCGGCGCACGTGGAAAGGGCTGGCAGCTGAGGATGCGGTTGTCCTTTTCAATCGGGAGGGAATCTCAAGCTCCCGACTGCTCTGAACTCCAGTTCCAGGCGAGTCCCTGGGGACCCAGATCATACGGGAGAAACTGGACTGTCTGGCATCGGTCGGAACTCGAGGGCAGCTTTCTCTCAGAGGTGCTTGCAGCGATTACCGGGACACTGAGAAGCGGGGCCTCTTAGGGCAGGACTGAGCAGCAGCCATAGTTGCTTGCTCCGCCCTGTTGATTCCCTGAGACCCCGCCCCACCCGAGCTGTGCGCAGAAGCTTTTGCATATGAAAGGCCTGGCCCTTTGCAATCTAAAATTACCTAATAAATTGCAGCTGGGTCAGAGAAAGCCAGAACATCCAAAAGAAGGCCCAAGGCCCCACAGCAGCTTGCACTGCTTCACAGCTGGGCTCCTGCTGGGTAGCCTCAGGCAGAGGCTAAATTAGCACCTCCTTAGAGATCTAAGAGCCAGTGTACCCAGTGGTCAGAGTGGGACCATCCAGATTACAACTCCTCAGATCCATAAGGGACACACTCAGGGGGCAGACTCAGTGAGCACCAAAGCCCCACTGAAGCAAGTCTTGCCCCAGAAGGGTGTCTCCAGCACAGAAGTTCTCCCACTGCAGACACAGCTGATTCTCACAGCCAATTGGCCTGGAGGTCAATTCCTCCCAGTGATACCTACAACAATCAAGGCTCAACTACAACAAGACTGTGCACAAAGCCCACAAAGGGGTGCATCAGGAGTGTCCACCTCAGGTAATTGGGGAGGCTGAGCCACTGGGCCCTATAGGACACCTAGCACAGAAAGCCACTCTATCAACACAGGGAAGCATAAAAAATGCGGAGACAAAGAAACAGGTCACAAATGACAGAAATGGAGGAAAGCAAACTACTGGATATAGAGTTCAAAACCACACTTATAAGGTTTTTCAAGAATTTTCTAGAAACTGCCGATAAATTTAGTAAGACCCTCAATAAGTCTAGTGAGACCGCCGATAAACTTAATGAGACCCTCAAGAAATCTAGTGAGACCCTCGAGGTTATGAAAAAGAACCAACTAGAAATTAAGCATACACTGACTGAAATAAAGAATATTATACAGACTTCCAACAGCAGACTAGAGGATCGCAAGAATCAAGTCAAAGAGTTGAAATACGAAGAAGCAAAAATCACCCAACCGGAAAAGCAAAAAGAAAAAAGAATCCAAAAATATGAAGATAGTGTAAGAAGCCTCTGGGACAACTTCAAGCATACCAACATCCGAATTATAGGGGTGCCAGAAGAAGAGAGAGAGCAAGATATTGAAAACCTATTTGAAGAAATAATGACAGAAAACTTCCCCTACCTGGTGAAAGAAATAGACTTACAAGTCCAGGAAGCGCAGAAACCCCAAACAAAAGGAATCCAAAGAGGACCACACCAAGACACATCATAATTAAAATGCCAAGAGCAAAAGACAAAGAGAGAATCTTAAAAGCAGCAAGAGAAAAACAGCTAGTTACCTACAAGGGAGTACCCATACGACTGTCAGCTGATTTCTCAACAGAAACTTTGCAGGCCAGAAGGGAGTGGCAAGAAATATTCAAAGTGATGAATACCAAGAACCTACAACCAAGATTACTTTACCCAGCAAAGCTATCATTCAGAATTGAAGATCAGATAAAGAGCTTCACAGATAAGAAAAAGCTAAAGGAGTTCATCACCACCAAACCAGTATTATATGAAATGCTGAAAGGTATCCTTTAAGAAGAGGAAGAAGAAGAAAAAGGTAAAGATACAAATTACAAACAACAAATACACATCTATCCACAAGTGAATCTAAAAATCAAGTGAATAAATAATCTGATGAACAGAATAAACTGGTGAATATAATAGAATTAGGGGCATAGAAAGGGAGTGGACTGACTATTCTCGGGGGGGAAAGGGGTGTGGGGGATGTGGGAAGAGACTGGACAAAAATCGTACACCTATGGATGAGGATAGTGGGGGCGGGGGTGGGTAAGGGCAGAGGGTGGGGTGGGAACCGGGTGGAGGGGAGCTATGGGGGGAAAAAAGAGGAACAACTGTAATAATCTGAACAATAAAGATTTAATTTAAAAAAATTAGAAATAACTTAAATGTCCATCAACAAGGGATTGATTCAAATTAATTATATATCCATATAATGGAAACAATGTTAAGATGGGGGAAGATCTGGTTTAATGGATGTTCTTAAGAAAAAGATTGGGGAATATTTTTAGCTGACCATAAGTTTAATATGAACTGATACTATGATGCAGCTATGCCAGTCACTAATTAGAAGCCAGGAGCTAACACAGCCCTGCTATCTACCTTCAGGGTCAGATCCCAGCAGAAGACCATGTACTGGTGCTGCACTGAACAACCATCCAGAGCCCCAAAGTGGAATCGCAAATCTGGGCATGCGCTCACCCTTCTGCTTGCCTGCATGAGGCAGACACTGCTAACTGTCACAGGCTCCCTCACACATTCCAACACAGCACTCCACAAATCTGACCCCAGCCGGCATGTGAGGTCAACTCTATTTGATGACCCCAAATCACAGTATGCCAGGAGCAAACCTTGGGGTCTGGAAATCACTTCCCACTGAGCTGGGACTGCTTGGCCAAGAGAAAAGCAGCAAGGAAAGATAAGATGCCTATCAGCAATCCTAGAATGAGCTGACAAGCAAAGGAGGAGCAGATCTCCTGTGCACGGAACTATGATCAACGGTGCCCTACCTGAGAAAAAATGCTCTCCCGTGGCCAGGGCTGCTCAGGAGGTGGTGAGCTCTGTCACTAGAAATGTTCAGGTCAGACCCCAGTCAGAGATGTGGCAGAAGGACTCCTATGCTGGCTAGAAGCTTTTGTAAACTGTCTGAATCTGCACCCCCAACCCGTGTCTCCCCTCTGCCCTTTACTTGTATTTCTTGGCCTCTGGCGGGGGGCCACACCCAGGACTCAGCTTAAATCCTACTTCCTCCATGAGGCCACCCCGCCTACTGCAACCCCACTTCCACATTCCTCATCACTGTGTGGACTACCTGGAGAAAAAGAGAAGTCTACCCATCCCACTGGGAGTCCCTGAAAGCCCTGGTCTCCAGCAAAGACAGGGGCCCGGGACCTGTTCCTTCCCAAAATACAAGCCCCACTTGTGCACTATGGACCCAGAGGTGGGACCAGCGAGAAAGGGCTGGAGAGCAGACAAGAGCTGGAGCTGCACATGGCTATGTTCACACTTGGCCCCAGCGGCCCAGGGACTCTAAGCTCTGAGTCACTGGATGGTTACCCTAAGCTGCTCCTCTCCTCTCCAGTTTTCCAAACACACCTTCCTCCACTGGAAGCCGGTCTGTTATTTTTATGTGGGGAAATGTCTGGATTATTACAGAATGGCATCCAGAGTTTCCAACTACCCTAGGACGTGGAAAGCATCAGCACAGAGAACACATTTTGAAATGCCCTCCTACCACGCCCTGCCTCCTTTCTGCCATGGTGGGGACTCTGTGGGCACCTTGCTGTGGCTTCTGAGCCACATGTCGAGGCTGGAATTCTGGTTACACCAGTTACTAGCTGTGTGGCCAAAGGCAGGAAGACTTCTGTGTCTCAGTTTCCTTTCCTGTTAAATGGAGGCAATTAGAGTGCTGACTTCACACGACTTTTGGGAGGCTTAACAGACTTGATACAGGTAGTCCTTACAAGGCTGTTTTGCTCATAAAAAATGCTTTCTAATTTCTGTCTGGGAATTCTCTGACTGAGGGCCCAGCCCACATGTCCCAGCAGTTAGAAAAGGGAGGGGCAGACAGGCCCAGTGTGGAGCCAAGGTCATCTGCTCCCCACTGTTGCAGGGTCTCTCTCTGCGGACACTCATCTCCAGCCATGAGCCATAGACACTGGTGATGAGGGAGGACAGGAGAGTCCTAGAAAGGGACCCAGACCCCATGGCCCAGACTCTAGCTGGGGAGCCAGTCAGGGTGGGGGGGCCCTTGGTCTCTAGGTCACAGATGTCTCTAATTATGACCTGTAAAGTCATAAGTGACTTTTCTCAAGAAAAATGTTAGCTAGAGGTGGCTCTGGGAACAGGCAAGGGGGCACGGCAGAAGCGGAGACCCACTGTTAGGGTGCCAGTGGTTCCTCTCTAACAGCAATGATGGCAATGATGGTAACAGTTAATGTCTACATAGCTAGCAGTGCTGTAAGCTTCACATGTCATTCACTTAATCCTCTCAGCCATGGAGAGGGCCATCCCATCCCAAGGTCACATAGCTAGTGAGAGAAATGAGAACCCAGGCAGTCTGTGCTTATAGACTTAGTCACACAGCTTGGAATTATGTGGTAGCAACTCTCTCCCCTAAACCTGCCAGGTACAGGTTCTGTGTTGGGTATTTAAATTACATGGCCGGTAACCCAAACACCATTTTGGGAGCAAGGAGGCAGCCAGGTCACTGTTCCTTCTGCAGATGAATCTGAGTGACTGGGCTGAGGTCATCCATGTAGGGAAGAGTGGGGATGGGACTGGACATTAAGCAGGTATATCTACCACCTGGCTGCCCAGAGGAAGAGCAAGCAGTTGACACGTTGGGCAGGGTTGGGGTTGAGAGCATGGGGGTCTTGGGGTATAGCACGGTCATGAGATAAATAAGCCTGGGCTGGGTGTGGCCAGCTAAAGTCCTATCATGCAGGAAAGCACACTCTTCAGAATGGGCCGGGCTGGAGGAAGTGGCAATCTGAAAGCCTGTCCGTGGTTAAATGTCCACACAAGGAGCCTCATTCCAGATTCCTGGCAGTCTTCACAGACCAGAGAGCAACAGCCCCTGAAATGCACATGGCCCTCATGCCTCCAGGCCTGTGGCCTTCCCCATGCTCTGCTCTGAGGGTTTCTGATGTCCAGAAAGGGAGTCTAGCAACTCGAGCCTTCCAGCTGCTCAGGCCAATAATCTGAGAGTCACTCTTGGCAGGACCTACTAATTCCCAGCCCTCACAAGCTCCCTTGTGGGGCTTTCTGCCACTCTTCACTGCCTAGGCTATATTAACCCAGGTTTATCACCCAGTATGAGAAAGGGGATGATCTTGTTCTGCTCCAGTTCCTGGGGGAGGGACTCAGACCAGGGCAAGGTCTAGGGAGGAGGTAAGGGTGGGAAAAAATTGGAGGTCTTGTCCTCTGCACAAGAGCAGGGATAGCTCAGCTGGAGAACAACAGCCTCAGGACCAGTTGCCACCCCAGGTCTCTGTGGGGCCATCCTGGGGCAAAGGAAGCAGGCAGGCAGTAGGACCAGAAGCAAGGTGAAGGCAGCCTGAGGGCTTCAGAGAAGTTTTTAGCAGTTCGGCTACTGGAGAAGGGCTGCCTTGTGTAGGCGTTTCAGCAGGGTCTGGAGGCCTCCATCATCTCCCAGTATTTCCAAGGATGCCTTGAGCCTTACAGTTTGGCCCACAGCTGGTAAATGGTTCTTGGAGAAGACACATGCCCATGTGGCAACTGAAGGAACTTATGGGCCCCCAGGAACACCTGAAGCTCAGTTCCTCTTAGGGAGAAGGAGCTGAGGACCTTCCCAGACCGGGCCTGGTGATGCTGGAAGTCCCTCCCCTCTGGTAGGCAGGGCTGCGGTAAATGTGAACTAGAAGGAAGGATCCTCAGAAAAGGTGATGAGCAGGAGGGAACACAGGCCAGCCTGCAGGGCTAGGGTAGGTGGACAGACAGGCAGCGAGGGTAAGTCCACAGGCAGCACATACTTAGGCACACATGTTGAGCCCTCCACTCAAAGCTTCCAGACACTGCCAAGACCTAGGCAGTGGGATGCCACCCTCGGGAAAACTGAAAATATTTAAAGCATGAGTCTATGTGAGGCACAGACTCAGTGTGACATCCACCTAAACATGTAAAGTGACTTTTGGCTAGTTAACCAGGAGCATCATATCCAAAGAGGGCGGTGACTAGCTTTCTGGACAATCAAGAACGTACCCCTATAGGGCTTGGTAGGGGTCAGAGGGAGTCAGGAGGGTTTCTGCTTTTACCCAATTCCCAAATTTGCTTTACTGGGGACATATAGTAATCACAAAAGAATCAAACCAACGTTCAACTGCCCAGGCACTTCCCCTTTCATGACTAGTAGGCATCTGAAACAGGCTCAAAAGTGGGCTCCTGTGCTCCCCCACCCAGTGGCCTACACCATCTCTGCTGACAGCAACTTGAGCCTTCCCGCTGCTCAGGCCAATAATCTGAGAGTCACTCTTGGCAACTCTCTTTTTCTTATACCCTACTTCCTATTTGTCAACAAATTGGGCTGTTCCACCTTCAAAATACAGCCAGCATCTGACCACTTGGCCTGTCCAACCCCTCCCACAGCCTGGTCTGCATCCCCTTCACCTCCTTCCTGTATTACTGTCAGCCTCTCTAGTGGGACTCTTTTGGTCTCTCTCACCACTCCTTTTACCCTCCATTCAGCAGTTGGGACCCTGTGAAAACACAACTTTGACCAGGTCCTTTCTCTGCTTCCACCTCCCTGGGACTTAGAACCCAGGTCCTCACAGTGATCTAGAAGACTCTGCAGGATGCTATCCACCTCTGTCCTCCTGACACATTTCTACCTCAGCACCTCTGCATGTACTGTTCCCTCTGCCTGGTGTCTCCTCTCAAAGATATCCACGTGGCTCACTCCCTCACCTCTCTCAGGTCCCTGCTCAAAGGTCACCTGAGTCTCAGTGTGGCTTTCGGTGGCCTAAAACTATACCCTCTTCCCCAGCCCTCCTTTATCTTTCCCTGCTCCATTTCTCTCTATAGCACTTGCGTCACCACCACATCACTATATGTGGGAATATGATTGTGTGGCTTCCCCACTAGGATGTGCATCCTGTAAGAACTGGGGTTCCAGAACAGGGTCTGCAACACAGAAGGTAAACACACTGAACTAATCCTATCAAGCCAGGATTTTTTAAACAGCCCAGACCCTGGGGGGGCGACGGGGGGGAGGGCTGCTCTGTCTTCCATGTGGGAGCAGCAATCCTAGGCCAGAGTGGGAACCAACTTACAACAGCCACAGCCAGACCATCAAGTGACGTTTCAGGTCTTGATTGGGATGGCAGGATAGGAAACGACAGACACATAAAGCACACCCAACGTTAACATTCCAATGCAGAAAATCCACACAAATATAACTTGGAATTGTCTAGCAACAGGTTCTGAAAAGGAATGTTAGCAGGTTTTCTATCCCCTATTCCCAACTGTGGGGCTTGAAAATCACAAAGGCCCGGCACTAACATGCCTCCCTCAGGACAGCGGTAACCAGATACAGAGAACTCCCAGAACCAGAAGACCTCAGAGGGCCTAGGGCAGTGATGGCGAACCTATGACACACGAACTCATTTTTTTGGTTGATTTTTCTTTGTTAAATGGCATTTAAATATATAAAATAAATATCAAAAATATAAATCTTTGTTTTACTATGGTTGCAAATATCAAAAAATTTCTATATGTGACACGGCACCAGAGTTAAGTTAGGGTTTTTCAAAATGCTGACACGCCGAGCTCAAAAGGTTCGCCATCACTGGCCTAGGGCCATGGAGCACACACTGGCTGATCCCTAGATTTTCCTGGGGGGCCTTCACAGCCCATTCCTGCTCAAGCTGAAGGAAGTCCCGAGAATTAAAAGAACCAATCAGCAGTGGGGCCCCAGAAATGTACTTTGTAAAAAGCCCCAAATTATTGTGACATGTAGTCGGTCTGAAATCCCATAAATGCCAAGCCCCTCCATTGCACAAATGAGGCAAATGAGACCCAGGAGAAGGACAGACCTATCGAATCTCTGCCAGGCACCCAGTGTTAGATGGGGCAGAGCCCAGCCCTATCCCCTCCCACTGCTCCACACCTGCGGCCAAGGACCTGGGTCCAGCCAGCATAGCTGTTTGATTTACACGGAGCAGTGGTCGCCTTCATTTTCTTTTTCTTTCTTAAATTAGAACTAGGTACCAGGAATGTTCACTCAAACTTCAGATTTCTGGCTTTTCTTAGAAAATAAAAATCAGAAGAGAATATATTTCCATGTGCCGAGCTGATTAGCAGCCACCTGCAGTTTCCTGGGTCCTAGCTGGTTGCCTACCTACCCATGCGATTCCAAATGTTGGGACTGGCCCAGGCTGCTACACCAGCGCAGAGAGCAGAGCTACCGCCACAGCTTTGCCACTGTGTGCCTTGTGTAACTTGCCCCAGTTGGACCTCAGTTTCCCACCAATAAAATGGTCCTCAATTCACGTGCCTTACAAGGCTGTGGTGAGGGGTGGGTAAGCACATGCCATGTACACAGAAAGTGTTCAGGAAATCGCTTTGTGCTCACACTCCCAGCCCCAGCCAAGCCACAGCAGCCAGAGAACTCAGGCTCCTCTTGAGCCCCACAGGACAAATGGGTCCCTGGGCTGAAGTCTGGGGGGACCCAGCTTCCTTAATTAGGCTTAAACATAGCTAATAAGAAAACTTGGGCCCTGGGTAGCTCAGTCAGTTAGAGTATCGTCCTGATACACCAAGGTTACAGGTTTGATCCCTGGCCAGGGCACATACAAGAATCAACCAATGAATGCATAAATAAGTGGAACAAGAAATCTAAAAAAGAAAGAAAGAAAGAAAACTTGCTACAGTTTGGGTTTTTTTAAAAAAAAGGAAGGTGATTTAGAAACCTAACTGGTTTTAATGTCCTGAAATATTTCTCTGGACCTGAAAAGACTTATTCATCAAACCATGAGCAGGGACAGCCAGGTGCATAGAGACCAAATGTAGACACAAAACAAATCACCCACTGCAAGGTCTGTCCTTGCCCAGAACCCTCCCTTCAATCCCTCTCTTCCCTGGCCAGTCACTTCATTCTGTACACATTTACTGAACACACACTATGTGACAGGCCTGTATCAGGCACTGGGGATATGGCAGTGTCACAAAGACATGACCCCATCCTCACAGGAACACTGGGGAACAGAGCTACCTGATGATGGCTGTTAGGAACAGTAAGTGGGGGAGCATCAGGCCCTGTGGGATGACAAGCAGAGCCCCAGTGCCAGAGGCAGGAGGGCTTCCTGGAAGGTGCTCACCATTAGCCAGAACCCAAGGAGAAGAAGCCATGGGGCAGGTGAGGGGTGCTTCCAGCTGAGGACACCCCCTCTGTGAAGGCGGAGCAGAGAGAGATGGGAGTCCATGGTGTGTACAGGGATAGAAAAGTTCAGTGTGGTGGAAACATGTATGGGGCTAGGGGTAGGACCAGAATTTTCAGGACCTTGTAAGGCTTGTTAAGGATCAGGGCAAGGTCGAGGAAGGGTCCAGGGTTTAACTGGGGTGGGACAGGACAGCAATGGGATTCTAGAAAGGCAACTCTAACTGCAGAGTGCAGGATATTAGTAGGGGAAGGATGGAGGGAGCCATAGCAGTGATACCTGTGCTAGGAGGTACCAGTGGGATGGAGAAGAGGAGCCATTTGAGGGGCAGTGACAGGCTTGAACAGCAAGACAGCTATGGGAGGAGCACAAGGAAGGACAAGAGTCCTCAATGTCATGGAAGCCAGGCTGTTGAAGCTAAGGACAGTGACATGGTCACAAGCTCTTGGCTAGGAGCTAGGGTAGAAGTTGGGCTGTGTGGGATAAGAGAGGTGGGGCAGAAGCAGGAGAGCTGAAGATAACTTTAAAGGTCTGGTGCTGAGAAGAAAGTGGAGATACTTTTTAACGATGACAGAAGAGAAGGCCCTGGGAGGGGAGACCAGAAGGAAAGGGTCCTGGACATCGGCTGAGGATAAGCTTAGTGAGCAGAAATACGGCCAGGTGGGAGCCCTTCCCACCTTGTTAGGTCAGCCTCCACAGGCTGCACAGCATTACCTCTAATTTACCCAGGCACTGAGACCTCCAGACAGGGCTTTTATATACCAAATTTCCATATGCATGAAATTTGTGCACTGGGGGGGGGGGGGGGTGTCCCTCAGCCCGACCTGCACACTCTCACAGTCCAGGACCCCTTTCTCCTTACTGCCCGCCTGCTTGCTGCTCCTTACTGCTCGCCTTGGCGCTGCCACGGAGGCAGGAGAGCTCCTGCCACCGCCGCTGCGCTCGCCAGCTGTGAGCCTGGCTTCTGGCTGAGCGGCGCTCCCCCTGTGGGAGTGCACTGACCACCAGGGGGTAGCTCCTGCATTGAGTGTCTGCCTCCTGATGGTCAGTGCATGTTATAGCGACCAGTCGTCCAGCCGGTTGTTCCACCGTTTGGTCGATTTGCATATTAGGCTTTTATTATATAGGATAAAAATATAGGACTTCAAACAATGAACTTTTCAAAGCACAAGGCTATTTTTAGAGCTTTATTTATTGACCAATATCCACCATTTCCCCATTTGTCAGCTGCTGCTGGTAAGATGCGCAGCCCCAGGAGGAAAGGAGAGCAACCAGGAGCAGAGGGGTCTTTCAGGCCACTCAGGCACATCAGGAAAGGTACAGCTCTCCTGGATGTCCAAGCTGGAGTCGGGGGTAAGCGTGGCAGTGGTGCTGACTTGCTCCCTGCCCTCTGGTAAGTGCTCTGCACGGCTCCACCAGGCACTTATCACCCTGATGTGATGTGAGCAGAAGCAGAGTTTAGGCTGGACTCTGATACCTGGGTTCTATCCCAACTTCTCTGAGCCTCATTTACCACCTGCATGGTGGGCATCAGGCGGCTACTTGGTGGCATCAGGGAACTGGGCCTGGCCAGTGCTGTAGACAGGGAATGCGGAGCCTGATTAGACAGGAGTTATTCCAGGAGGGCTGAGGTGGAGCCCTTCCTCAGACGGGGCTTGTTCTCATCAGCAGAGAGCCAGAGGGAAGAACAAAGTTTCTGTCCTGTGCACCCAGCACACACAATCAGACCCTTGCCCTATCCTGTCAATGTTTGCCAAGGTCAGCTTTCAGGCCCCGGGGAGGTGGCTGCTCCAGCCTCCTCGGCCCAGGCCTCACTCCCAAACATAAAGAACATTTGTCTGTCTGCCTGCCTGGGAGCCGGGCTAGACCTTCCCACCATTGAGTCACTCTAATTAAAATAGCCTGGTGGACCAGAGTGGGCTTTGGAGATTAGAATTCAGGGTCCTAGAGACAAGGAGGGGCCAGAAGTTGGCCCCAAGAACCTGCAATCATATCTCCCCTGTCCGTTTATGATTTTGGGGGTTCCCATCAGAAAGGCCCGAGGGTCTTGGCTGTGGATAAACACAGAATCCAGTGCAAGCTTAAGGGAGATGCCTCGTGGCATGTGGGTACCAGTACAGGGTGTTCCAAGGTACTCATAGAGTGGCACAGGTGGAGAAAGGGGTCACCAGGCAGAAGGAAGGAAGAGGGATGCTCTGGATCTGCAGGCACCATCACCCCGCACCTCCACGGTCTCTATCACAAGGAGCTCTTGGGTTTCTTCATAGCACGTCTCATTATCTGACATCTCTTCTCATTCATTCTGATTTATAAGTCTGTCTTTTACCATTAAAGAATCAACTCTGGAAGAGAGGTGGCTGCCAATGTAACCTGTTCCTTGTTCAGGGTTTGGCATAGCAGGTGCTCAGTTAGTATTTGTTGAATGAATGAACAAATGAATGAGTGATACTACCAGTAACTAAGGAAATACCATCACTCATTCGTTCATTCATTCAACAAACACAGAGAGGAAAACAGTGATGCCCAAGAATAACCAGGCTCTGAAGCTGCAGAGCTGTACCGAGTGCATCCTCCCCGACAGCACCTCATGCTTCAGCTTCTCCCTGGCAGAAGCCCTGAGGATCACAACCCTCTCTTCTTCCTCTAAGGCAGTGGTTCTCAACCTTCTGGCCCTTTAAATACAGTTCCTCATGTTGTGACCCAACCATAAAATTATTTTCGTTGCTACTTCATAACTGTAATGTTGCTACTGTTATGAATCGTAATGTAAATATCTGATATGCAGGAAGTATTTAGGAGACCTCTGTGAAAGGGTCGTTCGACCCACCACAGGTTGAGAACCGCTGCTAAGGCCTATGGGTGGTGCCAACCTCATCTCAGCTTCCCCTGGCATTTCACTAGGCCATCTCATTTACTTCCCACAAGCCAATGGCAAGGGCTCACTCCTCTCCTATTTATAAGAAAAAGCACTAGACAGGAGAGAGACTTAACCAAGTCCCGAAGTGATCCTTGAAGCACAGGTGTGATGGGACCTGTGTCCATACTCACTCCTTCAGCCTACAGCTGGGCCTTGGGAATTCTAAACAGTTGTAGAAGCTGGAATGATTCTCCAAGGTACAGACACACATTCTACACCCAGAACACTATTGCTCAGGCCTCCAGTCACACGGGAACAGAGGACACATGCAGCCCCACACTCAGGGATGCCCTGGCTCAGCTTCCTGGCCTACCCTGCTCCATGCCCACCTCCCAAAACACTGGGAAGCTGGCTGGGCTGGGCCAGCACTGATGAAGCCTCAGAGAGGAAGCAGGAAAAGAGATGCACCCCACAGGCTGGCAAACATGAACTTTTACTTGGGCTCAAAGCCAGCTGCAACAAGGCCCTAGGGAGGGACAGGGGGGCCTATGCAAGCACCCTACAATCCAGCCCAACCAGGGCCTCTGCTTGAGGAGGTACTGCTCATAGTGGCATCTCTATTGGAGGGCTCAAACCTGCCTAAGGATCACACCCCACATCCTGGGGACTGAAGTCAGGGGACAGGCCTAACCCAAGAGGAAAATCAAGCCTCTAATGCAAGTCCTGCAGCTTTTCCAGGGAAGCTGTGAAAAAGCCCTTTATTCTCCCTGGGCCATCTGAGCCAGGACTGAGGCAGAGGTCAGGCCTATCCCTCCAGGACCCTGGGACTCAACCCTGGGACAGCTGGCTGAAAGGCCTGGAGCCACTAAAGAGTCAGGCCCAGTGCCCACCCTGGCACTCTTTATATATGGACACTTGAGACAGCCCAGAGCTATCCAGGAGATAGAGCCTCTGTGCAAGGAGCTCAACAGGTCTCAACACAGAGCTCCAGATTGGGTGCCCCTTGCTCAAACAGCATTTGGGAAAAACACACAAAACACAACACAAAAAACTAAGATGAATCACCAATATTTTATAATCTAGAGATTTTATATGGAAATCTAGGCTTCTGCATTCTCCTGGAGGGGGTGGGGGTGGGGGGCAGTAGAGTTCTGGCCACACTGAGTCCATATTCCTGCTTGATAACAATCAGAGGGCGTGGCAGCAGCCATACCCATCAGACTCACATGCTTTTCCATCACCACAGTCCTGGCCTGCTCCTCTCCCTCAATCACCTTTGTGCCTAGTGAGGACATTCTGCATTTGCTTATGATACTTGCAAAAAAGAAAAAAAATTCAAGACCCAACTCAAAGAGAAGAAGTCAGATCTATAGCTCTGGGATCAGTTTATTTCCAAGGAACCTGATTTAGAACACCAAGTCCCAAGGGATAGAGCTCAGTAATTCCCACAGCTCTGCACAGCTGGTGGGAATGACAAGGACTTCTGCTCTGCTGCATCCTCTGAGTATTTGATTTTCACAAGACTATCAAAGTAATGCCACCATGATCCTCAATAATATGGTTGGCAGAGCCACCAAGCTTCAATGCCACCGGATGTCCTCCATTTCCTCAGTTTCACAGGCCAGAAATTCCTAACCTAGGACTTTCCAGGTGGATGGTCCAGGGGTTTGGAA
>NW_005871069.1:7731048-7736885 GCF_000147115.1 Myotis lucifugus
CATATAGAGCTTTATACTTTCAAAAGCCCCTTTCCTTTCATTCTACCTACAGCTTACCTGGTCTTGTGCAACAATGTTTACAAAACTGCCTCCCTCACCATGGTCTCCTCTGCGGCTGGCATCACCTCTGCCCTTTCTGTATTTTTATCAGCCATCTTCTATAGCCTGCCCTCTGCCAGACCCTCACCCCTAGCTGAGCCAAGGCAGTGCTTGTTGGTTTTGACTGCATAAAGATGACCAGAGCTTCCAACCCCTGGGCTCACTCAGAAAGATTTTCAACATGTGTGCACAGAGCCAAAAATCTTCTCAGCTGAGCCAAATTAAATACAGAGGCCTCTAGTTATTTCCATATGCACAAAACAGACTTAAATAAAGCAGTTCTCTGTGAAAGGCTCCAGCAGACAGGGCTGGGCCGGGCCCCAGGGACACCCCGGGGGTGCTAGAAGTGAGGCACAGGCCAGGAGGCTGGCTCTAGGAAAGAGTGTGGGCAGCGAGGAGGAGAAAAAATGCCCCTCTTACAGGCCTCTGCCTCAGACCTACCCTATTGGCCAGAGCCAGGCATGTGGCCCTCTCAGAGCCCAGGACAATCTTGACCCCAGCTCTTCAGTCTCATCCAGGACTGCCACCACCACCAAGCTGCCCTGAGAGGTCCCTCCTGCACTTGCTCACCCTTGGCTGCCAGAAAGCACCTAAAATGCAAATCCTCCACGTCCTTGCTGGCTTAAAGTTTTTGTCATGGTCCAAACTCTTCAATGTGGCACCAACACCCCACCCTGCCTGCCTTCCAGCTTGCTGAATGTCTTCCTGACCCCATCTCACTCTGAAGCTCTGTCTGTGTGGTGCTGTCTGCAGCTATATGCTACGGTGCCAGTTCACTGATGCTGTTTCCCCTCCTAGGATACTTGTGCCCCACAGCAGCCGCAAGACTCCTGGGCCCAACAGGTGACACACACACGCGCGCGCGCGTGCGCGCGCGCGCGCGCGCACACACACACACACACACACACACACACACACACACACACGGGGTGCCTGCTCCGAGCCTCTAATGCGGCTGGGGGCAGGCCCCCAGTGGGGACACACACACTCACTCACACATACACATGGGGGGACTGCTCTGAGCCTCTGACGTGTCTGGGGGCAGGCCCCCAGCGGGGACACACACACACACACACACACACACACGGGGCGCCTGCTCCGAGCCTCTGCTGCCAGACTGTGGCCATCAGTAGGACATCCACTGAGGGCTCCCGGACTGTGAGAGGGGGCAGGCTGGGCTGAGGGACCCCCACCCCCCAGTGCACGAATTTCATGCACCAGGCCTCTAGTTAATAATAATATACTCATAAGAATTATAGCAACTAAAATTTCTTGAGCATCCAATGTAGCACTGTGGGATGGCCAAGCACTGAGCAATGACAGGATGCATTTGGTAAAGGTGAAAAGGGGGCTAGGTGACTACAGCTTTCTGGGCAGAGCCTGAGGAGGTGGATAAAGACGTGGAGGAAAAGCAGATTAGGGAAGCAAGGGGTAATAAGGAGCCACGTTAGAAGCAACTGTGTGGCGAGGAGAAGAGGGCCTGTGCACAACGTGGAGAGCAGCTTGCCAAGTGGGCTGGGAAGGAGCCGCGGTGTGGTGGGAGGAGACCCAAGAGGGCTGATCTCTTAAGCCACAGAGAAGAGCTGTTGAAGGCAGCATGTCAGGATACCCAGAGGCCAAGCAAGGTAAATGGCCAGTATGTCTGTGGGTGTAGAGGAGGCAGGTGCCACTTCCTGACTCTACCACTTGCCAAGGGGCAACCCAGGGGCAGCAGGCAGGAACGGAACCTAGGGACACTCAGCAGAGAGCCCCCCGTCTTGCCTGGAGACCTAAGGCACGAAAGCAAGTGCCTTGGGCATCCCTTCCCCCAGGAAAGCCCTGTCTGATGGGCTGGCTTCCCTTGTTCACTTCTAGACATAGGGCCTCCCACACAGATTTCTCCAAATGGGGCAGGCATCACTTGGTCTTCTAGGTTGGGGAACTGGCCCAGGTGGCTAACACGGCCAAGGGCTGTTGAGGGAGGCTCTGCTCCAGAGACCCTGCAGCATGACACCTGCAAGACCAGAAACAGCAGTGCAGCAGGTCCCTGATGCAAACTCAACAAGATTTCTGGTATTTGCTTCAACATAATCAGTGGCAATAAAATAAAACTGCCCAATGGGGTCATTATGCCATTCTTTCTACTTCTATGTATGTTTAAAATTGTCTGTAAGAAAAAGTTCAAAATTGTGCTAAAAATTTGCTACCCACATCAAAGCCTGTTATCTTCCTGAGCCTTTGTGCCATTTTTACTAAGTGGGAAAACAAAACAAAACAAAAAAACCCTGAACATTTAAATTATGACTCTGAGAAAGGTCAAGGGCCCCAGAGGGAACAGAGAATTCATGTTTGCTTGCCTGCACCTCCCCTCCACTAACAGCAGGGAAGAGCTACTTCCCCAAACACTTCCTCTCCAACTCACACCTGGGACTAACTGCACTTCAGGGTCCTTTCCAGGGCCTGCATAGGGAAATAACAGCAATAAGAATAAAAACTGTGGCAGATATACCAGTTAGTAAGAACCATAGAGTGTCTCGCATTTACTGAGCACATACTATGAACCTGCACTCCTCTAGCCCAGCCGTGGGCAAACTACTGCCCGAGGGCCGGATCCGGCCCGTTTGAAATGAATAAAACAAACAAAAAAAAAGACCGTACCCTTTTATGTAATGATGTTTACTTTGAATTTATATTAGTTCACACAAACACTCCATCCATGCTTTTGTTCCGGCCCTCCGGTCCAGTTTAAGAACCCATTGTGGCCCTCGAGTCAAAAAGTTTGCCCACCCCTGCTCTAGCCCCTTCTCTCCCATCATCTCCAGTTTAGAGTCATTCCAATACCGGCAGGAAAATCTGCAGGACAGTTCTTACACCCAGCTAACCTCCTGGGGCTGGAAAACATGTTTTTGAGATTCAAGGCTACTAGTCTGAACTTCCAAGGGCAAAGTGAGATGCCCATTTACAAGTTCCCAGCCCCAGGGAGGAACTGCAGGTTCCTGACTCCCCACTCCCCCACTGTTTCCTGCCTCTGTCTCATCCTCCATTCAGGAAAGCCCAAGCGCCACAACAACGTCAGAAAGAAAAAAAGCTCCACATTAATCAGAAGACCAAATTTCTGTTCTCCATGGAGGGATCATAATACCAGATATCAAACTATACTACAAAGCCATTGTAATCAAAACAGCTTGGTACTGGCAAACAGATCAATGGAACAGAACAGAGACCCCAGAAATCGACTCACACCATTACGTCCAATTAATATTTCAAAAGAGCATACAATGGAGTAAAGACAGTCTCTTCAATAAATGGTGCTGGGAAAATTGGACAGGTACATGAAAAAAAAATGAAACTAAACCATCAACTTACATTATACACAAGAATAAACTAAAAATGGATAAAAGACTTAAATGTAAGTTGTGAAACCATAAAAACCCTCGAAGAAAATATACACATCTCACATAGCAGAATTTTCACTGATACATCTCCTAGGGCAGTGGTCGGCAAACTCATTAGTCAACAGAGCCAAATATCAACAGTACTTCTTCAAAATAGACTCGCCAAGGCCGAAAACCGACTTCTGCGCATGGGCCACAAAGTTTCAATCGCACTGTATGCGCCCCCGCACATGGTATTTTGTGGAAGAGCCACACTCAAGGGGCCAAAGAGCCGCATGTGGCTCGCGAGCTACAGTTCGCCAACCACAATCCTAGGGCAAGAGAAACAAAGGGAAAAAATAAACAAATGGTACTACATCAAAATAAAAAGTTTCTGCACAGCCAAACAAGCCACCATCAAAATGAAAAGGGAACCCACTGTATGGGAGAACATATCTGATAAGGGGTTAATATCCAAAATATATAAAGAATTTATACAACTCAACACAAGACAAACAATCCAATTTAAAAAAATGGGCAAAGAACCTGAATAGATACTTCTCCAAACTAGATCACCAAAGAGGACATACAGATGGCCAAGAGACATATGAAAAAATGCTCATCATCACTAATCATCAGAGAAATGCAAATTAAAACAATAATGAGGTACCACCTCACACCTGCCAGAATGGCTATTATCAATAAATAATTTAAAAAAAACAGTGCTGGTGAGGATGTGGAGAAAAGGGAACCCTAGCACACTGCTAGGGAATGCAGACTGGTACAGCCACTATGGAAAACAGTATGGAGGTTACTCAAAAAATAAAAATGGCCCTCGCTGTTTTGGCTCAGTGGATAGAGCATCTGCCTGCAGATTGAAGGGTCCTGGGTTCAATTCCGGTCAAGGGCACATGCCCAGGTTGCCAGCTTGATCCCCATTGTGGGACGTGCAGAAGGCATCCGATCAATGATTCTCTCTCATCATTAATGTTTCTATCTCTCAATAAAAACCTATGTAAATATATATAAAATACATATATATATTTTAAATGGAACTGCTGTTTGACCTAGTAACCCCACTTCTAGGAATATATCCTAAAAACCCCAAAACACCAGTCAGAAAGAATATATGCAGCCCTATGTTCATAGCAGCACTATTTATAATAGCTAAGATTTGGAAACAGCCTAAGTGCCCATCAGTAGATGAGTGAATAAAAAAGCTGTGGTACAGCCTGACCAATGTGGCTCAGTGGTTGAGCATCGACCCATGAACCAGGAGGTCCTTGTTGGATTCCCGGTCAGGGCATATATCCAGGTTGCAGGCTCATTCTCCAGTGGGAGGTGTGCAGGAGGCAGCCGACTGATGGTTCTCATCATTGGTGTTTCTATCTCTCTCTCCCTCTCCCTTCCTCTGAAATCAATAAAAAAACAAAACACTGTGGTACATTTACACAATGGAGTACTATGCAGCTGTAATAAAGGATCTCTTACCCTTTGTGACTGCATGAAGGGACCTGGAGAGTATTAAGCTAAGTGAAATAAGCCAGTCAGAAAAAGACAAATATCACTTATTTGTAGAATCTAATGAACAAAATAAATTGGCCAACAAAATAAGTCCAGAGGCATGGAACAGACTGACAGATCTTAGAGGAGAGGTGGGTATAGGAAGAGATAAACCAAAGAACTTATAAACTTACTAGGGCCTGGTGCATGGATTCATGCACGGGTGGGGTCCTTCAGCCTGGCCTGTGCCCTCTTGCAATCTGGGACCCCTGAGGGGATGTCTGACTGCTAGTTTAGGCCCGATCCCTGCAGGTGGCCAGGGAAGAGCCCGAGCCGGGCGCCACGCCGCTCACCCTCATCCCAGCCTGCTGCGCCTGCCGCCACTGCTCAGTAGCTCTGCTGCGGAGTCGGGAGAGGCTCCCATGCCGTGAGCCTGGTTTCTGGCTGAGCGGCGCTCCCCCTGTGGGAACGTACTGACCACCAGGGGGCAGCTCCTGCGTTGAGCATCTGCCCCCTGGTGATCAGTGCGCGTCATAGCAACTGGTCCACCAGTCATTCCGGTCATTTGGTCATAATGGTTGCATATATATATATATATATATATATATATATATCCTCATACTTTGTTGCAGAGCTTTGTTATATAGTAGGCATTGAATAAATAAATGGGAGGGAATAAATGAATGTACTAAATTCTTAAGAAATCTATGTTCTGCAAAAGTTTGAATATGTTATTTTTCTTTTTTTTTCTCACTTCAGTTTCCTTATCTCTAAAATGGGAACGATACCAGCTACTTCATAGGATTCTTGGGAGGTTGAAAATAAAAATAAGTATATTAACACTCTTAACTGTCCACTCTTAGTGGGCTGTTTAAACTGGTT
>NW_005871069.1:7737011-7770772 GCF_000147115.1 Myotis lucifugus
ACCCTGGGCCCTTCAAATGCTCCCCTCCCCCACCCATTCCTATCTGCCTCCATCTCTTTTAACCACTGGCCTTTGTCCCTAAGCTTAAAAAAGAGATACCCCACTCCCCATCTAGCAACAATAATTTCCCTAAACAAAGTAACACCATCGGAGTTCCAAACACAGTTCAACCCTCTCAGCTCTAAAGTACTAACTAAAAGCCATCCATCTATCAGGTGTTTCCTCTGCTATTTGTGCATTCTGTGTGTATTAACCCAATCTTCACAACAACTCCACGAGCTGCTATACCAGCACCCATGCTACAAATGGAGGAACCGAGGCACAGAAAGTCTAAGGAACATGCCCAAGATCATATAGCGTGTGAGGATCATAGAGCATGTGAGGATCAAAGCTGGGGTCAGGGTTGTTGGCAGCCTGGCTACAGAATCTGCCCCCTTAACTATCCTCCCTCATCAAATGACGACAAGGGTCATGAAGCTCATCTATATTCGTAGATGTGGAAACTGAGGCCCAGAAAGAGGATATTAGGAGATGACTGATGTCAGCACTTCTGGGGAGGCCACATGTCAACAGTTCACTGTAGCCAGTCCTGCCCATGCCTCTCCAAGAGGTTTCCTGTCTCTGGAGAGAAAGACCCTTCAAAGCTTAGTAATAATCAGGATAAATAAGAACAATTACAATGATTATAACTAACATTTATTGAGTGCTTGCTATAATACAATAGAGCAACATTTTAAATGTTTCACGTGCACTAAGACATTTAATCCTTACACCATCTAACCTCCTGGCCAGAAACAGAGAAACAAACACCATTTGGAGAGAAAGCATTCATACTGGCAAACAGATTCCAATCCAGCCTGGAACCCAAACTAGCCACTCACTAACTAGCTGGTGACTTTCCAAATTTTCCAGGTTACTGATGCTCCTTCTCCCCTCCCATGGGATCAAGTTCAGCAGCCCGTATGCATGCATGTCCCCTAATGACATCAAAGGCCCTGGCCTTGGGTTTTCTCACCAGGGTCTCATAATGAGTCAGCTTTTGTTCCCAAGACTCTGCTCCACACTGAGGCTGGCCTGTGGCAAGCGTGCTACCTCAAAATGCTGCAAGTGCTCAGAACCAAAGGGCACTGTCTCAGAATCTCACTGCAGTGTTTCAGGAAGCCACTCTTGGGGGTCTATGGGGTCTTGCAAGACACCGGTGAGGTCAGAGAGCTCAGGGGATACCAAATTTGGAAAATATTTTGGGAATCCTGACACCATGGGATACCAAACACCTGTTCTGTGGCTTGGGAAAGGTGCAAAAGGCTCCATTTATAATGGTGACATATTTTTCTAAAGATTATTTAACCACAGAGGAAGCAGAGCCTGGTTATGAAGAGCACAGACCCCAAAGCCAGGCCGACTGAATTCCAGCTCAAGCACTTACTGGTTGGTGACCCTGGGCAAGTCATGTAACCTTCTCCCAACCGAAAAAAATAAGGACAGCAGAAAATTGCTTTGAAAATTAAGTACTTCACACAGAGTTTACTAAATGGCAACCATTGCTATTATTATCATTACTAGAAGCCTGGTGCATGAATTCATGCACGGGTGGGGTCCCTCAGCCCGGACAGTGATCAGGGCGATTAGGGCCGAGGGAGGTTGGCCAGCAGGGGGAGGGGCCGTGGGAGGTTGGCTGGCCGGGAGGAGGGGCTGCGGGAGGTTGGCTGGCCAATCAGGGCCAGCCAGCTAGGGGGAGGGGCTGTGGGAGGTTGGCTGGCCTCGGGGAGTTGCTGCAGGAGGTTGGCCACCCCAATCGGGGCCATCAGGCCAGCCGGCCAGGGGGAGGAGGGGGAGCTACAGGAGGTTGGCTGGCCAATTGGGGCCATCCGGCTAGGGGGAGGGGCCGCAGGAGGTTGTCTTGAGCATCTTCCCCCTGGTGGTCAGTGCGCATCATAGCAATCGATCGATCGATCAGTCGCTTAGGCTTTTATATATATAGATTGCTCCAACCTTTGAACAAAAAGGAAAAACAATACTACCATAGTTTCCCACATATATACACAAGGAAGGAACTCTTGCTATGTTTCCACATCTGGGCCTTAGGTTAAATTTTAAACTGTTACCATGTTAGGAAGCCACAAACCAAGAAAATAAAATGGCAAGAATGATCCTTTCCATCAAGGAGCACAGAAGCTACAGCCACATATGAATAAAGCACAAAAAGATATTAAACTTGGATCAACTAGGACCAGGCCTCGGTCCCTCAAGGAGAGATCTTGTAAAGATCCACAAAGGCTCCAGTAAACCAGTCTTCAACTCAGAAACTAGCAAAATGGAAAGCGGAGAGGAACCACTTTTATTCAGCAATAATTTCACAAATGGGAAAAGGTGGTGTAATAGTGATGGTGGTGACAACAGCTGCCATTCTGGGTGCATCTAATATGTGCCAGACACGAGGCAAAACAGCACATCCTCCCAGGAAATAATTTTGGCCCCATTTCATGGATGACAAAATCAAGGCTCAGACAGGGGAGGCAACATACCTGAAGCCAGCTGGGAAGAGGAAGAATTGGGGTTTTATGGGACCTCAAAGCCTGTGCTCTGTGATCACAGTTTCACATTATTAACCTTGGTTCCTCTACATCTAGCTCAGTGTCTAGCACAAAGTACGCTCTCAGTAACTGTTTGCTGAGTGAATAAGAAAACAAAACAAACAGGAAAGTGCAACATTGGGCACCCTTGGGTCACAAACATCTCCCCAGAGAACAAAGCAACCCTCCAAGCTCAGGAGGGCATGTCTAATCCATGGGCTCATTCACTTGCTCACTTGGGTGGTGCCTGTCATGGGCCTAGGGCCTGGAGGGCACTCACCCAGCTGGGGTCAGCTATGCAGCCAGAAGAGTGGCAGGTCCAGGGGAACCATGCCATGTTTTCCACCACAATCACCGTAACTTTTCTCTCAGCAGCAGCTCATGCAATGGGAGCAGCCAGATTTGGTAAGGCCACAACAATAATTCTTCAAGAGCCTTAATGGCCTTTAAACTCATTATGATTTGCTTTTGAGGACAAAAAAATCACACTCAACAGCCTCTGAGCATCCTCCCCCACCACACAAATACACATTTACACAAGGGACCTGGGCCACCTCTGCAGAACTCTCCCCACGCCCCTGGCGGGATCTAAGCCCATCAGAGCTTGCCACTGTGCTTATGGGAGGGTATTCCATCATAATTCAAAGGAAATTTACAAAAGAGGAAGGAAGAAAATCCAAGGGGTTAGTGGCAGTGGGAAGAGCAGAATGCTGACTTGAATGATCGAGCCATCTGACTGAAGGCTTGGGGCTGGCCAGCTGGGCAAAGGCTTTTAGACACCCATTTTCTCAGGTACCTCTGTGAAGCAGTATTATTATTCCCTTCCACAGAGGGGGAGACTGAGGCTAAGAGGGGTGTGGTAGCTTGTACATGAGTTTGAGCAAGGATTTGAAACAAAGTCTGTTTGCCTCTCAGAGCTGCCCTTGACTCCGATTCTCCTAGCAAACCATGACCCCATGTTCCAGAGTCCAGCCAGTTAACACACACAGGCACACCAAGCTCCCACAATCCAGGGAGCCCTGTCCAATCCCTTCCAGAAACACCTATTTGAGCAGTCATCTCACTGTTTGTGCAGATGTCAGTCCTGTCCTTGTTTTTGAACTGAAGCTGTGTAAATATTAGCACAACTAGTTCAGAGTCAGACTTTTTTGAGCAAAAGCATGAAAATTCTGGCAGGGCTGGCAAGGGCCTGTTAGAGGCCCGACATCAGAACATCTGGGTTTCACTCCAGGCTCCCCTTGTAATATTCTGCCTAAGTCACTGGATTCCCTACCCAACGTGCCTATTTAGAAAGGGAGAGTAGGGAGAGACCGGGGCTCTTTAAGGCTCAAACAACAGAGCATCAGGTGCTGCACACAAGGGCTATCAGAAAAGCTTGTGCACTATACCATGAGAGGTTGTCTTGGAGTGTTACAGACTGGGGTTCTCCCAAGGTCTCTGGAGCATGCTGCATCCTTTCGGGGTTAAGAGAGGGGGAGATGGCAAGCTGGCCAGTGCAAGGAGCTCCTGACAGCCTCTGCAGACCAGAAGCTGGGCTGATTCTCTCTGGCCCTCCCTGGGCTTCCTTCAGAACCATATCCCAGGCACTAAGGAGCAAATGTGACCTAACTGTGGCGAGGCTGAAGGGTGAACTAATATGTCCCCAGCACCTAGAACAGCGACTGTACACAGCAGGCACTCAGTAAACCACAGAGCCTTGGTGCTGACAAGACTGAACACTCAAACTCCGTGTTCTCTCCTGCAATATGGGGATGCCAGTACCACAAGGACAAGAATGCAATACCAGGTGGGACAGCTGCTTAAGGCAGTGGCATGTGTGGGATATGAATATCAGGACCCTCATTCTCAGACTGATCCCCTGATTCCAGACAGCTGGCGCTGCAGCTGCAGCTTTGTTTGGCCTCCACCCCAGATGCAAGGAACAATGGTCCTTGGGAACTGCACCCACACCACCTCACATGAAGCCTCAGGCCCTGGGGTGAGGAAGAGACAGAGGGGAACATATGCATGTCCTCAGTGCAACTGTCAGCTGGTTGCAGGTGGACCTTCCCCCAGGGGGCCTGACACAAGCCAAATTAGCTTGTCAACGGCCCCCCCTCCCCCGTCCCATCTCATAACCTGTGCTCCTAGGAGGGGCCTGAAGACAGCTCAGGGGGCAGCTGTGCTGGCGAGGGGAGCAAGGAAATCAATATTCCTCACACATACACACGCTCTATCGCCATAAATATGGGCCCTTGGATGTTCAAACAGCCACCCACAGGCTGTGAAGCAGAAAAGGGTTGGTTTCTGGGACACTGCTCCCTCTCCCCTTCTCTATTCCTGATCATACCAGGCATATATGAACAAACACCCCCAATCCCACCAGCAGTCCCCTCACAGCCACAACAGTAGCCACACAGAACTCAACCTTCCTCAGTTCCAGGTGTCCCAGTGCACTCCCAGGTGGCCCTGGCTGGAGGACACCAGAACCACCTGTGCACAACACCTGAACGGGTCCCTCAGCCTTGCGCACACCCCCTGACAGAGTGGACACGTAATCCCAAGCACCAGCCTTCACAAAAACAGGCCTGCAGGACACAAGAGCAGACACCACTGGCCACACTTCCTCTCACAAGCTCCTTACCACTTGCTCTCCCGCCTCCACCAGATACCAACTCCCATCAGTTTGTCCCACGTGTGTATCCAGTCACTCATGGGCATGAACACACACACCTCCCGTCCTGGCAGCATCTGTTTCTCACACGCACAAGACTGGGTCCTGTGTCCGGCTCACCGCACGAACACAGACACGCTCCACCCGGTCTCACAGGCGTCTGTCCGGACGGTCTCGCGAACTCTCGCCCACCCATGCCCAGGGCCTCTCCGTGGCGCACACGCGCACTCCCGGCCGTCTCCAGCAAACCATCGCACAAAGCGCACGGCGCACGGCTCTCAGGAGCCCACCCTACGCGGCGCGCTGCTGGGCCGGGCCGGCGTTGCGGCGCCCCGCCCGCAGGCGACCTCCCTCAGCCCTCCCGCCGCCCTCGCTCCAGCTCCCGCCCCTCGGCCCCCCCTGCCTCAGCCCGCCCGGGCCCTTACCCGCTGTCAAGCTCCAGCTCCAGCAGAGACTGGGTCCGCTCCGAATGGCAGTGTAGGCACCACATGGTGGCTGCGGCGGGAGCTGGCGGCCCCGGCGCCCGCGGCCCAGGCCGGGCCGAGAACCGCCCACTCCGGCCAGGGGCGGCCGGATCCCGGGGCCCAGGCCGGACAACCAGGGGACCTGATCACCCGCCACGCGATCGCCTGGGCGACCACCAGTGCCTACTAGTTCCCACCGCCCCGGCCCCAAGCCGGGTACCCAGGCCGCCAAGCCCGGCCCTCCTCCTCCGCCGCCGCCGCCCCGCCCGCCGGGCGCCACGCGAGGCCGGGCCGCAGGAATGTGGCCCGGGAGGGGGCGGGGCCAGGAGGCGGGGTCGCCGGAGGGAGCGTGGGGACAAGGCAGAAAGGGGCGGGGCTGCAGGAAGGGGCGGGACTAGCAGAGCCGCAGCTGGAGGGGTGACAGGCGCAGGGGCAGGATTCTCAGGCACCAGCCTCCCCTGTTCCAGCAAGCTAGGTCCTTTTGGGGCGGGGGCGGGCTGTGTACTTCTCCAACATAGATCTCCCCAAAGTGCAAGCACAACAGGTACAAAAGCCCAAACCAGCTAACTGTAGCCTGCTCTGCTGATGGCGCCGATGTCTGCCAATCCTGTCTTGGCCTCAGTTTATAAAACTGGGCCTTTACTGTCCTAGATGGTGTAATTCTGAGGCTCTGATGCCCTTTTCCAGAGAAAGGAGTAGGTCCCATCCTGAGGCTGGGGACACCCTTTTGGGTACTTTTTGATGAGGATCTAATGGAAGCAGCTTCTTTCTCCCTAAACCCATCTAACCCCCTGCCTTCCTTCACTCAGAGATAATGTTCAGACCCCCACAGCAGGCTTAACATAACACTAATTAGTATTTTAGAGCTCTTTACTGATATTTGGTCCTCAAGACAACGTTGTAATGCAGGTGGAGCTATTATAGGTCTCATTTTTCCAGAAGAGGAAACTGAGGCTCAGCTTAAATGGGTTAACTAAGGGACTTTTCCACACCTTCTCCTCTCACAGGCTTGCTCAGTTTACCCTACTATAGGCAACCATGGCTTGCTGTTCTCAATTTGCATATTTACTTGTTTATTATCTATTCTTGGGCTTCATGAAGGCATGCATAGTGCCCAGCACTCACACTTGTGGAATACCCAAATATAGTTGGGAGATATCAAGCGGATATAGATACGATCAAAACCCCACTTGTCTTGGGCCACCCCACTTATCCTAGGCTACCCCACCCACAAGTCCATCACCTGGCGGGCCAGGCAGCTGGCAGTTCTGTGGGATTCAGGAAGTGTAGACCCACTAAAGTAGGAACATCATCTTGAGTCCTTTTCAATTTGTTTTTATTGGTTTTTTTTTAGAGAGATAGGAAGGGCTAGGGAAAGAGAGAAACATAGATCAGCTGCCTCCTGCACACTCCCTACCAGGGATGTAGCCCGAAACCCGGGTATGTGCCTGGACTGGGAATAGAAACAGTGATCTCTCCGTGCATGGGACGACCCTCAACCAACTGAGCCACACTGTTAAAAGACCATAATCCTGTCCTGCATCCCGGTTGGGTGAGGTGGGAAGAGTTGGGGGCGGGGGTGGGGGAGTAGAGGGGGCCATAACTCCACCCCAGCTTGAACTGCCTTCTAAAAATAGGCTGCAGTAAACAGCCAAGAGAATTCCCCAACCCAGCTGCTAGGGCACTCCAGACAGGCTCCAAAAGCCTCAAGACCCAATTCTTTAAGAATTCCAGGCACTTCTTCAGGGCCAGGGCCTCACCACTCACCAGACATTGTTCCAGCTGGGATTTAGAAGAAGGGTTAAATTTCACTGTTAGCGTTTGGAGCACCACAGGGTGGAGTGTCTGAAAACCAGATGCCTCCTAATTCTCTTGTCTGTTTTATCTTCCTGCTAAATGTGCCTCTTGCTTCTGCTCAGTTAACTGCCTCACAGATTAATAATTTAGCAAATTATGAGGTGAGCAAGAAAAGTTCCAGCCTGGAGAGACAGAGAAAGCCAATTTTTCTGCTGAAATGACTAAACTGGGAAGAATTCTTACATGTATCATTTGGGCAAATTGCTTAGCCTTCCGAGTCTCAATTTCCTCAACTGTAAAATGTGGCTCATCAGCCACCTCTACCCTGGCTAATTCACCTTGCCATTTAATTTAATTTATCAAGCATTTATTAGTGCTTATTCTGTGCATGTCTTCTGAGACCTCAATGAGGAGATACTGCTGTGACAAGTGTCCCCCAGTATGATGTCATGATAGTCTGGAGGAAGGAGCCTATAACTCTTCCCCATGAGAAGCTCCAAAGATAAAGGGACATTTGGACTTGACCTTGAGGGATGAGTAGGAGCCCATGTAGAGGGGTTGTAGGATACAAGAAAATCATAAAAATGTTACTTCCACTGTATTTTCCTGGGTTTCAGTCCTGAGCTGCTTGTCTTGGCCCATTTCACATGCCATAACCAAACTTTGTTCCCTCGCCCTGGTTTTTAAAAGCCTCCCATTTTCTTTCTTTTTTAAAATATGTTTTTATTGATTTCAGAGAGGAATGGAGAGAGTGAAAGAGATAGAAACATCAATGATGAGAGAGAATCATTGATTGGGTGCCTCTTGCACACCCCCAAGTGGGGATCGAGCCTGCAACCGGGCATGTGCCCTTGACCGGAACCCAGGACCCTTCAGTACACAGGCCGACACTCTATCCACTGAGCCAGACCGGCTAGGGCAAGCCTTCCATTTTCCATAGCCTCCCTGTACTCCTTGGACCAGACAAGTGGCACTCCCCCAAAGGTAAAATTTGCAGTCCCTCTCCTAGAGATGTCAGGATGAAGGCCCGCCTCCCTACATGGCTGGCTTTGAGGCCTGTGTGGTCTGCTTCTGGTTCATCTTTCCAGCTCTGTCCTTCATTATATCCCCGCTATGCACACCACACCTCCAGGAATACTAAACTTCTTTGAGACCCCTAAATTCCCCACTATGCCTGGCTCATGGTTAGGACATGGGTTTCAGCTTTCGATGTCACTTCTCCCAGAAAACCACCTCTGTCTGGCCCCTACTCCAAGTTACAAACTCCTCTGGTAAAGTACACTCTCATGTTACTCTGCAGCTGCTCTTTCGTCACACCCTTGAGCTACCATTGCCAGGGTTGGGCCTGTGTCCTTCTCTGTAGCATCCCTTATGCCTACTATGAGGCCAGGGACACAGAAGTGCCCAGCAGCTGAATATATCAAAGGTTGGTAAACGAAACCTTGACAGCCAAATTTAGTCCACTGCCTGCTTTTTTAAAATAATGTCTTTTACCTATTCATTTACATATTTTTTATGGATACTATTGTGCTATAACAGAGTTGAACAGTTACAACAGAGATGTATGGCTTGCAAAGCTTAAAATACTTATAGCTCTCCACAGAAAAATTTTGTCAACCCTGAGATAAATGAAGCTTCCCTGAAGAAGTTTCACATTGGTTCCAGCTATGCCTTGCCTTTTCAGCCAGACCACCAGTGTCCTGACTCAGGCCCCATGGACAAAACCTGGAAGAGAAGAATCAGACATCCTGGGGGAAGAAGATCATTAAAACAACAGGGTCAGGAGAGAGAACCATGATAGCAGTGTAGGTAAACGTGGGTACTCACCGCCTCCCATAATCACATCAAAATTACAACTAAAATACAGAACAACCATCATTCAGAACCACCTGAAAGCTGGCTGAATTAGAGAAGTAAAGAAGAAAGCACATTAAGACTGGTAGGAAGGGCAGAGGCATGGAATGGGTTGGTCTGACACCCACGTGTGCTGTTTTTTAATCGGGAAGAAATTATCCCTGTAGAGGCTGCCTGTGAAGAGCAAGGGGTCCTAGCCCCACACCAGACCCCCAATCCATGGTCTCAGAGCTGGGAAGAGAAGACCGCATAATTTTGGATTGTGAAAACCAGCGTGGATTGAGGCTGCTGGACATCCAAGTGTCCCTCTTAAAGGGCCAGTGCACAAACTTACTTGGACCTGTACAAACTCCAGCACCAGGAGGTATTGGGGGACCCAGACACATACGGGGAGGAACTGGATTGTCTGGAATCAGGGCAGGAACTCTAGGGCAGCTTTCTCCCAGATAGGCATGCTCGAAGGGGTCATTGTTCCTGTGCTGGGACCTCCCCTGTCCCAGGGATGACTGGCAGCCATATATGAATCTCCATCAGCCCGGAGCACACTGTTTACTCAGCCCTGGTGATTCCCTGGGAACCTGACCCATCCAATTTGCTGCCCCACCCAAGCTGTTTGCAGCAGCTTTTCCATATGAATGGCCTATCCTGGCTCAGACTTCAGACTTTGCTAAAATCTCTCAAACAAGCTGCAGTTCATGACAGGAAGCCCCAAACCTATCAATAAAAGGACCAAGACCCAACACTAGCACCAGCCTGCCTTGCTTCACATCTGGGCTTCACCTGGGTAATTCCAAACCCAATACAAATAGAAGCCATCTGCAGATTTCTCTGTAGCTCCTGCCAGGTGGCCCCAGGCAGTGGCTGACTTTGCACCTCCATGGAGACTCTAGAGCCAGGACACCCAGTGGACAGCTTCAGACCATAGCAGACTACAACTCTACACATCCACAAGCAACACACTCAAGGGGCAGACTCAGTGAAGCAAGTCCTCTCCAGAGGATGTCTCCTGCACAGCAGCTCTCCCACTATAGTCACAGCAGTCCTCACAGCTAATTGGCCTGGACGTCAATTTCTCCCAGTACACCAACAGACTCAACTACAACAAGACTGTGCACACAGCCAACACAGGGGTTCACCTAGACTACCCAACTCAGGTGACTGGGGAGGCTGAGCCACTGGGCCCTACAGGATACCTACTACACAAGGCCACTCTACCAATTCCAGGAAACATAGCAGCTTTACCTAATACATAGAAACAAACAGAGGGAAGCAAACAAAATACAGAGACAAAGAAACATGTTACAAATGAAAGAAATGGAAGAAAGCAAACTACTAGATACAGAGTTCAAAACAATGATTATAAGGTTACTCAAGGATCTTCATGAGAGCTTCAAGGGACTTAGTGAGACTTTCAAGGATCTTAGTGAGAATGTCAAAGACATGAAAAAGGACCAGTCAGAAATTAAGCATAGTTTACGTCCATACCACCCTGAATGCGCCCGATCTCATCTGATCTCGGAAGCTAAGCAGGGTCGGGCCTGGTTAGTACTTGGATTGGAGGAATTAAGCATACACTAACTGAAATAAAGAATAATTTACAGGGATTCAACAGTAGAGTAGAGGATTCTGAGAATCAAATCAATGATTTGAAATATGAGGAAGCAAAAAACACCCAATCAGAAGAGCAAAAAGAAAAAAGAATAAGAAAATATGAAGATAGTCTAAGAAGCCTTTGAGATAACTTTAAGCATACCAACATTCACATTATGGGGGTGCCAGAAGGAGAGAGAGCACGAAAGGTATTGAAAACCTATTTGAAGATTCAGGGGAGAAACCAAGATGGCGGCATAGGTTAACGCAAGAGTTTGCTGACTCGAACAACCACTTCAAAAATACAACTAAAAGACGGAACGGACATCATCCAGAACCACAGGAAGGCTGGCTGAGTGGAAGTTCTACAACTAGGAGGAACCGAGAATCAGAGGAGGCGAAGTGCTGAAGTAAAATACTAAGGTGCGGAGTGCGCGCGGCGTGGGCTGGTGGCTGAGGGCGCGGTTGTCTGTTTCAATCCGGAGGGAGCCTCAGACTCTGAGCTCCAGATCCGGGCGAGTCTCTAGGGACCCAGACTCAAACGGGAGAAGCAGGACTGTCTGGCTACGGTCCCTCCGAGGTTTGCAGCGGTTGCTGGGACAGAGAGGCAGAGCCCCTGGGGACCGACTGAGAGCAGCCATAACTGCTTCCTCCTCCGCCCTGTTGATCCCGTGGGACCCGCACCGCCCAAGCCCTGCACAGAGGCATTTGCCGGATAGCCTCAGGCAAAGGCTAGATTAGCACCTCCCTAGAGGACACAAGTTCTTCCACTGCAGACACAGCTGATTATCACAGCCAGTCAGCCTGGAGGTCAAATCCCTCTAGTATTAACTACAACAATCAAGGCTTAACTACAACAAGACAGCGCACAAAGACCACTAGGGGGTGTACCAAGAAAGCGTAAAAAATGCGGAGTCAAAGAAACAGGACAAAACTATCAAGGGAGGATATTGAGTTCAGAACCACACTTTTGAGGTCTCTCAAGAGGCTTCTAGAGTCTGTCGATAAACTTGATGAGATGTACAGGAAATCTAATGAGACCCTCGATGGTGTGATAAAGGACCATCTAGAAAGTAAGCATACACTGACTGAAATAAAGAATATTATACAGACTCCCAAAAGCAGACCAGAGGAGCGCAAGAATCAAGTCAAAGATTTGAAATGCGAAGAAGCAAAAAACACCCAACCAGAAAAGCAAAATGAAAAAAGAACCCAAAAATACGAAGATAGTGTAAGGAGCCTCTGGGACAGCTTCAAACGTACCAACATCAGAATTATAGGGGTACCAGAAGATGAGAGAGAGCAAGATATTGAAAACCTATTTGAAGAAATAATGACAGAAAACTTCCCCCACCTGGTGAAAGAAATAGACTTACAGGTCCAGGAAGCGCAGAGAACCCCAAACAAAAGGAATCCAAAGAGGACCACACCAAGACACACCATAATTAAAATGCCAAGAGCAAAAGACAAAGAGAGAATCTTAAAAGCAGCAAGAGAAAGACAGTCAGTTACCTACAAGGGAATACCCATACGACTGTCAGCTGATTTCTCAACAGAAACTTTGCAGGCCAGAAGGGAGCGGCAAGAAATATTCAAAGTGATGAATACCAAGAACCTACAACCAAGATTACTTTATCCAGCAAAGCTATCATTCAGAATTGAAGGTCAGATAAAGAGCTTCACAGATAAGGAAAAGCTAAAGGAGTTCATCACCACCAAACCAGTATTATATGAAATGCTGAAAGGTATCCTCTAAGAAGAGGAAGAAGAAAAAGCTAAAGATACAAATTATGAACAACAAATATGCATCTATCAACAAGTGAATCTAAGAATCAAGTGAATAAATAACCTGATGCACAGAATGAACTGGTGATTATAATAGAATCAGGGACATAGAAAGGGAATGGACTGACTATTCTTGGGGGGAAAGGGGGTGTGGGAGATGCGGGAAGAGACTGGACAAAAATCGTGCACCTATGGATGAGGACAGTGGGTGGGGAGTGAGGGCGGAGGGTGGGGTGGGAGATGGAAGGAGGGGAGTTATGGGGGAAAAAAAGAGGAACAAATGTAATAATCTGAACAATAAAGATTTAATTAAAAAAAAAAAAAGAAAACCTATTTGAAGAAATAATGACAAAAAACTTCCCCTACCTGGTGAAAGAAATAGACTTACAAGCCCAGGAAGTGCAGAGTCCCAAACAAGAGGAACCCAAAGAGGCCTGCACCAAGACACATCATAATTAAAATGCCAAGAGTTACAAAGAGAGAATCTTAAAAGCAGTAAGAGAATAGCAGTTAGTTATCTACAATGGAGTGCCATACAGCTGTCAGTCTATTTCTCAACAGAAATTTTGCATGCCAGAAGGGAGTGGCAAGAAATATTCAAAGTGATGAAAAGCAAGGACCTACAACCAAGATTACTCTACCCAGCAGAGCTATCATTTGGAATTGAAGGTCAGATGAAGAGCTTCACAGATGGCCTGCTGGCATGGCTCAGTGGTTGAATGTCAACCTATGAACCAGGAGATCATGGTTCAATTCCTGGTCAGGCCATATGCCCTTGTTGCAAGCTCGATACCCAGTGTGGGGCATGCAGGAGGCAGCCAATGAATGATTCTCTCTCATCATTGATTTTTCTTTCTTTCTTTTTTTTTCTTTAGAGAGAGTGGAAGAGAGAGGGAAAGACAGAAACATTGATGTGAAAGAAACACTTCAATTGGTTGCCTCCTGCACAAGCCCCAACCAGGGCCCGCGCCAGGGAGGAGCCTGCAACCAAGGTACGTGCCCTTGACCTGAATCAAACCTGGGACCCTTGAGTCCGCAGGCCGGCGCTCTATCCACTGAGCCAAACTGGTTAGGGGTCATCATTGATGTTTCTATCTCTCTCCCATCCTTTCTGAAATAAATAAAAAAATAAATTTTTTTAAAAAGAGCTTTTCAGACAAGAAAAAGCTAAAGGAGTTCATCACCAGCAAAGCAGTATTACATGAAATGTTGAAAGGTATTCTTTAAGAAGAGGAAGAAGAAGATGGAGGAGGGGGAGGCGGAAGAGGAGGAGGAGGAGAAGGAGAAGGAGAAGGAGAAGGAGAAGGAGAAGGAGAAGGAGAAGAAGAAGAAGGAGAAAGAACAATAAAATGGCAATAAATACATATCTATAAACTATTGAATATAAAGATAAACTAACAAGATATCTAATAAACAAAATAAACTAGTGAATAAAATAGAATCAGAGGTATGGAAACATGGAACAAATTGACGAATCTCAGAGAGAAGGGGGAAGAGGGGTTGGAAGAGATTAACCAAAGATCTTATATGCATATATGCATTACCTATGGACACAGACAATAGGATGGTAAAGGCCTGGGGCAGGGTGGGAACCAGGTGGAAGGGGACAATGGGGGGGAAAAAGAGGGATATATGAAATACTCTCAACAATAAAGATTTTAATAATAATAATAATAATAATAAGTAGTAGTAGTAGTAGTAGTAGTTGTAGTAGTTGGTAGCTACATCAGGATGAAATAAAAATAAAATAAAACAACAGGGTCAGGCCAGGTGACCTTCAGACAAGATGGACACAAGATAGTACAATTCACTATTAGGAACAAATCCTACAAACTATCTACCCATGTGCACAAAGAGTTAGGTCCAAGGATTTAGTTGTTTGTAACAGCAGAATACAGAGGAGGAAACACACAATGTCCCTCAATGGGGACTGACTAAGTAAACTGTGGTACTTAAATGGAGTACTATGTTTAAATGATGGCGGCAGCATCATACACACTTATGGGAAAAGATCTGAGACATAACATTGACATTGAAAGTACAGAAAATGTGAAATGTATTTACAATAAGATATATAGAACACTAGTGCATATATAGGGTAATGTAAGTGTAGACTATTTCTTAAAGGGGACCCAAGAAACAGGTACAAGGCTTGCCTCTGGGAAGAGAAGCTGGGGGTTCCAGAGATTCCTGGAAATGGGCCCCTGCCCTCTAAGTTGGAGGTCTAGGTAGAACAGAGTGGGAAGGAGGAAGGAAGACTTTTCACTTTATGCCCTTGCATAGTGTTCAAATTTTTAAATAAGTGTTTATTACCATAAGAAAAAAAGGCCAGTGAAATAAATAAATAAATAAATAAATAAATAAATAAATAACAGTAATCCAAGGGATTAGAAGTCTTCTGACATCTTATAGCATTTTCTAGGAGACTCTGAAGCCTGCCAGAGCCAGTCCACAAATACCTGAATTCCAGACTAAACCTAAACTGCCTATGGCCACTACAATTTCCTTGTCTTTCGAGCAGGCTGTGTCTTACTGGCAGCTGTAAAAATCAATTACATTTGCATTATGATCCATTCCAGCTTTCCTCTCTGTGTCTATGGGTCATTAATATGTTATTCTTCATAGCAGTGAAACAAACATCCCTGTATCACAGCCAGAATGTTGGGTCTAGGAGGAAGCTCTGTGATACCCCTCCTGCCCAACCCCTTATTTGTCAGACAGGGAAAGTGAGACCCAGAGAGATGAAGGGATGAACGCTGACAATGACTGACCCAGGCGACCTGCCTCCCAGGCTACAGTGGCCCCTGATGGGATGGCACCACAGGAACATGGACAGTTTAGCATACAACCGGCTATGGGTTCCACACAGAACGGAACTTATTCGTATGAATGTTGGATGCTGTAAAAAAAACTGGGGACAGCTGTGCAGAACATGGAACTCTCTAGTGTGACATCTCAGGAAAGCTAGTCAGTCCTCAGAAGAGAAATTATCCAGATAAATAAAGCTTACCTCATTAAGTGCCAAGTTACCTTTTCAATTTCAATCATTTTTAATAGAAACCACTTGCAAATCATGGACTTCTCTGATCTTACTAAACAAAGTAAACTAAATGACATTGGCATAACTTAGTTTGGAGGTTGAGGGTTGTTTACCCGAAGTGGACAATATGGCCTTTTACCTGCTCAAGCATCACCTGGGTTGTCATCCAGCGCCTCACTCTCTTTCTAGCCTCATTCCCAGATACCTTCCCTACAATATAGCTCCTCCCAATATGCACCAGGCACTTTCCCACCCCAGTGCCTTTGCTTTTGCTGTTTCCAATTCCTGGGTTGCTTTCTTCATCTGCTCTGCAACCTCCTACTCAACCTTCAAAGATCAACCCAAATATCACCTTCTCTGATGCCTCCCTAGTGTCTCCACCCCCCAGCCAGAGTGAGAACCCTTTACCCAGACTGTGGGAAACCTCAAAGGCAGGGACAATGACTCTCCATCTACTCTCCACCCACTCATCCAAGTAGGGCTCTGACTCTGCCACTGCTTCATGTAACTGGCCTGGTTGCAGACATCTGTCACAGCACCTGGGGGATTGAGTCCCCACCACAAACAACTCAATAGCACTGGGGTTGGCCAAGGCCTGGACCATGACAGTGAGGTGAAAGTGGCCTTAATGTTAGCGTATCCTAGAGCTTTAGAGCCAGAAGGAGTCACCATTACACAGTGCTGCCCTCCCATTATTCAGATGAGGAACCTGAGGCTTAGAGAATGGGGAGCCCTTCCCCAAGTCATGCTGGGGCACAGCCAAGAACTGGTCATCAGACTTCCTTTCCATAGCTCCCTCACAACTGCTCTGACAAAGGAAGCCGTAGAGACAGGGAACCAGCATGGTTTGAGATGCAAGGAGGCTATTTTCCTCTGGTTTTTAAATGAACAATGAAAATTAGGTGCCGTTGTTATTATGCCAACAATTGACAAATGGATTAATATAGCCTGTGAGGGGATGGGAAAGACCCTCAGAGAAAGGCTGCAATAACAGGATGACGGTTAGGACACAGGGTCCAATGCAAGGAGAAACAAAACCCCACACTGGATAGGGATAGGGTGGCTCTATGGGAGCTCTGAAAAACCGAGCATGTGACTGACCAAGTGAACATAAGAGCCAGGAATGATACCTCCTCAAGAAGGCCTCCTAGCCTGGATCACCAGAGCCGACATGCTCCAGGAACCCATTGCCCATGGCAACCCCTGCCACATAGAGGGTGTTGGTTTGTTATAAGAGTGTAGGAAGATGGTGATGGTGGCCACAGGTCAGAATGTGCTCATGGAATCCCTCCACAGTTTGGCCCTCACTATAGGCACAGCCCATCCCCCTGCTGGGCCCAACTGAGTGAGTTGGACTGCTTGTCCAGTAGTCCAGGGGGGCAGGGCCAGTGGAGAACAGAACTGTGGCTTCTGTTTGAGCTATGAGTCTATTAAAGTATATGGGAAATGCTCATTTGCAGGTCTTATAGGATTCAAGGGACTTGACAACATCAGAAAGAAATGTAGAAGCAAAAAACTGAACTGCTGCCTTCACCCTGATCCCCACCCTCCCCAAATCACACTGTCATCAACTTCCCATCAGGGTACCCTGCCACCCCCAAGATAAAATCAAAAGTGCCCCCACTTGAGCCTCTCATACTCAACCCTCCTTTCCCTGGCTGGTGGCACAAGAAAGTCACTGCCAGATCCCCAGGAAGGAAAAGGTAAGATCCACAATACTTACTCTGAGTGGGGTCAGCCCTCCCTCAGGGACAGCTCCAAGAAAATGGCTCTGGGCTGTTCCAGAGCTGCTCCTCTGTGCCCATTCTCTCTGCATGACATGGAGCCCAGGCTGCCCCAGTTCTCTGCCCCAAACGGAAGAGGAAGGCCTGTGCCCAGCAGTCCTGGACAGACATCCTTCTCCATCGCCCATGTGACCACAGGCAAGTTACTCAGCTTCCCGGGGCCTCCATGCCTTTACCCACAAAGCGGGGACAGACCTTCCTTGTAGGAGTGGTGTGAGGCTTGGCAATGACACTTGTAACTGCCTAGCCAGGGCTGGGCACCTAGGAGGCATTCAGAGCCTGGCAGTCCCTTTCTCCTATTCCACTGTGGCCCCTGTGCCTCACACCAGAGCTGATGCACAACAAAGTGCCTCTGCAACCAGATGCTGTGCCCTAGAGTGGGGCCTGGCCAAGACAGCGGCAAAGCCCAGCTCCCTTGCACCTGGTGTGTGAACTTCCATCTTGGCGAAATGCACTAGTCTTTCTGAGCCTCCTTTCTCGCCTCCCTGCTTCTTCCTTAACTCCAGGGGTTGTTACCTGTCTCAGTCATGATCCTCTCCCACAGAGCACATACTCTGAATCAGGCACTTTACAGAACTGATTGAATTTAATTCTCGAAAACCCTCTCTTTTACAGATAAACTAAGGCTCAGAGTTTAGTAACTTAGCTAAGGACATCAGGTAGTGCCTGGATGATAGGGATTTGAGCACAGGCCCATTTGGCCCCAACCATGAATGTGTTATGTTCATAACATGGCTCTGCCTCTTCTTCCCCTACACAAGGTACTTCTTGAATGCAGACTCTGTGATGAATGCTTCACATGTGCCACTTCATGTGAGGCTCCCAGTGACCTTCTAAGGTCAGTGCTACCCCTATCATCCTCATCCTATCATCCAGAAAAAGAAAAGGGGGGCACTTTGACCTCCACTGTCCACACTCAGTCAACTCCTAGGACCCGGGTCACAAATCCTGATTCCCTTTCTAGGGAATGCCCTACTTCCCCTCTGGCATGGAGTACAGCTGGGGAGAAGTGGGAGGGGAATAGCAGCAACCACCAGGTATGGACTCAAGGCTTCTGCAAGCTCTGCTAAGGCTGCCTTAGAGGCCCAGGTGGGGTCAAATCAGGGAGGCAGCCCTTGCCTTGGCCCCTTCTCTTCCCCAGCTGCCTGTGCCTGCTTCTCCATTCCTTCCTCAACAAACCAGTTCCAGGGCTGAGCCCACTCTCAGAGTGTCCCTTGCTATGAAACCCTTTGGGAGCTCGGGACCAGGGATGAACTGAGTTCTATGTTTCCAAGCATCAACTCCCAGGCCTAAAGCCTCCACCCTCCAGGGCTCTAAGATGCGCACACTCGCTGTCACTTCCTTCAAGGGACCTCCCTGGACCTCCCCAGGTGAGGCACACCCCCATCCTCTTGATCTCATTTTACTCCCTTTATTTTATTTTTTATTTTTTATTTTTTTATTGCTTAAAGTATTACAAAGGGTATTACATATGTGTCCTTTCCCCCCCGCCCTTGACAATCATTTTACTCCCTTTAAAGCCCATCTCACAGCCTATATTTTTATCTTGCTTAAGTACTTGGTAACTTATTTCCTGTCTGACTCTTCTATCAGAATGAAGCTCTGTGAAGGAGGGGACTTTGTTCACCACTGTATCCCAGTACCCAGGTAGCGCTGGTGTACAGTAGGTGCTCAATAAATGTAAGATAAATGAATGAATCCTGTTGAACCGGATTCATTATGGCTCAGGGACAAACACAGGGGTGGTGCAAGACTTGTGAGCCAGGAAGGGAACAGAAGACCCCATTCCTGATCTCCATTCTCACCCTTGTCTTATTCAATCTGAGCTAACACCCTTCTTCATACGCCATAGTTTCTGAAAGGGCCAGGTGAAAATGTTTTTCAAAAACACTGATTCTTATCTCCACTACTTACAGGAACCTGTCAGCTAAAGGTTTTATTTAAAAAACAACACTGACACCCTTTGGCAAAGCAAATGAACATCCTTCATATATTTGGTTTCTTTCCTAGTAGCTTTGCTTAAACTGGAGCCAGTCTGCATTAAAGGGAGTGAGAAAACTGAGGAAACCTAGAAAAACAGAGAGAGAAAGCTGCGAGGGCTTGCCCTGGTACAGAGACCCCATCTGGCTGTCGCTGATTCAGTCGCCTGGCAGGGCTTGGTCCACATTCTAAGGGGCTGTTAGGGAAGTGGCCTGCTGACTCTTAAGTAGTGCCTTCATATCACAGAACAGCTACCATGGGGTGCCAAGCCAAGGCCCCAGTCGGCCTCTGCTTTAATGAATAGTTGTGTTCATTTATAATAAGTGCTGGGGATGCCTGTTTTGCGAATGGATGCCACTAAGTGCTCCTAAAGCAACAGTTTCTCTTAAATGGCTTAAATATCCTCTGTGTAGTCTTCTTTATGTGATTGATTTAAACAATGCTCTCCCAGTGGGAGTGGCTTCAACCAGCCTGACCTGACTCCCCTGGTTTGGAACTAAAGGAAGCGGGGTACATGTGACATCTTATTCATTATTTAAATAAGTCTATAACTGAGAACATGTGCATCCCTAAATGTGTTCAACAACTCTCCTCCCCACCCCCCTTAATTACCTCCCACTATGTGTCAGGACTTGACTAGGTGTCTCAGAGGATGCAGGGAGAAATCAGATGTGGGACCCATGCTTTGGAGGCTCCGTGGGCCAGGGAACGGGGACAACTCACAGTTGATGGTGCCAGCCCTGTTGCCACACAAGTTCACATAATCCTACAGCAGCTCTACGAGGTGGGTTTGTGTCTCACTTTATCATGGAGGCCCTGAAGCCCAGGGAGGGCATGTAATTTGCACAGATACACAACCCATTAATGTTGGAGCCGAGATTAGAACCCAGGTACACTGACACTCAGCCTATGATCTTTCCACTCCATCAGTGTTTCTTAAAGTGTGGTCACAGGAGCAGCAGCAGCCACAGTCCCAGCTGGGAGTCATTAGAAATGCAAATTCTGATGCCTCCTATGCTTTGAGAATCTCTGCAATCCTGGGAGCAACTTGGGTCACATGCAGGAATGACTGAGAGGTGGTGGAGTAGCTGTCAGGGAAGGGAAGAGGTGACAGCTGTCTTGGTATTTGTGGCATGAACGAGAATTCTCTGGGTGGCCTAGGAGAAGGGCACTGCAGGTACAGGGAATGGCATGGGCAAAGGCTTCGGTAGCTTGGAAAAATATAATTATAGTTCTGCAAATATGTGGAACCTGAAGTGTGAGGCCAGAGGATGAAGTAGTGGCTTCATTCTGTGGGTGTGTATATGGTGGGTGACAGCTGGCAGAGTGGCCTGGCTAGTTTTCCTGAGGACCACATAGCACTGTATACCAACTCCTTAATGGGAAACTTTATATCTGCCACATCAATGAAACGCCAGCCTCATTGAGCATAAATTGAATTGTCCCAAAAATACATTCATGGAAACAATTATGAAATACGGCTTGGATTCTGTTCTCAGCAGGTCTGTGCTTGAGGACCTGTCGGTTTAAAACAGAGATTACAAGTATGGAGAATTGATGTTACAGAGGCAGCATAAAACAGAATAGGGATGCTTTCTAGGGAACGAGATATAAGATGCATTGCTAAGTGAAAAAAGTAAGGTGAAGAATGCTGTATTTGGGTAAAAATAAAGATGGGGAAGAGTACACACACAATAATAATAATACTGTATATGCATAAAATATCTCTGGGGGAACTGGGACAGGGCTAGGAGAGTGGCTCACTGTTCGCTGTGTAGATTATTGAACCATGTGATTATATTATTGTCTATAAAATAATAAAATATAATTAAGCCTTTTTTGAGTGATAAAGAGGTGTTAAAGACATGTGAAGCCAGAACTTCATAATCTGCGTTTCACTGACTGGAGGCTGCAGAGGGGAGATCTGGACCCAAGCACTCCCCTGCAAAGATTGGTTTTACCCAGCTGTCCCTGGTCAAGTTTAGTGGCAATTTAGATAGGCTTAAAAAGATAGCTCAGGGCACAGCTGATGGAGTAGTCCTTGGAGGGGATGAAAGACGGCATGGTGGCAACTGCAGGCTGGAGCCACCAAACCAGCAGTCCGGTTGCTGGCTCAGGGTGTGGGTGAAGAACAGGGGAAAGCTTAGCCCGGCCTGGGCCTGACCAGAGCAGTCCCCAAGCCCACTTCTCAATGGGCTGGTCCCTGCTATTCTGTCCCATCTGCCATTGCTGGGGCGGCTGGCGCCACCTGTGGCCCCACTGGAGAACTGCAGTCTGGCCTTTCCATGCCCAAGACAACCAGCAGACTAGGTGGTGCCCCAGCCTGGGGTCAGGTGCCCAGAGGGTGGTGGCTGAGCCAGCCTCTGTATCCTACACTAAGTTTCTTCATTCAAGCTTCCTTCTTCCTGCCTGCACAACCTAGGACACACTCCTCCCCAACCCTCATTATTGTATAGAGGGAGGGCAGCGGGGTCAGGAATCCGAGTCTGGACTCAAACCCAATTTCACAGACATTTCAATCTAACAAAATGCCACTGCCCTGCTTCAAACCTCGGCTCCTCACTGCTTAAGAAACAAGCACCTGCTCTACTGGTTTGGCTCAGTGGATAGAGCACCAGCCTGTGGACTGAAGGGTCCCAGGTTCGATTCCAGTCAAGGGCACATGCCCGGGTTATGGGCTCGATCCCCAGTGGGGGGCATGCAGAAAGCAGCCAAATCAACGATTCTCTGTCACCATTGATGTTTCTATCTCTCCCTCTCCCTTCCTCTTTGAAATCAATAAAAAATATATTTAAAAATATAAAAGAGAAAAAGAAACAAGCACCAAACTCCCTGCCATTCCCACAAGACCCTGTGGATTTGGCCTCTGCCTGCCTCTGCTCTTCCCACTCTGCTATAGCCTCATATTCAGCAAATTGGCTCCTGCCCCTGGGCCTTCGCATTTACTGTTTCCTCTGCCTGGTACACCCACCTCTCTCTTTTCACCTACTTAACCCTGACTTTACTTTCACACCTCAGCTCCTCCAGGAAAGCCTTGCCTCACCTTTTCAGGCGCACTGAACAAAGCCTCCCAGCACATGGTCGACACTGCTCATGGGAGCTTTTCCCTCTCTTTCCCCGGACAGCTTCATGAGGATAAGGTTCATGTCTGTTGTACTCACCATTTATTTCCAGCCCCAGTGCAGTGCCTGGCCCATACTAGGAGTTCAAGAAATAGTTGTGGGTGAAATTAATGATGTGCAGTTCATGGGAGTCTCTGCCCTTAAATCAACATGCCTTCATAAATACAGTGCTCACTTCCCAAGGGGCCAGGCACTGAGGTAAGGGCCCTTCATACTTGAGCTCTGGGGGATATTAACAGACTAGAGGCCCGGTGCATGAAAATTCATGTACTGGAGTGGGGGGGGGGGGTTCCTCAGCCCGGCCTGCCCCTCTTACAGTCCGGGAGCCCTCAGGGGTGGGAGGCGACCTGGCCTTCAGGGGAAGGTGATGCCCCCATAACACCTCTGCTGCTGCCACTGCTGGCAGGTCAAGCCTCAGCCGGCTCTGGTTACCTGAGCCTTGGGCTGGCCCTGGGCGGCTGGGGGGCTGAGGGGACTGGGGGATTCCGGAAGCAGGTGGGCCCGGCCTTGCCGCATGCCTGCCAACCCAGCAGGGCTAAGGGGACTAGGCGCCGCCATCTTGTGGCTGTGGGCGCCAGGCGGGGCAGTCAGTTAGCATATCCCTCCTTATTGGCTGTGGGTGCCGCCATCTTTGTGATGGCATGAGGGTCAATTAGCATATTCCCTCTTTATTAGATAGGATGATAAGGTGCAGAGGTACCCTGACCAGGAGTAGACATTCAGGAAGATCTAGAGCTGAGATGTGGACCTAGATATAATTTGAGCCAAGCCATTCCTAGGCCCTAAGCCCAGGCATACAGCCTAATTCCTTCTGAGGATTCACCTGGCTGGGTCTACTTAAGTTGTGCACACAGATGCACAACAGAGAGGGGTGGAGTTCTCCTTTCCCTGAGATTACCAGCAGGAGCTTGGAGGGAGATTTTGGAAAACTGGGTACAGGAAGACCACATAAGTGGAAAGGAGACCCCCATGCCCAGGCACCTCTCCTTTGCCAGTGAGCACTCAAGGCTGGTTCCACCACCAGCATTCAGGACCCCTGCTTGTGAATCTATAAAGGGCGCCCTTTTCTGGTGAACACAGCCTTTCAGGCCCACAGATGGCAAGAGTGCATTCTTCTTTGCTCACTGCTCTTAGACAGCATGCAACCTGAACAACTGTTCGATGGAAGCACCTGGGGCTCTGCCCCACTGGGCACTGGTGACTGTGACCCTGGGTCCCAGCCATTCTCCCAACATCAAGGGGGCAGGGACCCCTTCTGGTGAGGCCTCGTAGTCATGCATGCAGGACCTGTGGCCACATATAGCCACCTGCCACTTTCTTTTTTCAGACCCTGGGAGAGATTTTTGTGGCACAGATAAGGCACCAGCAGGTCCAGGAGTCACAAGGCCTTCCAAGAAAATGTCAACATAACTTAACACTGACTAGTTGCCTCATGGGAACCATCAAAGCTTAACAGGAAGGCAGCAAAACCCCCAGCTCACGTCATGGATTTTAGCCCAGGTGGGACGGGTGATGTGTCGCTTGCTTGGGTCCTCAAGGAGACAGACCCTCAGTCCTCTCACTGAGGCCACCATATGCCCTGGGCTTCTGCACTGAGTCAGGAACTAGGAAGAGCCCAGGGTTGGCTCAAGGTCACCCAATGGCCAGCTGGCAGCCAGAATGGGCCTGAGCTGGGTCCCCAGGCTCCACCCACGATCCAGAACCAGATCTGCTGGAGTGAGGAGGAGGAGCTGGTCTCCAACTTGGGCTTTTACTGGGCACAGAGGGACCATTCTTTGCTGCTCAACAGTCCCCCTATTTGCCCCGTGCTAGGCTGAAGCTTCCCTCAAGCCCTGCTCATGAGAAAAATCTGGTGCCAGCGTCCACAAATATGTGTGCCTTCTGGAAGGAAGCAGCAGCTCAGGCTCTGGCCCAGTGGGTGGATTTAAAGGTCCAGAAGGAAGTCACAGGTTGGAGGCAGAGCAAGCTAATGGGTGTTTTATTTAAAACTAGAGGCCTGGTTCATGAAATTTGTGCACGGGGGTAGGGAGGTCCCTCAGCCCGGCCTGCACCCTCTCGAAATCCTGGACATCCCTCTCACAATCTGGGACGCTGGCCCCTAACTGCTCGCCTGCCTGCCTGATTGCCCCTAATCACTCTACCTGACTGCCTGATCGCCCCTAATCACTCTGCCTGACTGCCTGATGGCCCCTAACCACTCTACCTGCCTGCCTGATCACCCCTAACTGCCTCTTCTTGCCTGATCACCCCTAACCACTTCTGCCTGCCTGCCTGATTGCCCCTAATCGCCTCTGCCTGCCTGATCATCCCTAACCACTCTGCCTGCCTGATTGCCCCTAACTGCCTCTGACTGCCTGATCACCTCTAACCACCTCTGCCTGCCTGATCACCCCTAAGCACTCTGCCTGCCTGATCACCTCTAACCACCTCTGCCTGCCTGATCGCCCCTAAGCACTCTGCCTGTCTGATCACCCCTAACCTCCTTGCCTGCCTGATCACCCCTAAGCACTCTGCCTGCCTGATCGCCCCTAACCACTCACTGGGGGGCTGCCGGCCAGGATGAGGGGCTGTGGTCATTCTGGTCTCTGGTCGTTCTGGTTGTTCCACCATTTCAGTCACTGGGCTTTTATTATATAGAATACAATGGGGATACACACACACACACACACACACACACACACACACACACACATACTAGAAACCCGATGCACGAAATTCATGCAAGGGACTCAGCCCTCGCAGCCCCGGCTTCATCTGGAAGGTCCGGTCTAATTAGCATATTACACTTTTAATATATATACTGAGTGGCCAGATTATTATGACCACCTGACGTTTGTAGGCAAATTAGCTATAATTTTGTGCTGAAGTTGCTAGAGGGCCAGACCATTATAAATGTCTGAATAGCACAATATACCTAAGTATTGTTGCTGATCAAGTTCATCCTATCATGTTGATGGCGTATCCCAAAGGAGATGGCTTCTTCCAACAAGACAATGCGCCATGCCATGGTGCTCGTATTGTGCAGGAGTAGTTTCAAGAACATGAGGGAGACTTTACCTTGCTTAGGTGGCCCCCACAATCACCAGATCTCAATCCAATTGAGCATTTGTGGGACGAAGTTAAAAGAGCCATCAGACAGCTGGTTCTACAACCATCAAATCTCACAGAACTGGACAGTGCTATTCATCAGGCATGGTGTCAGATTCCTCACATTACCTTTCAACATCTCGTGGAGTCAATGCCAAGAAGAACCGCTGCAGTATTGAAGGCAAAAGGTGGCCCAATGAAGTACTGATGGGGTGGTCATAATAATCTGGCCGGTCAAAATAATCTGGCCACTCAGTGTGTATATATAATATAAATGTATACATAACTTTGAATAATTATAAAGGCAGTGTTTATTAAAATACATTTCATTTTCAAAATTGAGCTATCAGCTGTTAAAGTGTGTATACTTTTTGGGGGGACACCCTGTATATCCCCTGAATATTTCTGACCAGCTATCCAAAAAATGCTTTTCATGTTTGCTCTGGGGAGGGGTGGGGAGGGGTGGGGAGGGGTAGGACAGATGTAGTTTTCATTGTATCCTCTTATAATGTTGAACATCTTTACCATGTGCCTGTATTTTCTTTTTTTTTAAATATATTTTATTGATTTTTTACAGAGAGGAAGGGAGAGGGATAGAGAGTTAGAAACATCGATGAGAGAGAAACATCGATCAGCTGCCTCCTGCACACCTCCTACTGGAGATGTGCCCACAACCAAGGTACATGCCCTTGACCGGAATCAAACCTGGGACCTTTCAGTCCGCAGGCCGACGCTCTATCCACTGAACAAACCAGTTAGGGCGTGCCTGTATTTTCTAAGCAAATATTAAACTCATAGAAATAAACACATAAGTAGAGAGCTCAGGAAGAAAGGAAACAGACAGGAGCTTGGAATTTCAGAGGAGGAAGGGCACTCGGGTATTGGCCTTCCCTATAAAAACAAAAGCTAAGGTTTCCTGGGAGCTGGCCATGTTTGAAGCCCCTTTGAGCAGGTTACATTTCAGCCTCAGAGCGACCTGAAGAGGTGGGTACAATGATTGTCACCTCCCACTGCACAAATGAGGAGACAAAGCCCAAGTCCTAAGCACTAGTCTAAGTTGAGCAGGGCCCAGAAGCACTGGTTCTTGCTCCTGGCACTTCCTGGACCAGAGTTCCCAGAAAGCCTCAGGCAACAGCAACCCTACTCTGAAAGCAATTGGGTAGGAGTGTGTCATAGCCTGAAACTTCCCAGGTCATATAGGCAAGCCACTGAGATCTTAGGGGTCCATCCTACCCTCCTGGGCCAGGCCCAGCTGGACCACAGCCTCACTGTGGGCCTCAGTTTCCTCTTCCTTACCTTGTAAGGCAGGAGTAAAGATTACCCACACACCATTCCCTCCCTCCTCTTCCCTGCCCTAAGGACTCCAGGAGCAGGAAGGCCCAGTTCTGCCAGGCCAGGTACTGTCCTAGGGAAAGGCACCAGGGTCTGGAAGGCAGATTGGAGGCTGGCAGTGACCCTTCCCTATCCAGTGGGCAGGCCCTGGACACTGAAATGAACAAAAAGCCCCTTGGGAGACTGGTGGGCTGAGTGCCAGTGCGTGTGTGTGAGCTCTCATGGGGTTGCATGGGGGCCAAGGACCTGGCAGGTCCTTGCTGTAGACTGTGGCCTTGTCACAGGGCCATCTCTTGTCTCTTGGCTGCCCCAAACAGACCCAGATGGAAAAAAGGACTGGGAGGGGACTTTTTATTTTCCAGACAGAGTTGGTTAGGGAAGACACCGCTGGGACCATTTTGGCCCTTCCTTACCTTGGTCCAGTGCCCTGGGTGGGGGCCTCCTCCTTGCTGGCCTCTGGGGGCCTCCTCTGTGGCTCACATAGATGAGCTCCTTCTGCACTCCCCTCTACCCCACACCACCTGTGCAGTGGTCAGTGCAGGTCATAAACCCTGAGCCCCTGCTTAATCCGCCAGAACCCAAGTCAGCACCAGCCAGACATGTGACAGACTACAGCCCCACAGACCTGTTTGGCAAGAGCAGCAGCTGGTCCAGTGGGGGAGGGCTGTCTGCCCTGCCCTCAGGGGTTAGCACTGATTATCAGCTCCTGCTGGGTCTTCCAGGCCAGAGCCTTCAGTCCTGGGCTCCTGCCTGCTCCCGAAAAGTATGGCTGCATGGAATGATGGGGGTGGTGTGTGGGGTGGGAAGATAAGGGACAAGGACACACTTCTCACCAAACAGTGCTGGGCTGCCTGGGTAATGGTGTGTGTGTGTGTGTGTGTGTGTGTGTGTGTGTGTGTGTGTGTGTCTGTGTGTGTGTGTGTGTGTGTGTGAGAGAGAGAGAGAGAGAGAGAGAGAGAGAGAGAGAGAGAGAGAGAAATGGGTCCCTTACCTCACACCATAAATGAATATCAATTCCAGGTAGATTAAAGACCTTATGAAAAAGATGAATACAGGAGATTCTTCATGATCACAAGGCAGAAAAAAATTTCTTAAAACACACAAAACATTAAAAATAAAGTGAAAGACAGATTTCACTACTTAATTAGGAACTCTGAAATTATGACATTCATCTCATGACCCCAGGATAAGTGAAAAAGGCAAGATATTTATAACACATATAACTGACAATGGATTACAATTTGGAACACCTAAAGAATCCTCCAAGTCAACAAGAAAAAAACAAAACACAACAGCCCAAGGTGGGCAAACATTTAAAGAGGCACTTCACCAAAAAGGAAATCCCAGTGGTTGTAAATGCACAAAAATACCCAACCTCATCAGTAGTGAGGGGAATGCAAATTAAAATGGCAGTGAAAAAGCATTCACATCCACCAGGTGAGCATATATGACAAAGGCTGACAACAGGGAGCCCCAGTGAGCAGGGGAGAGGTGGGAGGGAATGACTCACAGGGCGGCACTATGTATGTTTTACCCCCTGGTTCAAGGTATACGCCTAGAGAAGTTCATGCCATGTGTGCTTGGACTCAGGTTCAAGAACAGTCCATCACAGTAGACTGGATAAATAAACTGTGGCCTAGTGACACAATGAAATACTATACAGCACTGACAAGGACAAACTATAGCTCTTCATAACTGGATGAGTCACACACCACAACTTTGAGCAAAAGTAGCTGGACCCAAACAAATATCTACAGCCTACGTCTATTTATAGGGAGTTCAAAAAAACAAGATAAAATATTCCTGGATGGTGTGGCTCAGTGGTTGAGTGTTGACCCACAAACCAGGAGGTCATGGTTCAATTCCCAGTCAGGGCACATTGAGCCGGGTTGGGGCTTAATTCCTAATAGGGGGCATGCAGGAGGCAGCTGATCAATCAACAATTCTCTCTCATCATTGATGTTTCTATCCCTCACTTCCTCTCCCTTCCTCTCTCTGAAATAAATAAAAACATATTTTTTAAAAAATAATAAGATAAAATTATATTATAAAAGGTTGTTCAGATAGGTGGTAAGTCAGTGAGAACAAGTGATATGTAACCTGTCCATCTTTTTGTGTGACAGGTTACATATCACATTTAGCTATGTGTATGGGTGGTATGTGTGGAGGGGGGAAGACAAGCAGGGACAAGCTATGACTGTAGCACCACCAGGTGGTGAAGCCTCGACATGATAGCCACCCAGCCACCCAGGGCTTCTAAGCTGAGTGGGCTCCCCCCACTCTCATTTCACAGACAAGAAAATAGGATCAGAGACAGAAAGGAACTTGCCCAAAGTTGAACAGCAAGTCAGAAGCCAGCAGGGACAGGACTGGAATTTAGATCGCACAGAGCCCACACCAAGGTTCTTTCCTCTTCCATGTGGAAGAATTCTTCCATTGCAGATCACCTTTAACACCAACTAGAGCAGCCTTCTTTTTAGCACTTAACACTCTCTGAAGTTCTTTTATTTGCTCTCTTATTTATTGTGGGTCCTGCTGCTAGAATAAAAGCTCCTGAAGAGAAGGGTTTTTGTCTGTTTTGCTCCTGTGGTATTGTAGTTAGCACTCCATAAATATTTGTTGAATGAGTAAATTGAATGAAGCTGACATTTCTATTTAGACTTTGAAATCCTTGAAATACTTAGTGGCTTCTATGAGATCCCCAGAGAAGAAAATAAAAACTGACTATGACATTCACACACTTTCATAGAATTCCCTTCATAATTGGCACTATCATCACCCTCATTTTAAAAAGGAGAAAAATGAGGCTCAGGGAAGTCTGGTGACTTGTCCAAGGTCACAAAGCTGGGAAGCTGAGAGCTGGGATTGAACCTAGTCCCAGAGACAGGCTGGCTCTCAGCCAGTGGACTCATCTGGGACACTTCCTGTCTCCACACACACCCCAGCCCTTTTGGGTGCTGATTGCAATCTCCAAACTTTTTCAGCTCTGTGAGAGAAAGAGATTTGCCGAAGTAGTATGAAGTTCAGTCCTCAGACCTCCAAACTTCCCAAGTTGGTGTGTGTGATAGTGACCACAGCAGATGCTCATGGATTTGCCATTGGACACTAACCTTCCTTCTTCTTTGCTCCATACCAAATCCTCAAGACCCTTGGCTAAGTCCAATACTTGGCCCTAGTGCAGCATCTGTATGAGCTGAATAATGAAATGTTCCCACAATACTCGCAATTTGCTTTATTAAAAATGCTGACACTTAGCATTTTAAAGACACTATATTATCATCCTATAAATCAGACAGAGAAAGACAAATACCATGAGTTCACCTATATGTGGACTCTAAATAGAGAACAGACTAATGTTGACAGAGCGGAGGGTGGTTGGGGGGATGGGTGAAAAAAGTGAAGGGATTAAGAAGTACAAATTGGGCCCTTGCCCGTTTGGCTCAGTGGCTAGAACATCAGCCCACGGACTGAAAGGTCCTGGGTTCAATTCCGGTCAAGGGCACGTACCTTGGTTGCAGGCTTGATCCCTGGCCCTGGTCAGGGCTCATGTGGGAGGCAACCAATTGATGTGTCTCTCCCACATCGATGTTTCTCTCTGTCTCCCCTGCTTCCTTCCACTCTCTCTAAAAATAAATGGAAACATATCCTCGGGTAAAGATTAAAAAAAAAAGTACAAAATGGTAGTCACAGAATAATCAGTGGAATGTAAAGTACAATTTAGGGAAGTATATGATTGTCTAACCATTATGCTATACACCTGAAATCAGTACAGAATATTAAATGTAAACTGTTATTGAAAAATTAAAAAAAGAACCTATATTACAATCCTGATAGCTTTCACCAAGTTCTCAGATAATATTTAAAAATTCATTTAGCTCTGGGAGTCTTGGAGCTTAAATGACCCTCCAGGGCATTTAAGTTAACATACATAAATCTGCTCTCTGGCCTCAGTTTGGATATCTCCAGTAAGAGGGAGCTTCTTTTTGGTTTGGATTCAGCTAAGCTGAGCTCGACAAAAACTCAGTAGCCCCTGGTAGTACGGACCAGGAAGCACCTCAGCCACCTTTCTACCCTCAGGGAGTTCACTGTTATGCAGAGGAGATTTGTCCCAACAGAATGGGACACAGTGCCTGCTGGGATTGCCTCCTAAAGAGGCAGTATGTGCGCCCACGCTCCTGTACAGGATTACAGTTCCACTGCAGGCATCTGTCGATTTATGTGGGTTAGCCTGGACTCTATGCTCACTTGAGTCAGAGCACTCCTCCCAGAGGAATGCGCCCGCCCCGAAGATGTCTGGGCACACAAATACAAACTCAAAACTGCTGGGGCCCTAGAGCAGCCGAGTAGTTCCGAAAGGACTATCAACAGTGGTGGGTGGGAGGATGCACTGCTGCCTTGTGGGGTTGATTTAATTGTTTTAATATTATGCTTCTAGAACCTCCATACACATTAATAGGTGGGTTTGTGGTTTTGCAGATGAAGTGGGATAATGTATGTGAGAGACATCCATGGCAGGGTCTGGCAAAGAGAAGCCCATGCTTTAAAAAGGTTTGTTGGATCTGCACTGCAAATGTGCTAAATCACAAGAGTCACTGAGAACTTGGCTGCTTGCATCCTGCTTTTCCACCTTGGCACTTGCTGTGGTAGTTCCACTGAGAATCCAGGGGAGGAGGGGGATCTTGAAGACTGGTGTCTCACCAGGGTCTAAAGTCAGTCCCACCTGTGTTCCTGCACACTGCTCTCCTGTTCAGTAACAGTGGTACCCCAAGAGAATGATGTGGGGATGAGAGTGATAAGAATGAACAGAGGTTTCCAAGGTGGTGGGGTGTGCAGGAGCTAACACAGGGTCCAGTGGGAAGGCGGTGGGCACTAGAAGATGCTGCTTCCAGAAACAGGTGTGAGTCACACTTCATGGTGGCAGTGAACATGATGGCTAAGCAATGGCAATGTATGGGCTCCAGTACACATAGACCTTACCAACAGGATAGGCCTTCACCCAATCTCTTTCATGTAAGAAATACCTCCTTATAAGAGCAAACAACCCCATCCCTACCCCTAATTGTAAGGACCATTGGGGAGTGATGAGACATCTGGTCAACCTTCCAGATTCATAGCCTCCTGACCAGTGAGTTTTCAACTCCAACTTGCATACCCCAGTGACAGGAAGCTTACCACAGGAACAAAGGATGGCTGTCCTCTTCTTGGCTAGGAATGCTTAGATGCTTAGCTTACTCTCACCTCAATAATTAGGACACTGATGTAGAGGAAAGCTGAGGATACAATGGTCCTAGTTCTGGCTTGGTCTTGGCACTCCCATCTGCACAATGGGGAAGGGGCATGACTAAAACCATGGGGGTTGTGGGGCCAGCAAGAATAAGGTGGACAGGGCAGGGTAGGTTGGTCAGAGCAGTGGCTGGCAACCATGACCCCCGTTAAGCAGCCTTGAGAGAGGGTGGCGACTCTGGTCATGAGATCCAAAATTGCTTAACCGTTGTCAACTAGAGTCCCCACAAAGGAAGGTGCCAGCCCTCTTCCTTGTCCCTTCATGGCAGGGACCTCTGTGGGGAACATTGAGTCCTCTGCGTGTTCCCCAGGCAGTAACTCCCCCAAGGATGGCTGGATTGCTGGAGAGCTGAGAACAGTATGATGCTGTGTGACCTTGGACTTGTCCCTGCCTCTCTCAGGCCTCAGTGCTGATGCTCAATGGCTGGGCTGTGGGCATTTTGGCACTCTAAGCAACTCTTAGCTCATCTTTTCCTGCTTCCTGGGGAGTCTGGGGTTGTTCCTCTTCTCTCCTTTTGAACCGAACTGTTGGGCTCTGACCATACATGGGTTCAGAGGCTTGGCCATCTTGCCAGCCCAAGTGAGAAACCAAGCACAATATTGGGGGCAAGGGAGGGTGACCTGAGGGGCATTCCTGTGTCACCTCAGTTCAGAGTTGCTCTGAGGGGGTTGTACAGGCCAGCGCGTGGACTCTCTGGTGGGGAATGACCACAGAGTGGAGTAGTGGCTCATCAAAGTGCACAACCAGACTCCTGCTTCTAAGTGCAAAACAAGTGTCCACCCCACCAATTATGGAGCATGCTCTGAGCAAAATGCACAGCTGACCAGGCAGAGTGGACTGCTTTCCCGGTGAACCTCATCCTGTAGACAGACCTGGGAGAGGGGACACTGTTCTGTGTGCTCTGTGTGCTTCAGGAACAGATCAGCTGTGATAGTTGAGAGCTTGGCAATTTAAAGTGGCAACTGAAGCATAGGAGGGGGGCTTTCCCCATGACTGGGTTGGGGGAGATGGCCTTGACTCACCTCTGCCAACTATCCCTGCCCCATCTTAGCCCCAAAACAGCCAGTTCTGGGCAGGCTAAGGGCTTCCCATACTCTAAGCCCCTGGCCCAGGAGGATCCCCATTCAGGCTGGCAAGTGAGACAGTCCTGACAGCTGAAATAGCCTCATCCCTTCTCAGATCCTTGTGCTTCCTGCCCCACTTGGGACAGGGTCAGGAGATTGCCAAGGTTGTTTCTGCCCCCAACACTATTTCCTAATCCGGTTCCTCGCCTCCTAGGGGTCAGACCTAGAGAGCCCCCCAAGACTAAGAACCAGCCAATGGCCCACTTGATAGGGGCTACCCAAGGTCACACAGTGGGTTAGGTGTAGGTCAGATTCTGACCTGGACCCTCCAGCCCAGACGAAGCTCCTGACT
>NW_005871069.1:7771116-7797832 GCF_000147115.1 Myotis lucifugus
TGTGCGCTCAGACACTAAGCCTGACAGTCCGTGGCCACGGCAGCTATACAGGATATGTCCCCGTGACCGTAATGCTACCCGGGTCCTTTAATCTCTGCGACTGTGGTTCAGCAACGGATCCATCAGGGAGAGGACGCTCCAACTCCCTCCTAAGACGTACATCCGTTGCAGCCTTCGCCTTAGCATCCCGTAAGCGCGCCAACCGGACTCCTCTTAGTTTGCGGATCCGTCTCCTGCAGAAGAGGTCGCTCAGTCTCCTGGCGGGCGCAGTTCCGGCGCGTCGGGCCAGCAGGGAAGGGGGGGCCCGGGGGCACTCGGGAGACGGAGCTTGCGCCCGGACCTCCTGCCTGCTCCACCACCCGTGAGCCATAACCTCAGCTGTGGCCTCTCCGTGCCCTGCCTCAGTTTACCCCCTTCGAAAGGTGTGTGTGTGTGTTGGGAGGAGGGGGACGGAGAGGTCGGAACCGCCCCAGGTGCGGACGTCACCCGAGTCCCTGTGAGTTGAGAGCACGGGGCTCCCTGGAGCTGCTGCCGAGGATGGGCCCGGGAGCGGGGTACGGACAATCCAGGAGCATTGGAGGTGACAACGTGGCCCCAGTATTTCCTTCAGACTCTCCCAACCCCCTAAATAAACACCTAGTAAACGCAGCCTCAAGCCAAGTGCCCTGGCCCCTCCTACCGAGATCTGCAGTCCCGTCTGGCAATGCCCACCCTCCTTGCCCCAAGCCCCCCCAGTTCACAGATGAGAAGACTGAGGCGAAGGGGCCCAGAGTCAAACAGCGTGTGGGCACTGCGCGCATCCAACCTGGCACCACGTCCCTCTGAGTCCTCTCCAGAACACGCGTTCCTTACAGTTTTGGGAGGAGAATCCGGGCCTGCCAGCAGCACCTCTCATCCCTCGGCAAACATTGACTCAGCGCCCACTGAATGCTGGGGGTGGGCCTCAGTGGCCTGGCAACTATCCTAGAGAATGCGGTAGCTCGTCTTTGAGACTTGGGGGAGAAGTGGCTGAGCTAGGAGAGGCTGGGTCTGGAAGGGAGGAAGGGGAGGGTTTTCCTCGAGGAGTGAACCTTAGGAAAAAGCAAGGATGGCAATGCGCATTGCCGGGTGTGTAGGGGAGATGTGGCAGGGTCTGAGAGCCTTGAATACCAGAGTGAAAAGGAGCCGCCCACCAGGTTGGACCCAGAGCTTCAGCAGTTTGGGCTGTGTTTCAGACGAGCCCCCTGGTGGCTAGAAGGAGCGAAATGCGATCAGAGGAAAGGCTGCAGTGGTCCTGCTGAGAGGAAACTGGGCAAGTGTTGCAATGAGTCAAAAGACGCGTTTCTGGGTTCTTGCACGATGGGCTGTGTGACCTTGGGCAAGGCACTTCTCCCTTTGAGAGGGAAGGAGCTTGATTTCAGCTCTGTATCTCATGACCCTGGACATCAGGGCCAGGTGGGAGTGGACAGCGGGTCCAGTAAGAAACTTTATGAGGCTTATTTAATTTACTTGTGGTAGAAACTATTATCCTAATTTTACAGACAAGTCACTGTAGCACATAGAGCGTAAGTCAACTGTTCACGTTCACACAGCTGGGACTGAACACAGGCCTGTGAGGCACCAGAGTCTAAGTAGAGTGTCTGACTACCTCAGTCTCCTGTCTCAAAGCATTTATCAAGCACCTAAGGTGTTCCTGGAACAGACACAGCTCTGGAAGACGCAAACGGGATGTCCAGCTTCTGGCAGGTCTTCCTCACCTCCTGGCAAGATTGAGCCCATCGCACTTTATTGGTGCTCACAGCAAATCTTACCATAGTCACCTGATGGGCTTTTGGGGTAAGACGAGCCCCACTCCAAACGCCATGTTTCATTCCTCTGTATTGTTAAAGCTTTTGTTTTTCAGAACTATAAATTTTATAATTTCAGAAATATTTTTTAAAAGAGAACTTAGAGCAGCGGTTCTCAACCTGTGGGTCGCGACCCCTTTGGGGATCGAACGACCCTTTCACAGGGGTCGCCTAAGACCATCGGAAAACACATATATAATTACATATTGTTTTTGTGATTAATCACTATGCTTTAATTATGTTCAATTTGTAACAATGAAATTGGGGGTCACCACAACATGAGGAACTGTATTAAAGGGTCGCGGCATTAGGAAGGTTGAGAACCACTGACTTAGAGGAAGAAAAGATGCTTCTAGCTTACAAAAAAACATGTTCTTCTAGAGAAGCTACCCTCTTTTGCTAGCAGTGCCAGGAGTGAGTCACTTGGCTGGTGGGAGGGAGGAGAGGAAAGTGAGAACTTCAAGGGTTTTAGAATCTCTTCAGCCTGGGCAAGTCCATTGTCCCTCGGCCTTGCTGCATCCATCTGTGAAACAGAACGGATGGGAAAACCCTGTCTTGCCTGCAGTCACAGGCTAATGTGAAGATCAACTGGACAGTATAAAATGGTCATGTAAAATGCACCGTGTAAATATTTTTATTCCCAGAGGCCATGAAGGGAAATATTGATTAATTTAACTATATAAAAATTAAAACTTCTAAGTGGAATAAAAAAATAATAAAAAATTTAAAAAGACAAATGGTAAAAAATACCTGCAGCACATAAGAGAAATTAATTGAGGAAAATAAGCTGAAAGTTAATTTCTCTGATATATAAAGAGCTCTTTAAAATCGATAAGAAAAAGATGATTAACCAATTAGAAAAAAGATCAAAACATATGAAGCAGTTCATAGAAAGACATTCAATCTCACTTATAATTAAATGCATATTAAAGAAATAAAAATCAGAGTACAACATGCTTGCCATTAAAAAAAAATCTTCCAAGATGGCAAAAATGAACAAGTTTCATAATACTTTTGCTATTAAAGGTGAGAAGAAATAAGTGCACTCAAAAACAGCATCAGGTGAGGTGCAAGATGGTAAACCTTTCTTAAGGGTGATCTGGTAAAACTATACAGCATGTTAATACATATAAAAATCAAGCACAGTCAACACAGCATTCTGTGTGAGAGTAAAGCAGACAAAGAAAACGCCTCTGGTGTCCAGCAATAGGAGAGGAGGGACTGCATGAAGACATACCCATATGCTGGAACTTTGTCCGGGGACAGAAAGGTGCCTGAAATGCATTTGTAGTGGAAAATGCAAGGGAAAGAAGACTTTGTATGTTATGATCCTTTTTGTGTACATTTAAAAATGTTTTACATATATGGACTTCCTCATTTCTCCCCCAGAGCATATACATATACCAAAACAAACTGCTATTGGTGGCTACCTTTTGGGAAGATGGTGGAGAGTGTGGAATGCGTATGTGAGGAGCTTTCACTTTTCATTTTATATTTTTCTGAGGATTAGTTCATTTTTAAAAAGACACCAGGTTATTATTCACTATAGGTATAGGCTTGTAGGTCAATTAAATGTGCTTCTGTATATGCATTTAAAAAAATAAGTAACGTATATGCACGCTTATGTTCGTAACAGCGGAACTTAAAATAGCTAAGATTTGGAAACAGTCTAAGTGGCCATCAGCAGATGAGTGGATAAAAGAACTGGTACATTTACACAATGGAATACTACATGGCAATAAAAAAGAAAGAACTCTTACCTTTTACAGCAGCATGGATGGACCTGGAGAGTATTATGTTAAGCAAAATAAGCCAGTCAGAGAAAGATAAGTATTACATGATCACACTCATATGTGGAAACTAATCAACCAAATAAACTGATGAAAAAAAAAATAAACCCAGAGCATGAACAGATTGTTGAACCACAGAGGAAAGGCAGTGGAAGGTAGGTGGGAAGAGATCAACCAATGAACTTGTATGCATATATGCATAACCCGTGGACACAGAAAATTGGGTGGTGAGGGCCTGGGGACAAGAGCGGGCTGGGAGAGGTGAATGGGGAAAAAGAAAGTTCTATGTAATACTTTCCACAATAAAGATTAAAAAAAAATAGCCCTAACAGGTTTGGCTCAGTGGATAGAGCATCAGCCTGTGGACTGAAGGGTCCCAGGTTTGATTCCGGTCAAGGGCATGTACCTTGGTTGCGGGCACATCCCCAGTAGGAGGTGTGCAGGAGGCAGCTGATCGATGTTTCTCTCTCATCGATGTTTCTAACTCTCTATCCGTCTCCCTTCCTCTCTGCAAAAAATCAATAAAATATATATTTTTTAAAAAAGATTAAAAAAATATAATCAGGTTTAGCAAGAAAAATTAAGCAACTGTTAACTTGTATTAAAAAAATTAAGTAATTGCCCAGCCAGTGTGGCTCGGTGGTTGAGCATTGACCTTTGAACCAAGCGGTTAAGATTCGATTCTGGTCAGGACACATGCCCAGGTTGTGGGCTCAATGCCCAGTAGGGGGTGTGCAGGAGGTAGCTGATCAATAATTCTCTTTCATCATTGATGTTTCTATCTTTCTCTCTCCCTCTCCTTTCTTCTCTGAAAGCAATAAAAATATATTTTTTTAAAAATTAAGTGACTATTTTTAAAGTGAATACAAATTGTTGAAACATTCTTACCAAGGCACACAAATTAGGGACTGGTTCACCAGGTTATATTATGATCATCCATTAAAAAAAAATGTGCCTTCTGTTCATGGACTGGTAAGGAACAATCTCCAAGACATTTTGGTAACTAGAAAGAGGAAGGCACAGGGTGTTTGGTATGTTATCTTTTATTTTTAAAAAAAGAGGATATAGACAGTGCCATCAAGAGATCACAGGATAGAGATAAAAAATGGTGGCGGAGTAAGTGGATGCTGCACAGACATGCTTCCAGGACCAAACTGGAATTACAACTAAAATACAGAAAAACTTCCTGAATAATCAACAGAAGATTTGTTGGAGAGAACCCTGATAACTGAGGACCAAAAGTGGAGACTGCATAGAAACTGGTAGGAGGGGCGGAGGCATGAAAGGGCTGGGATCCCACGACAGCAACTGAAGTTCTGGAGAGATATCTGAGCTGTGGGGGGTTGCCACTGAGAACTCTGGGGTCTAATCCAAAAGCTGGCCCCCCAGCAGAGAACACCAGAACTGAGAAGGGTACCCACATAACATCTGGCTGTGAAAAGCAGTAGGTTGCTATCTGGAAATTCAGACATCCTCCTAAAGGGCCAGCACACCAAACTCCCTGTGGAGCCAACATTGTGCTCCTGCAGAGGGAGGGTAGAGTGAACTGGAGCTGCATGAGCAGAAGCCAGGATCAGGGCCTCTGGCGTTAAAGCTCAGAAGGCAGATACCCTGGTTTCCTGTGTTGCGTCATTCCCTCACATTGTGGAGGTTATCTTTCTCACTCAGACATTTGCTATATTGGCGGCCTTGCCTGAGGGGAAGACAGTTGACCCACCCTATTGGAAAACACAATGCCCTGGGAGGTGGAGTTGCTGAGGTCCAATAAGAGACTGAGAATAACAATTAGCCTCCAGGCAGAAGAAATTGCCCCACCGTGTTGAAAAAAACACACCAAACCACTCTTGCCACAACTCTGGATGATTGCCTAAGGGCAATTCCAGACAGAATCCAATTAGTTGGTAGGCAGAGGTGGGTCTCTGGAGGATTTGAGTCTTTGCCTGATTTAATTAGTCAGAAACAGCATTTGACAGTGTTCTGCACTAGAGATTGAGCGGTATAGCAGATCTACCTAATACATAGTCACAAACCCAAACAGGAAGCCAAAATGAGGGGACAAAGGAACAACCCCCAAATGAAAGAACAAGAGAATTCTCCAGAAGAAGAGATAAACGAAGTAGAGATAAGAAGTTTATCTGATATAGAGTTCAGAATAATGATGGTAAAGATGTTCAACAGCATGAGAAAAGATATAGTAACTATGGAAACAGAAATAAAGATTGATATAGAACAAATAAAAAACACATTGGAAGGAATACACAGCAGATTAGGGGAAGCTGAGATTCGAATCAGTGAATTAGAAGACAGGGTTTAAAAATTCACTCAATCACAGAACCAAAAAAACCCAAAACATTAAAAAATAGAAGGACAGCTTAAGGGAGCTATGGGACAATGTGAAATGTAACAATATTCGACTAGCAGCTGTGCCAGAAGAGGCAGGAAGGGAGAAAGGGATAGAGAACGTGTTTAAAGAAATAATGGCAGAAAACTTCTTTAACCTGGTGAAGGAAAATTTCACACAAGTTCAGGAGGCACAGAGAACCCCAAGCAAGAAGAACCCAAATAAACCCATGCTCAAATACATAATAATTAAAATGCCAAAAAAATTAAAGACAAAAAGAGAATCTTACAGGCAGTAAGAGAAAAGCAAACAGTTACCTACAAAGGAGCTCCCATAAGGCTGACACCAGATTTCCCATCAGAAACTCTACAGGCCAGAAGGGAATGGCATGAAGTACTCAAGAAATGAAACCAAGATTACTATATCCAGCAAGGCTATCATTCAAAATAGACACTCAAATAAAGAGCTTCCCAGAGAAAAAAGGCTAAAGGAGTACACTACCACCAAGCCAGCATTACAAGAAATGCAAAAGGGACTGCTGTAATGAGAAGAAGAAATAGAGAGAAAAACCTAGGTGTACAGAATTAAAATGGCAATAAATAAGTACCTCTCAATAATAACCCTAAATGTAAATGGATTAAATGTTCCAATCAAAAAGCATAGGATAGCCCTAGCCAGTTTGGCTCGGTGGATAGAGCATTGGCCTGTGGACTGAAGAGTCCCAGGTTCGATTCCAGTCAAGGTCACATACCCGGGTTGTGGGCTCAATCCCCAGTGGGGGGCATGCAGGAGGCAGCCAATCAATGATTCTCTCTCATCATTGATGTTTCTATCTCTCTCTTCCTCTTCCTTCCTCTCTGAAATCAATAAAAAATATATATTAAAAAAAAGCATAGGGTAGCTGAATGGATACAAAAACATGACCCAACTATATGCTGTCTACAAGACCCACCTCAGGACAAAAGACATATACATGATGATAGTGAAGGGATGAAAAAAAAGTTTTCATGCAAATGGAAAAGAAAAAAAAGCTGGAGTAACAATACTCATATCTGACAAAATAGACTTTAAAATGAAGGCCATCACAAAAGACAACAAAGGTCACTATATAATACTAAAGGGATCAATTCAACAAAAGGATAATACCCTGGTAAACATATATGCACCCAATATAGGAGCACCTAAATATATTAAGAAAACTCGTAGAGGATTTAACAGAGAGATTGATAACAATAGACTTTAACACCCTGCTGACTTCACTGGATAGATCTTCCAGACAAAAACTTAACAAGGAAACAGTGACTCTAAAGGACACACTGGATCAGATGGATTTAATTGGCATTTATAGAACATTTCACCCCAATGCAGCAGAATATAAATTCTTCTCAAGAGTACATTGATCATTCACAAAGATAGACCACATGTTAGGACATAAAATAAGTCTCTGCAAGTTCAAAAAAATTGAAATCATAGCAAGCATCTTCTCTGATCACAGTGAAATGAAATTAGAAATCAACTACAATAAAAACGCCCCAAAACATTCCAACACATTGAGACTAAGTAGCATGTTATTAAACAACTAGTAGCCCAGTGCACAAAATTTATGCACAGAGGGGGGGTTCCCTCAGCCCAGCCTGCACCCTCTTCAATTGGGGACCCCTTGGGGGGATGTCTGACTGCTGGTTTACTCCCTGTGGGATCGGGCCTAAACCGGCAGTCGGACATCCCCCTTGCAATCTAGGACCGCTGGCTCCTAACTGCTCACCTACCTGCCTGCCTGATCACCCCTAACTGCCTCTGCCTGCCTGCCTGATCACCCCTAACTGTCCTCCCCTGCCGGCCTGATCTTGCCCCCAACTGCCCTCCCCTGCCGGCCTGGTTGCCCTCAACTGCCCTCCCCTGCCGGCCTGATCTCGCCCCTAACTGCCCTACCCTGCCGGCCGGGTTGCCCCCAACTGCCTTCCCCTGCTGGCCTGATCTCGCCCTCAACTGCCCTCCCCTGCCGGCCTGATCTCGCCTCTAACTGCCCTCCCCTGCTGGCATGGTTGCCCCCAACTGCCTTCCCCTGCTGGCCTGATCTTGCCCCCAACGGCCCTCCCCTGCCAGCCTGATCTCACCCCCAACTGCTCTCCCCTGCCAACCTGATTGCCCCTAAGTGCCTCTGCCTGCCTGATCACCCTTAAATACCCTCCCCTGCTGGCCAATTTGGTTCTGATTGGTCAGTTCCTATGCCAGTCAGCGTCAAAAGCTCTGCCTCCTAGGCAGCCATTGGCTCCTCACAGTTCACCCAGATTTGGTTCTGATTGGTTGGTTTCTATGCCAGTCAGCATCTCTGAGCCTATCTCCGGGCCTGATCAGAGAGGCAGGACTGATAAGCAGCCCCCGCAGAGGCCCAGAGAGAAAGAGATAGAGAGGCCTGGCTGCTGGCAAAGTCCAGAGAGAAAGAGAGAGGCAATGGCTGATCAACAGCTGCCATGGAGGCTGTGGATCACACCCTGCCTCTCTCTCCCGGCCTTTCTCTGGGCCTGATCCGCAGCCCCCTCGGCAGTCAGTGCTGGGTTGCTGTGCCCGCACTAGTGGCAGTCAGTGCTGGGTCTCCACAGCAACCCAGCACTGACTGCAGGACTGACTTCTGGTGTTTGGTCAAGCCTTCAGTCAGTCGTTATGGACCCTGGGTTTTTATATATTAGGATGAATGGGTTACCAATGAGATTAATAAAGAAATCAAAAACTTCCTGGAAACAAATAAAAACGAACACACAGCAACCAAAAATCTCTGGGAAACACAAAAGCAGTTCTGAGAGGGAAGTTCATAGCACTATAGGCATACCTCAAGAAAACAAGAAAAATCAACAATAAACTATTTAACCCTACAACTTAAAAATTAGAAAGAGAACAACAAGAAAAGCCCAGAGTAAGTAGAAGGAAGGAAATAATAAAGATTAGAGCAGAAATAAATGATATAGAGACTAAAGTACAAAAATATCAATGAAACCAAGAGCTAGTTCTTTGAAAGGATAAACAAATTTGATAAATAGTTAGCCAGACTCACCAAGAAACAAACATAGAGGACCCAAATAAATAAAATCAGAAACGAAAGTGGAGAAGTAACCACTGACACCACAGAAATACAAAGGATTGTAAGAAAATACTATGAACAAATATATGCCAACAAGCTGGACAATGTGGATGAAATGGAAAAATTCTTAGAAAAATACAAACTCCCAAAACTAAATCAGGAAGAATCAGAAAACATGACTAGGTCAATAACAACTGATGAAATAGAAGAAGTAATTAAAAAACTCCCAGCAAACGAAAGCCCTGGTTCGGACGGCTTCACAGGGGAGTTTTACCAAACATTCAAAGAAGAACTAACACCTGTACTCAAACTATTCAAAAAAATTCAAGAGGAAGGGACATTTCCAAGCTCTTTTTATGAGGCTAGCATTATCTTAATTCCAAAACCAGATAAAGACACTATGAAGAAAGAGAATTATAGGCCAATATCCCTGATGATCTTTCAGATCATACACCATGATCAAGTGGAATTTATTCCAGGGATGCAAGGCTGGTACAATAATTGCAAATCAATAAATGCAATACATCACATAAACAAATTGAAAGACAAAAATCACATGATCATATCAATCGACGCAGAAAAAAATCCAACACCCATTTTTGATAAAAATTCTCTGCTAAGTGGGAATAGAGGGAGCATATCTCAACCTGATAAAGGCCATATATGACAAACCTACAGTCAACATCATACTCAATGGGCAAAAACTAAAACCATTTCCCCTAAGAACAGCAAAAAGACAGGGACGTCTGCTTTCACCACTCTTATTCAACATAGTACAGGAAGTCCTAGCCGCAGTGATCAGACAAGAAGAAAGAAAAGGCATCCAAATTGGAAAGGAGGAAGTAAAATTCTCATTATCTACAGATGACATGATATTATCAATGGAAAACACTAAAGACTACACCAAAAAACTATTAGATTTAAAAAATGAATTTTGCAATGTAGCAGGATACAAAATCAACACCCCAAAATTGATGGCTTTTTTATACACCAACAATGAATTCTTGGAAAGAGAAACTAAACAAACAATTCCATTTACCACTGCAACAAAAAATTTAAAATACTTAAGAATAAACTTAACCAAGGAGGCAAAATACCTGTACTTGGAAAACTACAGGAAGATATAAACAAGTGGAAGAATATACTGCGTTCATGGATTGGTAGAATCAACATCATTAAAATGTCTACACTATTCAAGGCAATCTACAGATCCAATGCAATCCCTATTAAAATACCAACAGCATATTTCATAGAGGTAGAAAAAATACTCCAAAAATTTATATGGAATCAAAAAAGACCCTGAATAACTGCAGCAATCTTGGGAGAGAAAAACAAAGTTGGAGGAATCACAATACCAGATCTCAAGTTATACTCCAAAGCCACCATAATCAAAACAGCCTGGTACTGACACAAGTACAGACATATAGATCAATAGAACAAAACAGAGACCCCAGAAATTGAACCAAGCCAATTAATATTTTACAAAGGAGGCAAGAGCATACAATGGAGTTAAGAGAGTCTCTTCAATAAATGGTGTTGGGCCCTGCCTGCATGGCTCAGTGGTTGAGTCTTGACCTATAAATCAGGAGGTTATGGTTCGATTCCTGGTCTGGGCATATACCTGGGTTGCAGGCTCAATCCCCAGGATAAGGTGTGCAGAGGGCAGCAGATCAATGATTCTCTTTCATCATTGATGTTTTTATCTGTTCAGAGCTCTCCCTGCCTCTTTGAAATCAATAAAAATATTTTTTTAAAAGATAAATAAATGGTGTTGGGAAAATTGGACAGGTACATGCTAAAAACCCAAAGCTATACACAAGAATAAACTCAAAAAGATAAAATGGATAAAAAGAATGAACTCAAAATGGGTAAAAGTCTTAAATGAAAGACGTAAAAATCCTAGAAGAAACCATAGGCAGCAAAATCTCAGACATCTCTCTTAGCAATATGTTTGTGGATACATCTCCTAGCCGTGATCGGCAAACTGTGGCTCGCGAGCCACATGCGGCTCTTTGGCCCCTTGAGTGTGGCTCTTCCTAAGCCTTAGGAGTACGCTAATTAAGTTAATAACAATGTACCTACCTATATAGTTTAAGTTTAAAAAATTTGGCTCTCAAAAGAAATTTCAATCTTTGTACTGTTGATATTTGGCTCTGTTGACTAATGAGTTTGCTGGCCACTGTCTAGGAAAAAAGGAAACTAAGAAGAAAATAAACAAATGGGACTACATCAAAATAAAAAGCTTCTGTACAGCAAAAAACAAAACAAAACAAAAAACCATCAACAAAATGAAAAGGGAGCCCACTGTATGGGAGAACATATTTGGCAATAACACTTCAGATAAAGGGTTAATATCCAAAGTATATAAAGAACTCATACAGCTTAACAAAAGAAAGATAAACAATCAAATTAAAAAATGGGCTAAGGACTGAGGTAGCCACTTCTCCAAAGTGGACATACAGATGGCCAAGAGACATATGAAAAAAATGCTCAAAGCCGTTGATCATCAGAGAGATGCAAATTAAAATGACAATAAGGTATCACTTCATACTTGTCATAATGGCTACCATCACCAAATCAACAAATGACCAGTGCTGGTGAGGATGTGGAGAAAAGGAAACCCTAATACACTGCTGGGGAGAATGCAGACTGGTACAACCATTATGGAAAACAGTATGGAGTTTCCTCAAAAAATTAACCCATTCATCCATTAACATGCTCAAATGGAACTGCCATTTGACCCAGTGATCCCACTTCTAGGAATATATCCTAAGAAACCTGAAACACCAATCAGAAGGAATGTATGCATCCCTATGTTCATAGCAGCATAATTTACAATAGCTAAGATCTGGAAACAGCTCAAGTGCCCATCAGTAGATGAGTGGATAAAGAAGCTGTGGTACATATACACCATGGAATTCTATGCAGCAGTAAGAAAGAAGGATCTCTTACCCTTTGAGACAGCATGGATGGACCTGGAGAGTATTATGCTAAGCTAAATAAAACAGTCAGAGAAAGACAAGTATCACATGATCTCACTCATATGTGAGATCTAATGAACAAAATAAACTGTTGAACAAAATAAATACAGAGATATAGAAGCATGGAATAGACTGTGGAATCTCAGAGGGAAGGCAGGGGTAGGTGGGTGAGTGGGTGGGAAGAAATCAACCAAAGAAGTTGTACGAATATATGCATAACCCATGGGCGCAGACAGTAGGGTGGTGAAGGCCTGGGGCAGGGGTTGGCTATAAGGGGTTAATGGGAGAAAACAGGGGGCATTTGTAATACTTTCAACAATAAAGATTTTTAAAAAAACCTACTTCATACTCAATGGGAAAAAAATAAAAGCATTTCCTTTAAGATCAGGAACAAGATTTCTATTTTCACTACTTTTATTCAATATAGTATTGGAAGTCCTAGCCACAGCAATCAGCCAAGAAGAAGAAATAAAATGTATCAAATTGGAAAGAAAGCGATAAAACTGTCCTTATTTGCAGGTCACATGATACTGTATATAGAAAACCTGGAATATTCAATAAAAAACGATTAGAACTGATAAGTGAATTCAGAAAGTAGCAAGATACAAAATAAATATTCAGAAATTGGTTGCATTTTTATACATCAATCATGAAATATCACAAAGAAAAAGTGAGAAAACAATCTCATTTGCAATTGCATAAAAATCCCACCTATGAATAAATTTAACCAAGGAGGTAAAAGATCTATATTCAGAATATAAGATTGAAGAAAAAGTCTTCAATGTGGAAAATACAAATAAGTGGAGGCATACACTGTGCTCATGGATAGGAAAAATTAACATTATTAAAATGTTTATACTACCCAAAGCAAACTATAGATTCAATGCCATTCTTATCAAAATACCAAGGGAGTATTTCACAGAACTACAACAAATAATCCAAAAATTTGTTTGGAAACACAAAAGACCCTGAATAGTGACAGCAATCTTGAAAAAGAAGAACAAAGTGGGAGGTATCACACTACCTGATATCAAACAATACTTCAAGGCCATAATAATAAAAACAGTCTGGTACTGGCATAGATCAATGGAACAGAGTAGAGGGCCCAGAGATAAACCCACACCTAGAGAGCCAATTAATCTATGACAAAGGAAGCAAGAACATACAATGGGGTAAAAATTTAGTAAGTGGTATTGGAAAAGATGGACAAATACATTAAAAAAATGAAACTAGATCACCTTCTTACACCATATACAAGAATAAACTCAAAATGAATTAAAGACATAAATAGAAGACCTGAAACCATAAAATTCCTAGTAGAAAGCATAGGCAGTAACTCTTTAACATAGCTCTTAGCAATATTTTTTTCTCACATATCTCCTTGGTCAAGGGAAACAAAATTTAAAAAATTTAAGAAATTGGACATTAAACTAAAAAGTTTTTGCACAGCAAAGGAAACTATAATCATCAAGAAAAAGACAACCTACTGAATGGAATAAGATATTCACCAATGATACATTCAATATAGGGTTAATATTCAAAATTTATAAAGAACTCAGACAATTCAACACCAAAAACCCAAATAATCCGATTAAAAAAATGGGTAAAGGACCTGAATAGACATTTCTCCAAAAAGGATTTATGTATGGCCAATGGACATATGAAATGATGCTCAACATCACTAATCATCAGAGAAATGCAAATTAAAAGCATAATGAGATATCACCTCACACTTGTCAGAATGGATATCATCCTATATAACAACGGTTCTCAACCTTCCTAATGCCGTGACCCTTTAATACAGTTCCTCACGTTGTGGTGACCCCAACCATAAAATTATTTTCGTTGCTACTTCATAACTGTAATGTTGTTACTGTTATGAATCGTAATGTAAATATCTGATATGCAGGATGTATTTTCATTGTTACAAATTGAACATAATTAAAGCATAGTGATTAATCACAAAAACAATATGTAATTATATATGTGTTTTCTGATGGTCTTAGGCGACCCCTGTGAAAGGGTCATTTGACTCCCAACGGGGTTTCGACCCTCAGGTTGAGAACCACTGCTATATAATAAAGAGCTAATATGCAAACGATCATCACGCCCTCATGCCCTCCCACCGGGGCCAGGGGACCTGAGGCTGGGCCGGGGGACCTGAGGCCGCGCCCCCTGCCCTGGCTCCGGGGCCAGGGGACCCGAGGCTGGGCCAGGGGACCTGAGGTCATGCCCTCTGCCCTGGCACTGGGGCCGGGGGACCTGAGATTGTGCCTTCCGCCCTGCGGGGCTTGGGGGTGGGGCCAACCAGGTCTGGGTCTTGCGTGATTTCGAGGCACAACCTCAGGCGGGGACTTGACTCTGGATCCCATGGTGCACCCCAGACTCTGACAGGAGGGAGATTTTCATATACATTTTAGTAATTTTCTTTCATTTCTGACACTTCTATTATAGAGAAAGGGCAAATAGCAACATTTGCTGTAATTAATTCCCTTTTAATGTGCATGAATTTTGTGCACCGGGCCACTAGTCAATAAATAAATGGAGAAAAGGGAACTCTTGTGCACTGTTGGTGGGAATGCAGATTGGTGTAACCACTCTGGATAACAGTGTGGAGGTTCCTCAAAAAATTAAAGATGGATCTGCCATTTGATCCAGTGATTCCACTTCTGAGTATATATCCAAAGAAACCCAAAAGACTAATTCAAAATAATATATGCACCCCTATGTTCACTGCATTATTTACAATAGCCAAGATATGGAAGCAACTCAATGACCATCAATAGATGAATGGATGAAAGCCAGAATGTACATACAGCCCTGGCTACTTAGAGCATTGGCCTGCACATCAAAGGGCTGTGAGTTTGATTCCTGGTCAAGGGCATGTACCTGAGTTGCAGCTTTGATTCCTGAGTCAGCGTGCATGCAGAAGGCAACCAATCAATATGTGTCCCTCTCACATCAATGTTTCTCTCTCTCTCTCTCTTAGATTGGGGTAAAAAAGTGACATAAAGAACATTATTGGGATAACTGGTAAAATTTGACTATAAATTGTATATAAATTCTAGTATAGTGTCAATGTTAAACTCCCTGAATTTGGCTATTGGATCATCTATCATAATAAAAGGGTAATATGCTAATTAGACCGGATGTCTCTGGACGTCCTTCCTGACGAAGCCCAGGCCAGAGGGAAGCCAGCCAGGGTCCCAGGTGCCTGCAGGCGGCCAGAGGAGGGAAGCCCGGGTCCTGGGTGCCAGAGGGAAGCCAGTGCTGGCAGCCAGGGGAAGGAAGGCCTACTCTTGCACGAAGCTGGGGCTGCAAGGGCTGAGCCCCTTGCACGAATTTCGTGCATCGGGCCTCTAGTGGTTGTATAAGAGAATGTCCTTACTCAGCAGTAAAAGCCATCGCTGTTGTGTTTGCAACCTCCTCTCAAACAGCTCCAGGAGACAAAGAGAGAGTGAAATTTGGTGAAACTTTACTGATGATGAATTTTGGGTGAAGGGTACATGGTAGATTTGTTCTGTATTATTTTTGCAAGTCTTATTGAAGATTGAAATTATTATAAAATAACTCTTGCAACTCTTAAAGAATCCACACATAAAAAACTCATGGACCCCAAAAGGAGAGAAAGCACTGATTTAGTTGTGAATAAAACTCCCATAGGTGGTGCCCCTTCTCATCACATGTGTGTGGGACTCCCAGAAGTCAGAGGGCAGGGTTGGGACACAGGCCCTTTGTGCCCATTCATTCATTCATTCACCCAGTAAATATTGACTTGAATGCCTATTATGTGCAAGGGCTCAGCCACGAGCCAGAAGCACAAGAGCAGAGGGAAGGGCAACCCCTAAACTATGCCTGGTCTCCAGCTCCCACCAGACAAAGTGCCCTGGAGGGCAAGAATTGGTGTCTGAATCATCTCTCTTCCCCTAAATTATAAAAAAGTCAACTTTTGTCCCCACACAACAAAGAAGGTCACAGTTTTCAACTCTGAGGCTCACAGCTAGAGGGAACAGGCAAATACCCTGGGCCACCTCAACAGTTGAGCTCAGAACATAAACAGCAAGAGAGAGTGTTAGGGAGGGGAGCTGTGGGCTGTGCATGGGAGGGGGTGCAGGGAGGGGGCATCTCACTCCCTCCCACCTCAGAAACCAGAGTGAAGCTATCCGGAGGGCTGGCACAAGGAGATCTCTGAGGTAGCCTTCCCCACCCCCACACTCCGTCCTGCTCCGGACCTCTCATGCTCAGAGGTTTCTGCACCTGGAGGTTTTAGAGATTCCTAAGTTTGGAGCCTTGAATTATTTTAGGGATCTTGCATTCCATATGCACATACAACATGACTGACAGACTAAACAATTACTATATTTCACACATTAACATCTTTCAAACCAAAATAAATGCTGCTGCAATGACTAAAATTCATAGATTTCAAGTTCATCTGAAATGGGTTCTTAGTGGCTTATATATTTTGTTTATGGATACTAACACTTAGGTGTGTGTGTGGGGATACTGAGGAAGTTTCTCACAATTTTTGGTGATGACAAGGCACCCTCCCATTACTGGGGAGTGTACATGGAGCCCCTCACTAGTGGTGGGGAGAACAGGGTTGCACTGAAGGGCTATAGAAGGTGAGACCCTAGGGCCCCACCTCAGCACATGTCCCTGGTCCTGTCTGCACTGAGGCAGGGTGGGTCAGAGCCAGGCCCTCGGGAGGGGTGCCCAGCCCCACTGGCCCTGTTCATACCCTGGCACTACTGTTACCAGCTCATCTGCCCCCAGCAAGGGCAGTGACTGAGATGAGGCTGAGTCACTCCTATGTCCCAAGCAGCCTGCTCAGGGCCCAGGTAACCTTGAAGGTGGGTGGCTGCACCAAGGGGGCTGGGCTGGGCTCAGGCCAGCTGAACCTTGACTCTCCACTTCTTAGCTATGAGGCCACTGAGCACTAAGAATATAGTTAGTGCAAATGGGGAACTGAGTTTTTAAATTAAATATTGTTATTTAATTTTAACTAATTAAAATCTAACTAGCCTTGTGGACCGTGGCTTCTGTCCTGGGCAGCGCTGCTCCGGAGGCTCAGTGGGAACAGAGATGGGAGCGACACTGGTTTAGACACCTTCTATTTTTAAAAAAAATATATATTTTTATTAATTTCAGACAGGAAGGGAGAGGGAGAGACAGATAGAAACATCAATGGTGAGAGAGAATCACTGATCAGCTGTCTCCTGCACGCCCCCTACTGGGGATCGAGCCTGCCAACTGGGCATGTGCCCTTGACTGGAATTGAACCTGGGACCCTTCAGTCCACAGGCCGACGCTCTATCCATTGAGCCAAACCAGCTAAGGCCCCTTCCATTTTTTAAATATATATTTTTATTGATTTCAGAGAGGAAGGGAGAGCGAGAGATAGAAACAACAATGATGAGAGAGAATCATTGATCGGCTGCCTCCTGCAGACCCCACATTGGGGATTGAGCCCACAACCCGGGCATGTGTCCTGACCGGGAATCAAACCGTGACTTCCTGGTTCATAGGTCGATGCTCAACCACTGAGCCATGCCAGCCAGGCTAGACCCCCTTCTATTCACAGCTGGGATTTAGGGTCCCTTTCTCACCACAAAGGCTGAAATGCTTGGGCAAGCCTTGGTTCCCTCATCTTGTCCTGCTCAGAGTCTCACAGGCTTACATGGGCATGAAGCTCCCTGTAGGGTGGGGTATACAAACCAGTACAATGAGCAACTGAAGAGCTCTGAAAAGGTAAATTACCAGGGTAGTTTTGGCTTTGTATACAATGATGTTAGACCTGCTTCCCTCACCCCAACCTTTGTAAGATAAGAACCCAGTAAAATCCTAATGATACATACTTTGTGGTTGCAAAATATGGCCACAGATTTCCCTCATCCTGGTACCCAGGCCTCTCCACAGTGGGACTTGTCCTATCCTTCTCCCCCCATAGGGGGTCCATTTCCTCTCTCCTTTGCCACATGACTTTCTTTGCACAATAGAATGTGGCAGAAGCAATGCTGGATGGAGCCAGTTCCGAGGCTGTGCCTTACAGCCCCACCTCAGTGCTCTCGGGGCGCTGCCCTCCGACTGCGTGGATGGAAGCTGACCTGGCCATTGAGAGGCCAGTGCACCATGTGAGTGGAGACATCTTGGACCCTCTAGAGGAGTGAAGCAATGAATGAGCCCAGGGAACCAGCGGGTCTGCCCAGATTTTCCAACCAGCATCATCACAAACAATAAGAAACCACTGCTGCTGGAAGCCACTACACAGCAAAGCCAACTGAAACACGCACACCACATTCATCATAGTGAGGCTGCCTAGGGTGCCACATCTCATGCCAGCCCAGGGCCCCAGGAGGTAGAAGCAGGTTGCCAAGGTGTTCCTGGACCCAGGGCAGGGGGCCTGAGGCGTGGTGTCCACAAACAGTCTCCACAGCTCCCACTGGAACTTATCTGCCCTTTAAACAGAATGGAGACCTGAGTGGGACAGGGGAGAAGCAGCCTTTGGGAGGCGCCTAAGGTCTGTGTCAGGCAGGCTCTGGTGGGTGCTGAGCAGCAACCCCACCACTGGCCTCTCCGGGAGCAGTCACATGATGGATTCCGAACCCTTGTCATGGGTAGGTGTCCTTCTCTCCTTTCAAAGGTGAGGAAGCGGACTCAGGAGTGAAGAGACTTGCCTAAAGTCCCCCTTGCCAGGACCTGCCCTCGCCCAGACCCAGCTTCCTAGTCCTCCCTGTTATCCAGAAACCGCTACCCTGCAGGCAGCAGACTCCGCCTTCAGCTGACACAGCGTCCAGATGCACCAGGTGGTGCCTTTCTCCCATAAGTGGCCCAACAGCCATTTCAATCACCCAGATGATGGAGCAGTGGGAGCACCAGCTGGAGGCCAGCTGCCACTGGGAGGAAGGTGAGTGCCAGGATGAGGAGCATGTGAGCCTCTCTCCACCTATACTACCCACCACACTGGTCAAGCTACACACCCCTAAGGAGAGGTCAGTCCCCATTCTGATGCTGCCACTTTCTGATTGGCGAGAAAGTGGTTTGCCTCACTTTCCCCATCTGCAAAATAGGGCAGATATGCTTACTTGACAGGATTGTTGTGTGAATTAAATGGCCTGGATGCACAGTGGGTACTCAGAGAATGCCAAGTCACTGAAAAGCCTACCGTGTGTAAAGAGCCTTACAGTGTCTGGCACCCACAGATGCTCCAATAGCAACAGCTGTTACTATTATTTGTGTGAGGAGGCCAGAGCCCAGTGTCCATGTGGGCACATGGAGTAGGGCAGTGCTGGGACTTGCAGATGAAATGTACACCACATTCATCATAGTGAGACTGCTTGGGTGCCACAGCTTCTGTCTGTGTGGTTACTTACGTGGTTCTTAGTGGTTCTGAAGTTTGGGGCTGAATCCAGCTTCCTCTCCCTGCAGTGCTCTTCCACCACCACCACTCAGCACCCTCAGTCTGGGACTCCAAGGCCAATCAGGACAGGCGGCTTGTGACCCACCAGGGCTGGACATCTCCCCTCCCCCATCACTGCTCAGCGGTGGGCCTCAGCTGGCCCTGCCTCCAACAAATGTTTAATGAATGAGATGGAACATCTCCCTATAAGGACCCTCACCCTCTCATGACTGGTGGGAGCAGGGCCCAGCCTACTCAAATGCCCTCCTCTGGGAATGGCAGCTGGAAGCCCCTGGCCCCTGTCTTCTCTGAGCCTGAATTCCTGGGCAGCTGTTTACCCTGCTCCTCTCTCTACAACCAGGCCATCTCCACCTTTTCCATGCTTTTCTTAATTTGCTGGCCTCCAGCTGAAGTAGCCTCCACCAAGTCATTCCCCACCCTATTCACCGTTTCATCTTTCTCACTGCATGTCTAAAAGCATCTTGTTCTATTGTTTGCTTATTTCCTGTCTGTCTCCCCATCCCCTAATGTCAGCTCTGATAAGGAAGGATCTTGGTTTGACTTCTTCACTACTCTGAGAAGTGCCTGGCACATAGTAGGTGCTCACTAGATATTAGCTGAATTTGGTTAATTAGAATAACTTGATGTACTCCCAGGGAGGGAAGGGGTTGTCCAACTGTCTATTGGGAACACGACATGCCAGACAATCCCATCACATGGGCTGGGCATTCCATTAATTCTCTCAGTGACCCAGAGGTGATGCTCAGTAAACCGTTTCCCAGATAAGGTAACTGAGGCCCAGAGAAGTGAAGTGACCTGCCCAAGGCCACACAGCTTGCACAAAAGGTCTAGATTTGGGGCCCAGCTTTCTTAACATTTATAGCCATTCATGCCTCCTGAGAGTTCACCACACAGAGGAAGAATTGTAACAGCCAACATTCATTGATTCCTGCAAAGTGCCAGGCATTGGGTCAGGGACTTTCCAAGGTTTATTCATTTGTCCACTCGGTGAGGGAATTATAGGTTCATTCTGCAGATGTAAAACCAAGACCCAAGTTATCCCTGTGACTTGCCTAGCTCATTCAACAAAGCAGTAGCCTGTCTAGGACTGCACTCACATGAGGTGACAGCAAGCTTAAGGGTGCTACATGCTCACTGCCTCAGTTTCCCTTTTTTGCAATGCTGACATTACACCATCTGACATAGTGTGATGTCATCAGGGAGGTGGGACTCTTGCTTGGGAAGTTTTAGGGCTGAAAAGGAAGTGAGAAGCAGCTGTTTCCCCATCCAGCCCACTCCCACCCTGGTCCTAAGTCGGGTGGGTGGTCACCTCCCTTGGAACACTTTCCCCAGAAATTCCCTAGGAAATGCCCCTGTGCCTGAGCAAAAGGCGAGCCTACAGGCCCAGGAACCTCACACTGCATATCCTTCTGCTAAGGATCATCCCAAGCAGAAACCAGTAGGCACAATAATTAGTATGCATATATATTTGTGTGTGCATGGGTGTGTATGTATACATACATATTACTACATGTGTGTCTATGTGTGTGTGTGTGTATATATATATGTATATATACATATATACATATATATATACATATATACATATATATATATATATATATATATATATATATATATCACACACACCCTCACATATATTGCTGATTAGATAAAAAATATATTTGATTTACATAAGAAGATGACAACAACGAAAGCTAAGCTGACAGGGCATTGAGAACAAGGGGCTGTAGTGTACCACAGCTGCATCTCTTAGGCTTCTCCTCTCTCCAGGCAGGGCACCAGTTTCTATCCTGTAGTCAGTCCTCCATTCAAGCTCCAGAGGCATCCTTTTCAAGCTCAGATCTGCTTACTGAAAGGCCGAGGGGCAAATGGTTAAGAGCCTGGGCTTTGGGGTCAAGCAGATTTAGAGTTTGAGGCCATTTGCTAATGGTATGACCTTGGACAAGTGACTGCATCTCCTTAAGCCTCAGTTTTCTTATCTGCAAAATTGGGATCATGAGACAGGAAAGGAGAACCCAGTCTGGAAAGACAGTTTAAGCCCCTGAATCAAAGTGTATCTGAAGCCTTGTCTATTTTAGAAATAGAAGGTAATAAATTCAGTCTTTGGCTTAGACCAGTCTAGGTTTTCTTATTTTTCTATTTTTACCAAAAAAGTACTGGTTAATACAACCTTCCTGCTCAAAGCCCCTGATGGCTCCTCTGTGTCCATAGACAGACTCTAGCACTTGGTTCTGGAGTCCACCTGCCTTCCTTTTTGGCCTCAACTCTGGGTGGCCCATGCCACCCAAATCTGATAGCTGTTCTCTAAACACACCATGACACAACTTACAGGTTCTCAAGTCTCTTTCACTCTCTACACTTGGCCAGCTTCTACTCACACTCCAGACCCAGCTCAAATGTTGCCTCCCCTGGAGACCCCCCTAAACATCCCTCCACTACTATGAAGTACCAGTGACATCTACCTCGGGCCTCCCACCACTCTAATTATATCCCTGAGGTAACAGTCACTAGTTTTTTCTTTTCCTCTTCAACAATCATTGTCCACTGTATGATTGAAGATGTGAACATCTTGGATTGACTTGGGATTAGACCAATTCAAAATTTGGTTTTGACTCACCAAGTTCATTTTCTGAACCCCAGATCTGGCTGGTGCACACAAGGCTAAAAGACCTAGCACCTGCCATTGGGGGTTTATAGTTTGAACAAAACAATTTCCCATTTGGCTCAAGTCCAGTATTGCAAAGATGACAATTTTTAAAATGTTATAATCAAACCAAAAACATGAATTTTACTTAGGGATAATAATCACTGACATTTATCAAGCAATTGCTTCATCATTGCATACAGGCATGCTCATGCATATGTTATTTAATCCTCACCCTATGAAATACTATCCTCACTTTACAGATGAGGAAACTGAGTCTCAGGGAGGTATCCCCAAGGGGTTAAGCACCAAATGGGGAACTGGGATCTGACCTCCATCTTCCTGCTTCCACCCTTTGCTGTTTTTCCCTGGTGATCTCAGCCATGCATGAACACACTGTTTGGGGGCAGCTTGGAAGTGGTTTAAAAATATACCAATTAAAGCACAGAACCAAGCTGGTTGCTCACAAGCAGGTGGTATGCACACCCCCTTTTGCAGGGGTTCTTTCGCTTCCCAGTGCATGCTCAGCCTGTGGCTATGATGTGCCCCTGTTTCACAGGCATTGGCATTGTGTTTCAGATTTACTATGTTTGTTTCCGGCTGCTAGTGTGATCAGAATGGTTAGTCTGCTGGGAAGGTATTTCACACAACTGTTTTGAATATAGTGACTTCCTCATAGGTCTCTGCCACAGCCTGCATCCCAGTAGCCTCTATAAAAAACTTTTTTAAAAAAAATGTATTTCAGAGAGGAAGGGAGAGGGAGAGAGAGATAGAAACATCAATGATGAGACAGAATCATTGGTCGGCTGCCTCTTGCAAGCCCCACATCAGGGATCGAGCCTACAACCCGGGCATGTGCCCTGACCAGGAACTGAACCAGTGACCTCTTGGTTCATAGGTCAATGCTCAACCACTGAGTCATGCCGGCCAGGCCCAGAAGCCTCTCGATGGCAGATGAGAAGCCACTGAATCTGGCCAATTGATGAGTCCCAGATTCTAAGTTTATGGGGAAGCATGCTTGGTTAACTTATTTAGGAAAGACCTTCTGTTCCAGCAACACCTGTTTCATTCTCTGCAAAATGGAGATGAAGAACCTCCAGGGGCTGTTGTAGGGCTGGAGTGAGGCATCATAGGGAAAGTGACAGGCATACAGTAGGTGCTCACTATGTGCATTCTTTCTTGTCCTCCCAGCCTTGAAGCTGGGGCCAGCTTTCACTCTCATGCAACCTTGGCTCACTAGAGTCATCAGGGGCTCTACAGAGAGGTGAGCCTTTGCCCACCAAGGTCAGGGAGCAGCCCTGAAGCTGTCATCCTGCAGCTGAACGTCCCTCCACCCCACCTGAGTTTTGGGGGCCAGTGGGGCAGGCAGCCCCTTCTTTAGCACTGGAGTCCAGCCCACTACTGATGGAAAAACTGAGACCCAGTGATAGGCAAGTCGTGAGTTCACTCACCCCTGCTCTTGCCCCCAAGAAAGAGACCATATGATGCACTGAGGGGCTCAGAATCACTCTGGGTTTAAACCCCAGCTCCCCAATTTACACCCACTGTGGGACACTGAGCAGACATCCTAACATCACTGGGCCTGGGTTTCCACATAACCAACAGTGGTAGTCATTCTCCTTTCTATGTTGTTGTGAGGGTTAGATGGAGAAGCAGGACTCAGTGGGGAAACTCCCTGAGGGACAGGTGGCCCCAGGTCTCCATCTCATCAAAGGGGGCTTCCCAAGGGATAGTGCCAAAGAGCCTCACCGGATCTCATTCTGTGTGTCCAAAGCTTCCCACCAACCTGGGGACACCCACCAATGCCCTCAAGGTTCTACTCTGGATTATTTCAGAAAGAGTTGAAGTTGTTAGTGGGTCATGGGGCTCCAGGGTACACTGCACAGATGGGGAAATGGCCCTGGGGAGCACTGAGGGAGAGACCTGTCCAATGCAGCGTCCTCTCAGCACAGAGTCAGCCCCAATGGACTGACGGATGGCAGGAACCACAGGTCCTGGAGCCTGGGAAGCCTTCTGTTCCCTCTGCCTGCACCCTGTGTGCTCAAAGCTTATGCTCCAGGGAGTGAGAGGCAGTAGTTGAGGAAGGAAACAGCACCAACCATACTGCAGGGGCCCTGGCAACTGTGTGACCTCAGAAGGACTCAGTTTACTCAGCGTAGAGTCCGTCTTTCTTAGAGTGGTTGCGAGGTGCCCAGGCAAAGAACCAACCAGGCCTGGGGCTGGTCTAATGCCCAGGGCTGTGAAAGAACATCCCTCTTGCAGCTAAGGCTGCATTCCAAGCAGCTGTGGGGAAATACCTGGGGTTCCTGAGCCTGAGTGCCATCATGTAGTGAGAAGAGGTCACAGAAAACAGTTCCAAGAAGTAGCATAAACCCTGACAGGAGCCTGAAGACCCTAACCACAGAAGGCTGCCCTGACAGTCAGCAGCCCTCACAGGTTCCTCAGGTAGCCGAGACCCCCTCCCTGCCCTGGGCCAGGCAGCAGGTACTCACAGTGTCTCAGGGGATGGGGTGGAGGTCTTCCTGGAGCCCCAGCACCCTGCCTGCCTCCAACGGCCCCTGGGGACAAGCTGTGGGCCCTCCCCCACTGCCGGGCCTGACGTCTGACTTCCTCTCTGCTCAGCCAGCCAGCATCCAGGAAACCACACCCTGGGGGGAAGGTGCCAGGCACCCTGGGGCCCCCACCTGCCCTCCTGCTGGGTCCCAGACACTGCCCAGGGGGCTCTTTCAAGGTCTGGCCAGTGCAAATGGCCCCTTCTGCTTCTCTGTCACCAGGCAGGCCCAGAGGCTCTGGTCAATAAATAATACAGCTCCCTTCCTGGCCAGTCTCTCGTGGCCTATCGTGTTTCGGGGCCACTCTAGTTTCTTGAGGCTGCTTTGTTCAGAGCACCAGGCCACACTGGGTCACCAGCCACGTTGGCGCTAACACTCTCACTGAGGCCAGCCCGAGCACGCAGGACAAAGGCAGGTCCAGAGAAAGACTGCCCTACTTATTCTGAAAGCAGCTTGAGCCCAAATGGACCCGGGTGGCAGTCAGCCTGGTCTCTCAAGGCCAGACTGGGCTCAGAGGCCTCCATACACTCAGCTCCTCACCCTGGTGGTACCACCTGGAGAGCCCTTTCATCCCTGCCCCTCTGCCTGGCCCATCCCCCATTTCTGGAGGCCTTACCCAGGCCCCTCCTCCTAGAAGCCTCCTCCCCTATCTGCATTCCCACTGCCAGCCTGGTAGTCTGTCTGTGTGTCTTCTTTAGGTAGCCATCATCCTCTCTGGACGTGGCTGCTGCCTCCTGACTAGTCTCTCCACCCCCTTCCCCCACCCCCAGTCCCTGCCCCTCTCTCTATAGCAGCCGTGGGCAAACTACGGCCCGCGGGCCGGATCCGGCCATTTGAAATGAATAAAACTAAAAAAAAAAGACCGTACCCTTTTATGTAATGATGTTTACTTTGAATTTATATTAGTTCACACAAACACTCCATCCATGCTTTTGTTCCGGCCCTCCGGTCCAGTTTAAGAACCCATTGTGGCCGAAACCGGTTTGGCTCAGTGGATAGAGTCTATAGCCTTATTTCCTCACAGCAATTTGAGTGATTGTTTTAAATCAGAAAGCACATCTTGTGATTATGCTGCTTAAAACCCTGCCTGTCTCTCCCCTCACCCCAGTACATTCTCAAGACCCTGCCAAGTGCACATTCCTTCCCAGCCCCTACCCAGCCTTCCCACTGTTCTTCAGGCACCCTCCTGCCTCAGGGCCTTTGCATCTGCAGCTCGCTATGCTTGAAACACCTTTCTCCAAGTCTTTGCAAGATCACTCTTTCCTGCTACTCATCTCAAGGCCACCTTCTCAGATGAGCCTTTTTTTATTTTTAAAAACGGCTGTTTTATTAAGATATAATTCACACTCCATAAAATTTACCCCATTTAACATGTACAATTCAATGATTTCAGTATATTCACAGAGTTGTGCAAACATCATAATTTAGAACATTTTCATCATCCCCAAAAGAAACTCCATATCAATTAAGCAGTCATTCTCATTTCCCCGAGCTCAGCCCTAGAGCTGAGCACATCTCCAGCTCATCTGTCTCTGTGGACTTGACTGTTGTGGACACTCACTCTTTAGTCTTTTGTGTCTGGCTTAGTTCACTCAGCACAATGTTTTCAAGGTTCATCCATGTCATATCACGTCAACACTGCATTCATTTTATGACTCCATAACATTCCATTGTATGAATAAGCCCACATTCAGTTTATCCACTCATCAGTTATGAGAGTTGACCACTCCAGGTCACATGGCCCCTTCTGCTGTTCTGTCACCTCTCCCAGTTTTAGCCTCTGGCTTCTAATCCCTTTCTGGACATCTTCATTGATTTGTTTTGTTTATTGTTTCTCTCTTGCCTGAATGTCAGCCCCATGAGGCCCAGGACATTCACCTTACACTGGGCCGTCCCCCAGGGCCTAGCACAGGCCTGGCACACAGTAGGTGCTAAGCCTTTTCCACCACCTGCTGCAGTTGCCTGTGCCCATGAAACTTCCCTGCTGGCTCCGAGCTTTCTGAGGACAAGTGCCTTACCCACCAAGAAGGCCTCACCAATAACCATGACAGGAAACTAATAATGCAGCCACTCGAGCCCT
>NW_005871069.1:7797932-7876013 GCF_000147115.1 Myotis lucifugus
CTGCACAAAGACTCCTAATGGGTGCAGGCAATGGAGCAGCTTGGAGGGGGATGGAGAGGGAAGGCAGGCCCTGCTGTGCTGACACAGCCATGAATCCCATGGATGCAAAGGTAGAGCGCCACAAGAAGGATCCATGTGTGATTTGGGCAGTGCCCAGAGCAAGGGGGTGCAGGTCAAATGCTGCTGGGTGCTATACCCTGCCAGAGAGGGACAGGGATAGTCTAGCAGGAAAAGGAGATGAGGAGGGAACTGAAGACATCCTCAGCCTCAGGGAGTCCTGGCCACTGCAAGTTGTGCCAGGACAGGGGAGCAGATGGGTAGGAGGCCTGGAGCACAGGCCCCAGTGTGGTTATGTGGGGGAGGTATCATGGGAAGAGAGGTGCCAGCTCCAAGTAGGAAGGAATTTCTGTGCATCAGAGCTGCCCAGGCTAGGACACTGGAAGCCCCTGTCCCAGGAGGTGCATGTGTAAAGCCTCCACTGGGGGCAGCAAGAGGTTAATTGTTGGGGAAGCTCCCTGGAAGCTCCAAGACCCTGGCTGCCAGCTGCTCCCCAGGTCTCCGCCCCAGATGCACTACAGAGTGGGAGGGACTAGGGGGCAGGGTCTGCTCAGCCGAGGCCCCACCCTATCCCTACCCAGCATCACAGGCAGCTCAAATGCCCCACTGGCCCTCAAGGCACAAATCCTTTGTTCCTGAAATAAGGCCAGATGCAAAAGTGATTTTCCTGTCTGACCCCAGAGGCTAAGGGTTGCTAGTACCATAGGCTAAAGTCTGTGACAGACAGGCTAGAGGTGTGTACGCAAAGACAGGGCCACAATGTAGCACCCACCCCACCCTGGCATCAACTCATTTAATCTCAGAACAACTCAGAAAGGCTTTTATGCAGTAGAAAGGGGCTGAGACAAGTTTCAAACTCAGCTAGGCCTGACTGCCAAGTCCCTGCTCTCCCCACTTCATCGCTCTGCCTCCCTCCATGCTGAGACTCAGAGGGAAGAAGGGGACAGGAATCCCAGGGATGCCGTCTACTGGGTGCTGAGTCAACAGAACCCATTTGGAATCTTCCCCAAAAGCCCACTCAGCAGGCACTGTTCTCACTTTACAGCAAGGAAACAGGCCCAGAGAAGTTAAACAACTTGCCCAGTACTGCATAGCTTACAATTGGCTGGTGCTGCCTTTGGACCTGGTGTGCCCAACTGCTAAGCTGTTCTGTCCAGGAGATGGGCCAGAGCCAGAGGAGCCCCGCTCAGGGACCTCAGGCCAAAGTCCTAGAGACCCTGCCCCTGCCTTCTTGGCTGCAGTCATCAAACCCCTGGGCGGTGGGACAGGGCTGGCTGGCGGCAGCCTGCTCCCCACTCACACCTCACGCTTTTCCAGATGTGAGTAGGACCCAGCCAGGGGCGATAGGCTCATGGAGGGGAGGGTGGGGGGAGGGAATGTGAAGACGCAAGTGGAAAACTATGCGCTGTCTGATCACACCCTCCAATTTGTCCCTGTGGCTGCCGCCAGCCCTGCCTGGGCCACAGACCTGTGACTCAGGTCTCCCCCAACAGCTGAAGGGGTGAGGATCCCCACAAGGGCCAGCTCTGTCTGTCTGACTCAGGGAGTGGTTTTAGCCCTCTTGGGGGTCCTCAACAAGATGGGGTACAGGTCTGAAGAGCAGAGTGTGTTTCCTGGAGCTTTTCAAGGCCCATCCTCCCCAACTAACCTTGGAGGTGCCCTGTATTTATGGGTGCTAAGTGAGGGTTTGGGGCAAACCCAGTGCCAATTATGGTCCCCACACCCACCCAACTGATGGTGAGCAGCCACCCTGCCAGTACTCACAGCAGCCCTTTGGTGCAGGCCTGCCTGTCACCACTGTCTGGCTACTGGTGGCCACAACACTCAGTCAGCATTTGCCATGAGCCACACAAGGCTCTGCCCCACAGCCCCGTGGAGTAGCTCTGCAATGATGCCCACTCTGGGGATGAGGAAACTGAGGATGGAGAAGCCAGTCCGTGGGCTCCGGGAGCCAGCCTGTGCTACTCCTTGTCAGAGGGGGTGAGACCCTGGTGCCAGGCCCATGCATCTTGTAAACAACCCCTGAGGTTTCCAGAGCACCAATCCCCAGAAACCATGGAAAGAATGAGACACAGGAAAATCCAGCATGGTTACAAGGAAAGACACATGGCACACTCGCCCCTGCCCAAGGACTCCTCCCGCGCCTGCCCTGGCCCCCAAGAGGTCTTTCCCAGGGCCTAAGGAGAGACAGGTTGCCTCTGACTCAGTCCAGGATGAGCTTTCCTCTCTTCATTACAACAGTTAGCTGGCACCCCCATCCACAGAACCCCTCAGCCCTCACTACCCATCGAGTTAGAGGTCAGGGTCCCAGACACTCTCACCCAGAGGCAGAGACAACTGTAGCTATTGTAGCAATGGCTTCTTGTCATAGTGAGAGGGAATGTGTAGCTGGGTTTCTCCTTTTCCTTTGGCTGCCAGGAAGCTCAGCAATTTTCATCTTAGGATGCTACATATATCTATTCTGCTCTATTTTACTCCCTAGATCATGACACTCTGTTCTAAATTGTAATCTTCCTGGTCCTGATGTCTTATTATTTAATTTATTATAGGTATTTTCTATAAAGTGTCACAAATATTTTGGGAAGGAAGGATGGAAGGATGGGAGGAAGGAAGGGAGGAAAAAAAGCTTTAATATATACCAAGTAATGAGAGTGGGAAGAAAGAGGGAGACTCTTCTAATCCCTTACCCTTTGTAAAACTCCCCTATAAGCAAAGAATATGCTCTTAGGTAGCATCCAGGGAGATGCGTTCCAAATAGGTGGCTATGTCTTTAAGCCCCTCCCAGATGTAAATCCTGGCATCTCCCCAAGCTCCTTTATAGGTGAGACTGAGACCCCAGCGTTGCCTGAGCTCACACGGGATCCAGCTTCCTGCTGCCTGGTCTGGGTCCTCTCAGCTGGCTGGTCTGGGCCCACCCATCTCCACTCCAAGTGCAAGACCCCCCACCCCCACTACCACCCCGTCATACCTCCATCTGACCAGCTTGGAGGGAAGCACACCACTAACAACAGCGGTCAGCACTTCCCCCACACCTGGTGTGCCGGGCCTGTTCTTTGTATGTTACCTCATTTCATCCTCACTAATCCTATAAGGAACTGCAGGTGGGAAACTTTGGGCCAAAGAGGTGAAGCCACATCACAATGCTGATAATGCCAATGCCAGTTTTAAACTTAGACCGCCAGGGGCCCGAGTCTGTCACTGACGGGCATATAAAACAGTTCTACACTGTGTACTGAAGGAAAGGGTAGGAGCCTCATTTTGAGGGCGGGTAAGGATCAGAGAGGGTAAAAAACAGGGCCAAAGTCACACAGCTGTGCTCAATGCCCCTGTTATGTAACAAATGCCAATTCCCATGCACACTGGGGAGTTTGCCAACCACACTGTATTTGCCACTGGCATCCTCCAGTGGGCACTCAGGGTCCCAGCCAAGTGCCTGCACATTCCCTGCCCATCCTTCCATTCTCCTCCCTCCTCATTAGAGACTCTGAGTTTCTCCAGAGAGTGCAGGGCCTTTCCTGCCCTCCATCCTTGCTCCCCCTATGTTGGGGCTGTCCTGGACCTCCTAGAGCCAGGTAAACTAGCCAGCCTGGTGCCCCCCCTTCCGGCACCCCCGACAGAAGGTGGCCAGGCAGAGCTGTGTCCACTCATGCCCCTGGTACCTGAGGGTCCTCACGGAGATGCAGTACTTCCACATCAGGCTCCACACGGCGCTGCCACCACCCTTCATGCCTGGCTAGGTGGAGGGGTGAGTGGCCCAGGGGCCCATGGCCACTGCCCTCCAAACCTGGTCTTCTCTCAACCAGAGGCTGGCTGGAAGGAGTCACCTACTTCTTCATGGTGGGAAGAAGAAAGAAAAGACCCAAAAGCCAGGGGAGAGGATGAGACACTGCTCCCACAGGTCCTGCAGCTCCCAGCCACTGGCCTTGCTGTTCCTGGGCCAGCCGCTGTGTGCTGACCGTCCACTGCTTCAGACCCTCCTGGCCAGGAGGCCCTTGCACACCAGACTGTGGCTTCTGTATAACCTAGTGCCCACCTCCTGCCAGGAGACGGCAGTGGCTAGCGGCCAGGGCAACTGTGAGTCACTTGGGGTGGAACAGGCAAGGGGTGTCCGCCTGTGAGGGAAAGCACACAGCTGGGTTGCCGGGAGCCCTGGGGCCTGTCCTGGGTCCAGAGGCTGGTCTGGGAGGGGAGAGGCTGAGCCTGAGAGGGAGGAAGGTAGGCGGGAGGCGAGGGCGGGCCCACATCCTCCCCCATTTCCCCAGAGGCCTAAACCCAACACCCGTCTGCCTGCCCACAGCCCGGCCCACCAGAAGCACCGGCCAGGACAGAAAGAGGCTGTCCGCCTGCTCAGCTCCTGGAGGAAGCTTGGGTAGACAGAAAAAATAAAAACAAAATCAGGGCTGCTTCCTGGGAGAGCGGCCAGCCCCTGAGGGTCTCTCTCTCTGGTGAGAGATGCCACTTCTAACCCCGACCAGGTCACCTCCCACCGTATGAGGTGCTGGTGAGGGAGGTGGACTCCTCTTTAGCTTCACAACCTCAGGCTCGCAGAGCCCTGGACACAGGTCCAAACCACTCATCTAATGATCCCAACAGCCTCATGAAGTGGATGTTGTTACCAGCCCATTTTACACATGCGAGAACGGAGGCCTAGATAAACAAGGGAAGTCACAGGCCTAGTGATGGAGATGGGGTTTGAACCATGGCAGTCTGGCTGCAAGCCAGCTCCTCTCTGTAGAGATGGGGAGTAGATGTGGGCTGAGGGCTGGGGCCCCTCTGTGCAGCCCTGGGGTCTAGAGTGAGCTGAGTTTGGGCATTTCCCGATTGGGGCCCCAGATGGAGTTTCCACCCTCAACCCCACCAGCTGCTCCCAGCCCAGCCCAGGGCAGGCAGCTGGGCTGCCCAGCAGAGCCCCCAGGGAGAATGACTCACAGATCAGGATCTGTGCTCATAAAACCTACCCCAGGAGGTCCCCCAGAGGGCAGGTGGGCCCAGATCCAGGCCCTTGACGTCATGTACAGCTGCCAATGCCATCATGTCCCATTTCACCCATGAGGAAACCAAGACTCAGAGAGGGGCATCCCCTGTCCACAGAGGGGTCTCCAGGTCAAAGCCTTGTTCTGTCCCCAGGCACCCTGCCGTGGCCTGTGCAGGATGGGAATTCCACCTCAGATTCCAGCCTAATTCCCACAGCAAGGGACAGCAATTGCATGCTCATCTGTCTCCCAACCAGGAAAGAACTTTTTATCTGAAAGCAAGATGGGTTTCTACAAAGGCTGTGGCTTCCCTGGGGACCTGGGAACCCCAAGTTCTCTCTCCTCATCAAAAGCCACCACAGTGGATCTCCCCCTGCCACAGGCACTTCTCCACCCCACCCCACCCCACCTCACCCAGTGGCTGGACCTTCACACTTATCAAGGTTGCCCATCCATCACGGGTCTCTCCTGACTCAAGGGAACACTCCCTGGACAGAGCCTCCCTGTCACTTTCATATTGGCTGCACTTCCTGTGCCACAAAGTAAGATCTCCATTCACGTTTATCTGGTCTGTCCTACAGACGTCTGTTGTGGGTGGAGGCAGCCCACTCACTCTTACATTCACGTATCTATCCTTCTCCCGCCTCTCCAACCAACCATCCATAAACACATTTATTCACATATACATACACATTTACCTATCTCCCTCTCTGCCTCCCTCCCTTCTTTCCATCATCCATCTATTTATCCCCTCATCAATCTTTCCATCCATCCCCTCACTCACTCCCCTCTGGCCTGGGCTGGTCCCTTGTCCATTCAGGGTCAAGAAAGAGGTTGTAACAACCTCTTTCTCTTCCCAAGACATCTTCCTGAATCCTCCTCCCAGCATCCCTGTCAGCCCTTTGCCTCTCCCTTGGAACCCTGTGTTTCCATACATCGGCCTGTCACATCCCTGGCAAACTTGAAGTTTTTCTCTCTCTCTACCCCAAGGTTCTGACTTCCCATGTCTCCTGGGCCCTACAGCCCCAGGGACACCCATCACTGTGCTTGCTCTGTGCCCAACTCAGTCATGCTTAGCACCTGATAGAGAGAGGCAAGTGGCACTTTGGCCCTGGAAGTGATCTCAGATACAGGTGTCATTTTTAGGACCAGAGGCCCAAGATGCTTGTGGGGGCCCCTTCCAAGTTCCTCTCCTGGAACATGCCCCTGTCACCAAAACCTCTCCAGGGCCTGGGACCTCACTTCTTTGTTCATCTTCTTGGCTTCATCCACCTGTGTTTGTCTCCTTTCTAACAGCATCACATTAGGGCTTCCCTCTTCCCACTTTACAGATGGGGAAACCAAGGCACAGAAATGGGTGTGGCTTTCCCCAGCTCCCATAGGGCCATGGTCGGCAAACCGCGGCTCTAGAGCCACATGCGGCTCTTTGGCCCCTTGAGTGTGGCTCTTCCACAAAATACTACGTGCGGGTGCGCTCGTACAGTGCGATTGAAACTTCGTGGCCCATGCGCAGAAGTCGGTATTTTGTGGAAGAGCCGGTATTTTGTGGAAGAGCCACACTCAAGGGGTCAAAGAGCCGCATGTGGCTCGCGAGTCGCGGTTGCCGAGCCGCAGTTTGCCGACCACTGCCATAGGGCATTGCTTACTTCTCAGAAAACTGCATTCTTGGTTTGGATGGCTAGGGGGACTGTCTGAGGAGTTAGGACAGCCTTGGGGTGGGTCTGAGCACACCGAGGAGCTCAGCAAGCCCGCCCAGCGGAGCCGATCTGTGAGCCATCATTCATATTCTGATTTACAGAGTAGCCCTTGAAGATCCACTGTTAGAAGACCTGGCAACCCCCACTCCATAGCCATCACTCTGGTCAAGCCTCAAACCTGAGCAGCACTGTGCTCCCCCCACCCCTCAGCTCACCCTGCTCTGTCCCAGGGTGCTGATGGCAGCAAAGGTTGTTATACAGCAGAGTGCCTGGTGGGGGTTGCTTGGGGTGTGCTGCCCCCCACCCCCACTGTTTAAAAAAATATATATTTTTATTGATTTCAGAGAGGAAGGGAGAGGGAGAGACTGATAGAAACATCAATGGTGAGATAGAATCATTGAACGGCTGCCTCCTGCACACCCCATACTGGGGATCGAGCCTGCAACCTAGGCATGTGCCCTGACTGGGAATCAAACTGTGACCTCCTGGTTCATAGGTTGACGCTCAACTGTACCGCACCGACCAGGTTCCCCCCCTAGTGTTTTCACAACTGCTCTCATCATGTCCTCTCTCAGCTTTGCCACAGTCCTGGGGGTGTCATTATCCCCATTTTATGGATGAGGAGACTTGGGGTCCCAGTGCTCTGAGGTCTCCTGGATGTCAACTGTCACACTCCATCCGTCCACATCACTGACAGTGGCTTATCCTCCTTATTCATCTCGGCCTCTCTTGTCCCCACAAAGTCATCTCATCGAGCGGAGCCTCAGTTGATCCCTACCTCCTGCTGTGCTGAGGAGTAAGTGGTGGCAGGCCTACAGCACGGTGTGGCCCTGGATGCAGGACTTCACCCCTCAGGGTCATCTTCTGTAGGACACCAGCTCTCATTTCAAAAGCACCTGGCACTGCTGGGTGCTTAGTGACTGGCTGTCCCTCCTCCTGTAGGGGGGACCCACAGCAGGAGGGCCACAGTCAGTCAGCAGAAGGAGGCGAGTCTGCATGGAAACAGTCACCCTTCAGCTGCTCCCTCTCCCCACACAGCCACAGCCAGGCTCTACAGAGAGCTGGCCAGCACTCCACTCTCAACCTGGTGACTCACACAGCCCACTGGGGATGACGTCACTGCCGCTCAGGCAAGAAAAAGATACATTTGTTCCCTGGGAAATGCCAACACTGTGGTGAACTTGGCCAACTCAGGGCTTGTGGTTACCTGAGGGAGGTAACAACTCCAGGATGGGTGGCAATGGGTGAGGACTCCGTTTAGGAGAATGTGTCCCTCTGGGGGCTAAGTGAGGGTCTATGAGCTTTGGGCCAGCCTCCAGGCCTAGCTGGGTTTGTCCCCTTGACTTGCCTGTGAAGAGTGTCTGTGGTCCTTAGGGCTTTGAAACCTCCAAACTCTGCTTTATGTCTGCCTGTCTCATCCACAAAAATGGTGCATTCTACTCCATTCCGGGCCTGCGAGCTGAAGGGGATGGTGGGTTTTTGAGGCTGTCAGCACCACCCACTCACTAGGTCTCTGTGTGCCCTCTCTAGTGGTCTCTCTACCTCTGGCCCATATCCCACTGCCCACCATAGAGTCGTTCTAACACCCACCACCCTCCCTCTCCATGGCAGACCTTCACCTACAAAAGAAAGGCCAAGCCTTGGCCGGGCATCCAAGGTCATTTGCTGCGTGCCATCTGCATTGAGCTTCTGGACACCTGCAAGCTGCCCTCTGAAGCCACACACTGAGCACTCCGGGGCCTCCTGGCCGACCCGCCTGGAACCATTCTGCAATTCTGGGCCAGATTCTCTCCACGGCCCTGAGACTGATTCTCCACTCTGCTCCGGGCCCATGGACAGCATCACCAGGCTCCTGTGCCCTCAGTCTCCAGTGGGTGAGGCCAGTGGGAAGCTTAGGCATGACAGCAGGAGGCAGAGGAGTGAGTGGTCAGCCAGTGTTCACTGCCCCAGTCCTCCTCTCCTCGGCGCCTCTGAGTCACAGAGCCTGGTGGGCAGCCCTTTGCACATAGCTCTCTCTCCTGCTGGGTTTACACAACCATTCCCTCCCCAGCCCAGGTGCTACACCTTCCTCTGCAAGCTCCCTCAACCCCCACCCACCCACCTCTGCAAGATGAAGCCCCAAACAGCCAGTGTTACATACTGACTTCCATAGTCGAACTCTTTTAGTGAACTTGATGTATCCTGCCATGGCCCAATATACTGTCCTTGAAGGTGCAACTCAAAGGTCATCATATCTACGATGCCAAGTGTTCATTTGTTGTTCCTTTATCCATTCAACATACACTGATGGGCTCACTGTGTGTCAGATACCAACTGAGGACTTGAAGAAGGCAATGGACCTAGGAGGGCTGACATTCTGGTGGGAGCAACAACGAGCACCAAGTGAGCTAATATACAAAAACTAGAGGCCTGGTGCATGAAATTCATGCACGGGTAGAGTCCCTAGGCCTGACTGGCGATCAGGGCTGATCTGCAGGACGACGGGTGGGGCAATCGGGGTGGGGGAGGGGCCCACTGGCACCTGACTTGGCTGGCCTGAGGCCTGCAGGCTGGGGGCAGCTCCTGCATTGAGTGTCTGCCCCCTGGTGGTCAGTGAGCGTCATAGCTACCGTTCATGCGACCGATAGTTCCACTGGTAGTTCCACTGGTCGTTCCACCAGTTGTTCTGCTGTTCGGTCTATTTGCATATTAGGCTTTTATTATATAGGTTGACTTTCAGTAGTAATCTGTGCCATGAAGAAGACAAATAAAGCAGATAATTTCTTTTGGTGACATGCTTCCCCTGGATCCCTCCTTTTCCACCCACATTCTCTCCATTCCCTGAGCCTGGGCTATAACATTTCGCCCCTTGCACGCACATTACCTGTGTCTGGGTCCCTCACCTTCACTGAGAGGCCATGGAAGGTGGGGAAAATTTTCCATGCAGCTTAGGTCTTGGCACACATTACCCAAATGAGCCTCCACAGTAACCGTAGGTAGTTGTGGTTTTCATTATCTCCTTATACAAATTAACAAGCCAAGGTTCAGGCACCTTGCCCAGGGTGATCTCTAAACCAGGCTCTGCCTATCTGACTCCAAACCCTGAGCTCTTTCTCCTGCTTCAGACTGAGAACAAAATGGATCACAGTCGTTTACATTTGCAGACTTCCAGAGGTGCCAGAGTAGGGCCAGGAAAAAGGTGGACACTAGAAACACACACCAAGTGGCCTGAACATGAAAACCCGTAATCTTCTTGCTTCTGAAGTAGCATTTGCCTTGTGAGAAGTGGGTGCTGGGATGTCCCTGTCTTCCAGATGGGAAAGTGGAGATGCACAGCTAAGAGCTTTGGGTCTTCTGGGACCACTGGGGGGCTCCGGGGCTCCTGGCCTCCTGGGCGGCTGAGTTCTGCCACCTTGTCTCAGGCTAGGAGGCCACTAACACTTGTCCCAGGCCACTAGGAGGCTCAGGGAGCAGGCAGGGCTGGCTACTGACTCACACTGGGTGTTTGGGAAGAAGCCAGAGAAGTCATCCTGGGGAGCCTAGGAGCCAGCATCCATGTCCCGACTGGCCATGCAGAGCCTCGCTTTGCTCACTATGCAGAGAGGAGGCCGTCGGGGAAAGGTAACAGCAAGGACCAGGGGCAGCTGATGTTTGCTTGGCTTCAGATGGTAGCCCTGGAGATGGGGACAAGAGATTGTATTCTATTTTTTAATTTAATTATTGGGGTGACATTGGTTTATTTATTTTATTTTTTAAAATACATTCCATTGGTTTCTTACAGAGAGGAAGGGAGAGGGACAGAGAGCCAGAAACATCGATGAGAGAGAAACATCGATCAGCCGCCTCCTGCACACCCCCCACTGGGGATGTGCCCGAAACCCAGGTCCATGCCCTTGACTGGAATCGAACCTGGGACTCTTCAGTCCTCAGGCCGACGCTCTATCCGCTGAGCCAAACCAGCCAGGGCGGGTGACATTGGTTTAAAAGTATATAGGTTTCAGGTGTACAATGCTATAATGCATCATCGGTATACTGTATTTGTGTGTGTTCACCACCCCAAGTCTCCTTCCATCACATTTATTTCCCTTTATCCTTTCCTACCTCCCTCCAGCCCCTTTTCCTCTGGTAATCACTGTACTGTTATCTATCTATGAATGGTTTGTTTTTTTTCTTAATTCCTTCATCTTTTTCACCCAGCCTCCCAACCCCTCCCCTCAGATTGTATTCTAGAAACATTCTCGAAGCATAGCTAGTGGGAGTTGCTGATGGATAAAGGAGCAGGGCAGAGGAAGGGAGGAGTAGTAGACAGTGCCTGGGTTTATGGGCTGAGCAACTGGAAGAACGGAGGCTCCACTGATAGTGATGGGGACAGCGAGTGTGGAGCAAGTGTGGAGGGGTGATCAGGTGGGACAGAGTGGTGGAGACTATGCCTGGTCTAAAGGGATAGTCGTTGCTATAGGAAGGCAATCTCTGGTTTTTTAGAAGTCAGAAATCCCAATTTTTTGCATAAAAGCCCTTGATTTTTAGATATTTGCAATAAATTCAAATTTAAAATGTCATGTGGGCTAATCCCATCAGGCCAAATAAAGCACATCTGTGAGTGTCTGGCCCACTCACCCTATAAGATTCATTGAACTCCCACTTTCTTCAGGAAGCTGCCCATGCTGGGTCCAGCTCGGGAGACTTGTAGTGCCCGCAGCCCCAGACTGGGAGTGATCTGGGAATGAATGTGGGTTTGCTCATCAGTTTCTCGTGCCCCCAGCAAAGGATTTGGCCCAGAGGAGTTAATGAGAGACTATCTGCTGAATGAATGAACAAGTCTCCCACGTGATCGCCCTGCCTTTCATTTTGCAACTGAGGAAACTGAGGCCCAGAGAAGAGACATGACCTGCCCAGGGTGGGATTTAGGGTAAGGACCTGCTCACTGTTCAGCCTCTGATTCTGAGCTGCCTCTGAGACCAGGAAGACAGAAAATATGAAGATAACTGTACACAGAGGGAAAACAGGACCCTGGGCAGCTCCTGAGTGTCCAGGGGGAGACTGCTCTGATATCTGTCTCTAGGAACCTGCTATGGTGGCTGTCAATGGGGGTGAGGGCAGAGCCAGACCCTAAGAGAGGACATCACTGCAGGTGGCCTGCCTGTGGGACTGAGGGAGGCCCAGAGGGCAGGTTTGGTATCAGCAATCAGTCAAAACAACAGGGATTACGCCCAGATCTGTCACATAAGGAAATCAGATAATGGAAGCAAAGCCCAATTCCTAAAGTGGAGGTGGAGAAATGGAGTCTCAGAGGTGTGAAGTGACTTACCTAAGGTCACAGAGCCAGGGAGTAGCAGGTCTAGGACTCTGAACAGGGGCCCAACTTTAAGACCTGCCTCTATCCTTTCTATAATGCTGTGCTCACAAGCATGCAATCCTTACAAGCCATTTTACACACTTCCACCCCTCATCCCCCAATGGGGAGAGAAATAGAGTCTGCCTCCAGTGGGCTTCATGAAGACCAAACACATGGAAGGAGCTGATGCTGGGCGAAGCCACATGGAGGATTATGAATATAAAGCAACACTTTTCTTAGCCTCTAGTTTCTAAATTTTTGGGGGGTGTGACAATCTTTAAAACTTCCAGGGAGAGATGTTTCACTATCATCCAATAATAATAATACCTAATGGTTACTGAGTACTTTCTGTAGCCAGTACATTTGATTAACTCATCTAGTCATTAGGCCCATCCTATGAGGTAGGTACTAATAGTATCTCATCTGTAGGGTGAGGTACTAAGGCACACAGGGTTTACAAACATGCCCAGAACTATACAAATAGGAAATGGCAGGGCTAGGATTTGAACCCAAGCATTGTGCTCCAAAATCCACACTATAACCACTATATATACAACTTTCCTCATCTGGCATGGAAGTCCTTCTCTAACCTAAATATCTTTTGCTGCAGGTTGTGCCATTCCCTAGCTCCTTAGTGCCCCCCTTCCCCAAGTAAATCTGCTTTCTTTGAACCCCATCCTTTGCTGAAAGGTCTAAATTCTTTGGACCCTTGCTCCCAGCTACCTGGGTTCTAGTATGCAGGTCAAGATACCCCAAACAGTAACTGTCTCCTTGGCCGTGTGTGTGTGTGTGTGTGTGTGTGTGTGTGTGTGTGTACACACACACACGAACCTCCTTCCAAGAGGACTGGTATGCTGGGCCAGGACATTACCTCCTCAACGGCCTTCCTGCTTCCTTTCTTGTCCCCCCCTCCCCCTTTCTTTTTCATCTCTGCCTCAGGACTGTTTCCCAGTACCTAGACCTGTCCAGCTCAGTCCCTTGCCTGAATCTTCTCCATTGCTTCTCCACGCACAGACAGGTCCCAAGTTCATTCTCACCCCACCCTTGTAGTGCAGACTCTCTCTGTGGACATTCTAATATTTAATTTAATGTTACTTGATATTTTCTATTAAAATCAACCGGCTTAAAAAATTGGCCCAAGTCTAAACAAATTTCCTGATCTAACTCCTAGTTAACAGCAACTATGGGAGACAGAGGCACAGGTTAAATGACACTACTGGGAGAGATGATCAGCCCTAAACTGAATGTGGGACATGCTAAAGGCAAATGGCCCGGTTTCTTCAACAAATAAATGGCAAAGATGAAAAAGGAGGGGGGACTCCAGGTAAAAGGAGACTTAAGACACACATGCAGTGTGTGGCTATCATTAGGATCTTGGTTTAAACAAATAGACGGCAAAAAGACATTTTTGGAGACCGTTGGGAAAGCTGAACATGAAAAATAGTGGAGCGGGTGGAGGAAAAATGAAACCTGCCAGGGGTGACTCATGGTGGGACCCTGCTTCCAACTACACTTCAAATTTACAATAAAATGTTAAAACAATGCACAAAATACCAAATTAACTGGCTTTCACCCTTGAATACATTTGTTTTAAAAGGAAACTTTATATCACTCTCCCAAGTGGAAAACGAGTATCACTTGCTGGAAGTAGAAGGTTACCATGAAAACAAGACAATGCTACTCAATTTCAAGCAGATACTGTTTCCTGCCAAAGGTGCTGGGCTTAAAACCTGCCCTATCTTTGTTCCTAGGAAGTTCTGAGAGGGAAGTGAGCTTCCTCTCATTGTGACCCCACCTGTATGGGAGCACTGCAGGTAAAGTCCACAAAACACATGTCCTCACCTTCTGCTTTTCCTCTGTCAGAGAGGAAGCAGTGACAAGCCTGAGGGCAGATCCACCCAGCTGGTGGAGCCTGCAGCAGAGGGGCTCCAGGGGCACTCTGAGCATCTACAACAGCCTGAGGCTTCCCACATCACACAATCAAAAAGCTTCAGAGCCCTAACCGTTTGGCTCAGTGGATAGAGCATCGGCCTGCGGACTGAGGGGTCCCAGGTCCGATTCTGGTCAAGGGCATGTACCTCGGTTGTGGGCACATCCCCGGTGGAGGGTGTGCAGGAGGCAGCTGATCGATGTTTCTCTCTCGTCGATGTTTCTAACTCTCTATCCCTCTCCCGTCCTCTCTGTTAAAAAATCAATAAAATATATATTTTTAAAAGCTTCAGAGCTGGGGTACAGAGGAAGAAACTGAGGCCCAGAGTGGAGCAGGCACCATCCAAGGTTATATAGCAAGTCTGTGGGGGAAAACCTGGAAGGACAGACTCAAAGTTTTCGACCACTGAAACTTTCCTTTGTTCACAGATATTTATTGAGCACCTACTGTGTGCCAGGCATGGGGAATGGGAGGTTAGAGGTGAACTGACAAAGTTCCATAGAACCAACATTTGGAGGCTAGGGATGGAGGGGACAAATGATAAGCAAACAAATAAGATAATGTTGGTGTTGGTGAGGGTGATAAAGAAAACAAGCTGGGCGACACGAAAGATGACAACTAGAGGAGGGTGGCACTATGCTAGACCAGGTGATCAGGGAGGACCTCTCTGAGAAGGTGACATTTGAGCTGAAAACTGAAGGACTGAGAAGGAGGCATAGGGGCGATGTGGAGGCAGAGGGCTCCAGGAGAAGCGAGAGCCTGAGCACATGCAACCAGCCCGCAGTAACTACTGGCTCTTTCTTTTTAACTTAATATTTTGAAGTAAGTCCAGACTTATGAAAAAGTTGCAAGAAGAATACAAAGAATTTTTGTATATCCTTCACCTGTTAATATTGAATCCCATTTACTCTCTCTCTCTCTCCCTCTCCCCCCCCCTCTCTCTCTCTCTCTACACACACACACACACACACACACACACACACACGCTTTTTAAAAAGAAATTGTTTGAAAGTTGCCCACCTCAAGCCCCTACTACTTCAGAGTATCTTTCCTAAAAACAAGGACATTCTCTGACATAAACACAGTATGATTTTCAAAGTCAGGATATTAACAACAAATTCTCAGATCATATTCAGAGTTACCTGATGATATCCTATGGAGAAACAATCCCTGATTCTTAAGCCTCCTTTACAAATAGACAGGAGAAATGCATCCTCAGGAAAGCCTTCCAAAGAGAAGCCCTCACCTGGCTGTTGGAAGTAGACCATGCGGCGTGTGGACAGGCCTGAAGCAAATGGAAAATGTGCACCCTACACATACTTACCAAAACAGCTGCCTGTATTTTGAACCAAGTGAAGAAAGCTAATAAGCTTTAAAATAATATCTACTGCCCTACATTACCCAAATCATTTGCACATCATTGTCAGTCCTCATAACTACCCCCCCCCCCACACACACACACCCACACACACACCCACACACACACACTTGGCAGGGCCAGGAAACTGCTGTGGAATGACAGGGCTTGTAAATCAGACAACAGCCTGTCTTCATGTACAAGTCTGACATTTGGTTTCCTTGATTGCTGAGTTTTTTGGGGGGCATGCCTCACTCTAACCCCAGTCCTAACCGCCACACGTCAGCCACATCGGTTCTGCTGAGTATACAGGACGTGTGCACATACACTGTACTTAACAGCCTCACGATGAGCCTGAGAATGGGTCCCTGTACCATTTCACAGGTGGAAAACAGAGGGCCTTGGTAGTTTGTTTGGCTGCCATAACAAAGTACCACTGGCTGGGCAGCTTAAACAACAGGAATCCTTTCTCACAGTCTGGAGGCTGGAAGGTTGCTATCAAGGCGTCTTCTGGCGGTTTCTTCTTCTGAGGCTTCTTTCTTTTTTTTTTTTTAAATATATTTTATTGATTTTTTACAGAGGAAGGGAGAGGGGTAGAGAGTTAGAAACATCGATGAGAGAGATACATCGATTAGCTGCCTCCTGCACACCTCCTACTGGGGATGTGCCCACAACCAAGGTACATGCCCTTGACCAGAATCGAACCTGGGACCCTTCAGTCCACAGGCTGATGCTCTATCCACTGAGCCAAACCGGTTAGGGCATGAGGCTTCTTTCTTAAGCACGTAGACAGCCATCTTTTCCCTGTCACATGGTAGATTAGTCAGGGCCCTCGAGAGAAAGAGAACCAATTGGATATGTGTATGTGTATTTATTTTAAGAACTGGCTCCCATGATTGTGGAGGCGGACAGTCCCAGGATCTTCAGACGGCTGGTTGGAGATCTTGAACTCCAGAACTTCTAGGAGAGCCGCTGGTGGAGCTCCAGCCCCAATCCCAGGAGGCTCGAGGCCCAGCAGAGCCAATACTTCCGCTTGAGTCCAGGTGCAGGAAATACTCATGTCCCAGCTCGAGGGCAGTCAGGCAGGAGATCATGTTCCCCCTTATTTATCACTTTTGTTCTACTCAGAGCTTCAATTTTGGATGAGACCTACCCACACTGGGGAGAGCCATTTGCTTTACTCAGTCTACCCATTTAAATTAATCTCACCCAGAAGCAAGTCACCCCCACCCCCGGCCCAGCCAAGTATACATATAAACTGAACTTCAGACCTGGCCCCCTCTCTGTGGGTCTACACCCTAACCTCCCCCTTATAAGGACACCAGCCACATTGGAGAAGGCCAGCCAGTGACCTCACTTCACCTTTACTGCCTCTTTAAAGGTCCCATCTCCAAATACAGTCACATTCTGAGGTCCTGGGGGCTAGAACATCAAAATGTGAATTCTGGGGGATGCAACTCACCCCACAGCAGGAGAAGGGACTTGTAAGCACTCGGGCCCAGCTCTTTCCCTCCTCTGAGTTTGCTGGGCATTCAGAGCTCCTTAGGTTGGCATGGCCCTCTCCAGGCAGGCTGACCCATCCATCCATTGCCAAGATACAGCTGAGGTGCAGACATCACTCAGATGGATTACTCGCACACACCAAGTTTGACAGTCACTGAAGGCAGGAAGTGTTTCTTGGGGATGGGACAGCCAGTAAGGTCTTGTCCCAGAAAGAATATTCCCCAGAATAAAATCTTCATGAGATTAACACCCATTTCCTCCCCACCACCCACCCCTTGGCCACCAGAACCTGAACTACGCAGACCTTCCAGCTCGGGGTGCCTGATGCTGAGGAGAGTTATGGTGGAGTCTCACACCACTTACAGTGTTCTCCTCTCTTCACCTTTCTCTCTTTCACTCCTTTATACATTAAAAATGTCTTCTGGCTATATATATATATTGATTTCAGAGAGGAAGGGACAGGGAGAGAGAGATAGAAACATCAATGATGAGAATCATTGCTCGGCTGCCTCCTGCACACTCCCTATTGGGAATCAAGCCTGCAACCGAGGCATGTACACTTGACTGGAATTGAACCTGGGACCCTTCAGTCCGCAGGCTGACGCTCTAGCCAAATCAGCTAGGGCTATTCTGGCTTTTAATACCAAGTATAGATAAGCATGTAGAGACACAGGGACTCTCCCCACTGCTGGTGAGGACACACGCTGCTACAGATACTTTGGAAAACAGTTTAGAAAAGCCCAGTAATGTTGAAGTATTTGCATAATGTCCTGATAAAAACCCTACAGAAACTCCATATGCACACAGGAGATGTGCAAGAATGCTCACTGTAGCCCAGTCTGTAATATCAAAAAATGGGAAACCACCTAGACACCTATAAGCAGCAGAACAGATTTATAAATTAGGCACCACATTCCCCCTTTATCTGTGGTTTTGCTTTCCATGGTTTCAGTTACCCATGGTCCAAAAATATTAAATGGAAAATTCCAGAAATAAACAATTCATAAGTCTTCAGTTGAGCACTGTTCTGAGCAGTACGATGAAATCTCGTGCTGCCCACTCTGTCCTGCCCAGCGTATTATTCCTTCATCCAGCAAAGCCATGCTGTATACTGTATACACTCCCCACCCGTTAGTCCATTAGTCACTAGTAGCCATATAGGTATCGCAGTGCTTGTGTTCAAGTAACCCTTATCTTAACAATGACCTCAAAGCCATTCACATAACTTTCATTGCAGTGCGTTGTTATAATTGTTCTATTTTATTGTTAATCTCTTATGGTGCCTAATTTACAAATTACACTTTGTCATAGATATGTATGTACAGAAAAAACATAGTATATACAAGGTTCAGTACTATCCTAGTTTTCAGGCACCCACAGATAAGGGGGAGGGGTTACTGTATTTAAATTAGGGCACAATAGTACAATGGAATACTATACACCAATGATAATGAATGAATAAGAACTACACATAACAACATGAATTAATCTCACTGATAAAATATTAAGTGGAAAAGGCAAGTTGTGTCTTGAGGTATTTACACACCCATGTTCTAGCAGAACCATTCACCATCGCTAAAAGGCAGAAGCCATGTTCACTGACGGATGACTGCATAAACAGAATGTGGTCTATACACACAATGGAATATTCTTCAGCCTTAAAAAGGAAGGAAATCCTGACACCTGCTACACATGAGTGAACCTGGAGGACATTGTGCTGAATGAAATAAGCATGTCACAAAATGACAAATGTTTATTTGAGGTCCCTAGAGGAGCCAAACTCACAGAGATAGAAACTAGAATGGTGGTCGCAGGGGCTGGGAGGATAAGGAATGGGGGTGAGTGTTACATGGGGACAGGGTTTCGATTTGGGAAGATGAAAAGAGTTCTGGAGATGGATGGTGGTGATGGCTGCACAACAATGTGAATGTACTGAATGCTACCGAACTGTACACTTAAAATTATGAAGATGGCCGATTTTATGTTATGTGTCTTTTACCACAATTGAAAATTTATAAAAAGCAAGTTACAGATTATAATATTATGTACTAGTATTTAAAGTTAAAAAACATGCACAATCTTTTGTATTAGCCAAATTACAAAAATGTGCATGGGAAATATACACACCAAATGGGGGTGGGGGTACAGCTTAGGGTCATCTTTGGGGGAGTGGAGGAGGAATGGGATTTGAGGGAGGTCCGCAGAGGCCATTCACCACATCGGCAACAGTTTATTTCTGAAGCCGGGCAATGGGTACACTATGCTCTCCATTTTCTTTGCCACATGAACTATTTCATTAATGAGAGGACCCTGAAATCTGTGGGGCCCTGGGAATTTGGGAGAGATTTCTGTGCGCTCTCGCAATGGCCTCTGGGCCAAAGCTAAAGTGTCCGTGGGTCACATCCTGGGTGGGGTGTGGAGGGGCCCTGGGAACACTTCTCTTTTCTAACTGGAAGAAGCAGCTCCGTTCCTCTAACTCCACCCCCAGCCCTGGCAGAGCTCAAGGATTAGTTTACATTAATTTAAGATCACTAATAAAGGATAATTAACAGCCTTGAGGGAGCCTGGCACACCCTGTGTTTAGAGTGGTGGTTAATTATGCATTGTCTGAAAAATAACTTTTTCAAACTGAAGTTTCAGGTCGTTGGGTTTTTTTGTTTTGTTAATCCTCACCCTAGGATATTTTTTTACATTGATTTTTAGAGAGAGTGGAAGGGAGGGAGGGAGAGGGAGAGAAAAAAACATCAATGTGAGAGGGAGACATCGATTGGTTGCCTCCAACCATGCCAACCAGGGCCAGGGATCAAACCTGCAACCCAGGTACGTGCCCTTGACTGGGAATCGAACCCCTGATCCTTCGGTGCACAGGTCAACACTTTAACCACTTGGGACACACTGGTCAGGGCTCAGGTCGCTGTTTTAAATAGCAGAATGTGGCATTAGGAAAAAAGGCCAAAGCCTTCCTGGGATTAGATCTGTATGCACAAGGACAGCCACCAATTCTGACGCCTCTACCAAACATTGTACATTAAATGTTTTCTTGGCAATGACCCTGCTAATTCCCATGGAGCCACAGGGGAGCCAATGGGATGCATGGAGAGAAAGTGACATTCTGAGCTCCCTGCCAGGATGAGGTCTAACCATAAAGCCAGAGTTCTCACCTACCTGACTGATATGTCACATGATTTATGGACACTATCAGACTCCAGAATCTCATTTGCATAGTTGAAGCTCCTCAGCTGGCAGCACGGGGCCTCTGCAGCCAGACTCCCTGGTGTGATCCCAATGGCCCCACTGACAGGCCATGCTATTCTGAGCAAGTTACTTCTCCCTGCTGTGCCTCAGTTTCTTCACATGGAAAATGGGATAATCGCATTCCACACTTCTTGGGGTTGGTGCCCCACACACAGCAGGTGCTCAGTGAGCCTCAGCATTATCCTTGCCCACCCCCTTCCTTTCTAGCCTCACCCCTGACATGTACCCTGTGCTTCAGCCTCACCTTAGACCGTTTATAAACCATGCTTGGCTCCATTCCCTTCTCCACACATTTGTTCATGCCATGCTCTTTGCCTGTCTGGGAAAATCCGATTCCTACATCTAGGCCCAGATCAGATGACACCTCCTGCAGGAAGCTTTCCTTGATTTCTCCCAGCCTCCCTTGCTGTTGGTATCTTTGGGCCCCATCCTTAACTTTCATGACTTATTAGTGGCTCTCTTTTCCCTTGTAGGCTGGAGCTCCTTGAGAAAAGAGCACCTGCTCTGAATAAGAACCTCCCACAGTAGGTGGAGCCAAGGGGAAAGTCCTACTGATTCTTCCTAGAGGCTGAGCCAGGACTCTTACATGGCACCATGTCATTCCCAGAGGTGACCCTCCCCAAGACCCTTCTTTCCTGGGGTCCCCACTGCACAGCACAAAGCCCCGGCCCTGGCCCTGGACTCCAGTCTCTATGCCCCTCCTAACTCCATGGCCAGCCTCACTACTACCTGAAGGCACTTGCCCTTTGAAAGCCTCTGGGTCTCCCCTTCTCCCCCATGCTTTCCCCTCTGCCTGGAACCCCATCCTCCCCTTCTGGGCCCAGCCTACTCCTCCAAACACTTCATCTAGTCCCACTCCTCTGTCAAGGTTCTGACCATGACTCCTACCTTGTGCAGCTGAGCCCCTGTGGGTAGTGGGGGGGGCTCATTTGTCCCTCCTGCCCCAGGAACCAGAAGCTGTGGAACACTCAAGAGAGATTCCATCTTGGACCAAGAGAGAACTGAGTCCAAATTCTGTGACCATCCTTACTTGGCTGCCTGCCCTTGGGTCTCACTCTATTCACCTGCTAAAGGTGGGGATCAGCAATCAGCGAAAAGGCCTCATTCTCAGTAGTTACTTAATAACAGCTAGAACATTTCAGGTGAACTGAGGCTGTAATAACAAACAATAAAAGGCTGGTCACTTTGAAGTGCTGGTGCTAATCAGAGCTGCAGGATGGCCTCTCTCCCTGGTGTCCACCCAAGAGTGGGAACTTCCGTTCTGAGGCTGCTGTGAGACCCTCAGTGCCTGCCCCCTTCAGACAAAGCACACTGGAAGAAAAGAGAAAGGCTCCCCACACTTTCCCACATCTGCTCAAATGCTAACAGCTGTGAATTAAAAAAAAAAAGAATTTCCTCAGAATAGCTGGTATTCTAACCCCCACCTCCATGGTCTTTCATTACATGCCCTCAAAAGCAGCCAGGGTAACAGCACCATGATGTCCTTCCTGGTGACCCGGGCGCCAGCATTACGGCCAAGGTGTGCACTGGAGAGAACACACATGTGGGAGATGTTGTCACGTCTCTTAATGATCAGGGGGTGGTGTCTGGGCCACATCATTTCAGGGAACAGTCCCCAAAAGCTGCTGCCCATCATGTGGCCCAGACAGGGAAAGTGACCTGTCCAAAGTCACACAGAAAGAGAAGGGATTAAACTCTGGTCTCCTAACCTTCAGACCAGAGATCCTCCCATTCTGCCTCCCAAATAAGTCCCGAATCCCTGCTTGGGGTGCCATCAAACTCATTAGTCACAGGAGCTACCCGTGAGGCCAGAGGGGTATGCATAGTGGGGTGGGGTCAGGCCAGGGGCCTCTGGACCCACAGGGCTGCCCTCCTATGGGGTCGGACCTACTTGGGAGCAAATCCACTCAGGGCTGATCCCAGCAGCAAGGAACAATGAAATTCAGCCTGCAGAAATCCTACCAATTCAGGGTGGGAACGAGAGGAGGGTACAATTAAGCAGAGTTACAAAGTGACCTGCAGCAAATGCTACCACCATTCTTGGCCAGTTTCAGGGATGAGGAGGCCCCACAGATAGCAGGCTCACAGTGAACTTTCCCTTGCAATCCCATTGCCCTAGCGGCATAGGTCCTCCCTGGGGGGGCCGGGGTGGGGGTGGGAGCAGAGGGCGGTTGACATACCTTCTGTAGACTCCATGCAGTGGCTGCAGGCACAGAAACTGCCAGTAATCCAGGCAAAAGGCCTTGAACTTGAGCATTTTCACCTTTCTGTTTCCAGCCACTGGACCACAGTGGCGCCTCCACTGAGACTGAGAGACTGGAGGGAGTTGGGGGACTAGCAGCTCTGGTCTGTCCCGGTCCCCACCAGGGAGGCTCCACTCACATGGCTCAGCCCTGCCCCGCGGCTCCTGCAGCACAAGCCTCCAATACAAAGAGCAGCGTGCACAAAAGCCTGGCAATCCTTCCTGAGCTCGCCCATGCGGTCTCAGATTGCTGCTCTCTCTGGAGGCTGATGCTCCTTGGGGCTCTCCTAGGCAAACCAAGGCAACCCTGGCTGTGGCAAGTTGTGGAGGCCCTCAGCCCATCCTGCTTGGGGGCCTGGATGCTGGGGCTCCCGACAGTAGCTCTGCAAGCCCCTTCTTCCAACCAGGCCCTGGAACTCCTGATGGCCCTGGAGTCGCTGAGGCCAGAAAGACCCAGGGTGGGCGGGGGGCACAGGCACGGAGGGGGCAAAATGGCAGAAAACATAGCCTTGTTTGCTAATTATGTTTGATGGAATCCCAGCTCAGCCTGCATGAGAGAAAACTCACTACATAGCCACATGGTACAGACAGAGCAGCTCTGCTCTGAAAGGCAGTGGAGAAAGATTGACAGGGCTGCACTGCATGGTTGCCTGGGTGACAGGGACACACTGATAAAATCTAAAATGGAACCTCGATGATAGCCGCTCATTGGCTACTGGGAGGCAACTCCTGCATCTAGCGAGGGAGGGAGGGGAGCTGCAGGGCTGAGGGGCCCAGCAGCCAAGGCATTGTTGGGCAGGGACAGAGTAACAGCACAATGGTGGCTCTGTGGGCCTAGGATCTGGCAGTCACAGCTGACAAAGCAGGACCACTGGGCCCAGCCCCTGTCTCCTCATTCATCCTGGCAGCTCCCCAGCTTCTACTCTGGCTGTCCTCTGGTCATTCCCTACACATCAGCTGTGGGAACCTTAACACATCGCTCTTATGCTCCATACCCTCACATGGCCCTCTGCTGCTCTCAGAACAAAAAACAAACTTCTGACCCACCAACTGGCTTTCCATGACCTGGCTCCTGCCAGCCATCTGACCTCTCTGAGGCTCCCAATGCGCAGGCCCCTGCCTTCCTTCATGTCACCTAATTCACTACACCCTTTGGGCCCTCTTTGCAGTCCTTCTGCCCCAGGGCCCCTCCCAGGTGGCTCATAATCACCCATCACACCTCCATGCCTTCCCCTTCTCTCTGAGGGAAGAGAGTAAAATCACCCCATCTGATTTTTCCCAGGAAATGATCCCCTGAAATGGTCTTCTTCATTTACTTGTTTACTGTCCCCCCCCCCCCCCCGCCGCTCCAATTATAGCACAAGCATCTCCAGGACAGGGCTCTACATCTCTTTGCATAGCTCGTCCCTCGGCTCAGCACAATGCCTGGCCCTGCCAGGTGCCCAGTCAGCATTTGCTGAAAGGATGAGGACCTTGGAGAGCAGAACAGAAGTATCGTAGAGCACTCACCTCTCAGCTACTCCAGGCCCCTTTTCTCCTTATCATCATTGACAAAGCTGTGTTCCCATTGCACCCTTATAAGGAGGGCTCACTAACACTGCCCTGACAATAGAGGAGGAAACAGGCTCAGAAAAGACCACATCGCCGTGTGTGAGGAATGACTTCCAGGAGACATGGGCCTCAGCTGGTGCTGAGCAAGGATGCCAGGCTTCCAAGGGTGGGTGTGGAACCAGAGGCCTGACCCCAGCCCCGAGTTTTGGGTAAGCCAGAGAATAAAGTGACCGGCCCCAGGAGGGTGCTCCTCAGTCTGTCATGGGCATGCATGCTGCTTCTGGAGTAGCGGCTGTCAACCAGGGGTGATTTGCCACCATCCCCGCCCTGCCAGGGGAGATTTGGCATTTTCTGGAGAAGCTGTAGTTGTCACAACAGGGGAGGGAGCTGCTTCTGGCATCTAGTGACATTTAGATGCTGCTAAACATCTTGCAGTGCACAGAACGCCCCCCCCCCAGGCCCCCCCGAGTGTTCGGCTCCCCAGTGTCAGCAGTACCGTAGTGAGAAACCTGCCCAGAGAGCAGTTTTCCCTAGGAAGCACCCTGTCCTGGATAGATGGGACCGTAAGGCTTTCAAAATGGCTCAGTCCAAGCCCCCCTTGTACAACAGAGAGCATGGAGCCCAGGGAGGGAAAGGGCAGGCCCAGCACTGTTAGGATGGGCCCAGGCTGAAGGCGGGCTGCTCCTCAGTGGGGTGAGATGAGCCGGCAGAGCCATCAGATAACTGGGCTGAGAACCACGGGGCAGGTGGGGAAGCGGGCAACAGCAGCCATTTGCCAGGGTGATGAGCCTCTTTGCCAAGTAGCAGAGACTGGGCCAGTCACCTGAAGTGCCACCCTGCCCTCTCCCCAGACAAGGACATTAGCTTCCCTCTCACGACCATGGCACAGGAAGCTGGGACCTTTGTTTCTGAATTCCCAAGCTGTGAACAGGGCCACCAGAACCTCCTTGGGATTCACTCCACCACATGGCACCACAGTTACCAGAGCAGGAATGCTGGGTTTCTCAGAGGCACCCACAAGCAGCAAGGCCAGTGGCACAGAGGCCAGATGGTGCTTGGAGGAGGTACGTGGGGGCCCTGGGCCCGGGTCTGGCACCAATATTCTTCTGGATCTCAGTTTTCCTCACCTGTGAAATGGGAATATGGAGCCCAGCTCTGCCTGTGTCCCAAGGCTGCATGAGGGTCAGAAGTCAGATTGAATGTGATGATGAGATTGCGAGGATGGGGGCAGATCCCATCTAACGCCTGCTGCTTTGCTGTTCCTCAAACAGGCCAAGCATGCTCCACCTTAGGACCTTTGCACTGACCATCACCAGCGCGTGGATGCTCTTCCTTCAGGTACTCATGTGGCTCATCCTCCTTTCCTTCTGTTGTCTGGTAAAAGGGTGCCTACCATTTGATGAGAGGCCTTTCTTGACCACTGTCCCATCACTCTCTATCCCGGGACTGACTTTTATTTGCAGCACTTATCATGTGACACATTATATTAAAAACCAATTTCTTTGTCATTTGCCCCTGCCTGACACGGTAGCTCTGCAAAGGCAGCAGGACTGTTCACCGTGCATCCTGAGTGACCTGGGCCCACAGAGCTCAGGAAACACGGCTGAGTAGAGGAAGGGGAAAGGCAGGGCCCAGCTCTGTCCTCCAGAACAAGAAGCACTGAGTCACTGGCTACAAAATGAGGTGTGACCATCCTCGAGGGGTGGTGGCTACTGTGGCCACTCCCTGACCAAGCCTACCTGCCCTGTCTGGTGAGAGCTGGGCCTTAATTTGATGACAAACTGAGTGGTCAAACCTGAGGGAACAGGGACTCATGACAGCCCCCACCCAGCCCCTGACACCCCAGGACAAGAGAACCACCACTATCCCTTCATTTCAGAGCCTTCCCCAGCCTGGCCCCAAGCAGGGCACCCACTGGCCAGTAGAATGGACTACTGTCTGCAACATGAATGGGTTTCAGAAGCCAGTGGCTCAGCTACCTCCAGGAATTTCCTGAACCTTTCACCCCGGGCTCAGCCCATCCTGCCGTGGACACCCACACACCGGCCGGGCATCCCAGGCCAGCTAGGAAGGGGCGCGTGAGTGTGTGAGCAAGGAGTGACAGCACAAAGATCTGACTGCAAGAGGAAAGCACTGTGCGGATGGTCTGGAGTCTGTGTGTGAATGATGGTGTGATGACGGTCTAAGGAGCTCAGGTGTTGGGGGCAACCAGGCCTGCAGGGGAGGGCGAGCACACAGGTGAGCAGTGTACCACTGCGTCAGGCAGTGCTCACAGCAGGACTTCAGTTCAAACCCCAGGTCTGCTCACCAGGCAAAAATCCTGACCAAGTGCCTTCTCTCTCACTGCGTGACTGGGAAGAAGTGTGGCACCACAGCTTTCACCAAACATGCGTCACTACTGTTATGTTTGGCTGTGGAGTGCCCACAACACAGGCTGACATGAGAGTGTGAGCACAGGCGTGTGAGCTTGCACGTACAATCCAGCTCTCTATCCTCCAACCTGGAGCTGGCTTAGGGAAGCAATGTCCAGATAACCACTGCCCTGCCCCTTCTCACAGCCTCTGGGTTTAATAGCAGAGCTCGGTGACCCTGTATAGCATCCACTGTACCCCGACATGTGGGGCCCAGGCTTGCTGAATGTCTCCAGTGCCTTGTGAACCTCCTTTCAGGCTTGCTCACAGAGGCCAAGATCCTCAGCGAGATTGGGCTCTGCCTGGCCCTCTGCCCATCCTGCTCCTTGCTCTCCATGTGCTGGTCATGTCCACTCTTCACAGGCCCTCACAAAGGACACCCCTTCCACCCCCATCCCACTCCGTCACCTCTGCAATGCAGCACAGAGGTTCCTTGCTCCCTGACTCACAGCTGCACCGCCCGGCCCCTGTGCCAGTCCCACTCCAGGACAAGCTGCCTGTTACTTGACTTTCCTGCCCACTAGACTGTGAGCAGAGACCTGTTGCTTCCTTTGTCTAAGCTGCAGCCTCCAACCCTTTCTTGTAAAAACAGAGAATGCATTCCTCTGAAGACATCTTATGGAAACTCAAGATAAAAGATACATGAGGGCAGAGACCCTCAAACACCCCTGCTTCCACCAAGTATAGTCAGAAAAACAGCAGAACCCATGGGCTTCACCTTCCAGCTGCTCTAGGCCAGCCATGTGAGGACCTCCAGCCTGGGATCTCAGAGGAACTATCCGCTGAGCCCTGGTCGTTGGGGCCACTCTTAGCTGTACTTGTTCTCAGAGGACTGTCAGCAGTTCCTCTGGTTCCTGGGGGAATTTTAGGGCCAAATGGTGGGACTGATTTCCCCTCAAGGCCGCCTGGAGCACATCCTCCATGCAGATGGGAAGCTGGGCCCAGTGGGCCAGAGTGGGCCTGGGGCACAGGGAGAAGCTGTAGGTAGCGGCAGGGGAGGGGCTGCTTCCAGTCTCCAGGGAGCTCCCGAGGTAGCAAAAGTGAGACAGTTACGGGTGCCCCCCACACAACAAACGCCCTGGGGCCATGCCAGCTCAGGCCACCTTGAGGGGTCCCAGGACAGGGCCTGGGGTAGGTGGGCAGCCCTGGGAAGCATTCGGTCCTCACATGCAAGAAACCATGTGCTTTCTTTTCTTCTGATGGATCAGCTAAGAAGCTGCCCTGTCTCAGCCCCATAAAGCATTTCACTCACAAGTGGCTCTTGAAAACATCAAGTCCAACTGCTCTCTTTTCAATGAGAAAGCCGAGGCCCAAGGTTCCAAAGGGAGTCTCCCAGCTGGAGATCTTTGCAGCCAGAGCTGATGGATCTACCCTGGGATATGGCCTGGACTCAACTGAGGCCTAAGCCTGCCAGCTCACAGCTCTGCCCAGGGGTCCCTCTGCCACAGACAAACCCTTCCCAGGCACGATTCCTCAGCCTCCTCTCATACCCCTCTCCACCACCACCCTGGCTATCTCACTGTTCTTGCAATATGCCAATTTCACTCCCACCCCAGGGCCTTTGCACTTGCTGTGCCTTCTGCATGGAATGCTGTGCCCCCAATCACCACATGTGATATTCACTGTCCAACTCAGAGGCCTTCCCTATCTATAGCTTCCCCTTCACAGCCCCTCAGTACTCTCACCCCACCACTCCATTTTTTTCTTTCAGAACCCCATATGAAAGGAGCTGAGCCACTTATTTGTTTCCATGTTCACTGCCTGTCTTGCCATCAATGTCCTGACTCCAGAGGCAGGGCCTTGTGGTGTCCAGATCACTGATGGCCCAGCAGAGGAGACTAGTCATGGCTGTGAAGGTGCCTCCTTCGATCCTCCCCGTGCTGTACACTGTGGCGGGGGGAGGGGGGGAGTGCAGTCAGAAGAGGGGAGGGAGCTCTCCCCTTCCCCCTACATGAGTGAGAAAACTGAGGCTCAGAGGGGAAGCATCATGGGTCTAACAGCTCTGAAAGGTGTCAGAGATTGAAACTCAGGTGTGTTTGGCTTAAGACCACAATGCTCCTTCCCCAAAGAGGCCCTGGAGCCCTCGAAGACCACAGGCAGGGCCCATCAGCTGTGGGAACACACAACCCTTGCTAAGAGACTGCATCCAGCTCTGGATGTGGGTCAGAAGCCAGCCCCACCTGGGGCAGATCCCGCTCCACCCTCAACTAGCCATAGATTTGGTGCAGGTTCCTTCACTTCCCGGTGCCTCAGTCTTTTTATCTGTAAATGGGAATAAGTAACAGTATATCACTCACAGGGGTAAACAATGGGTCTGGAACTACTATGGAGAAACAGGAGCATCTGTTTGCTATGCCTGGCAACATCCCCAGCATCCAAAGCCTTGAGCTTGGGCATGCCTTCCACTAGCCAGGAGCCTGGCCACCCGGCACTGCCTGCCCCTGCCACTCTGGGGGCAGCTGCTACGACATAGGGCACCCCTGGAGGCGGCGTCATTGGAGTACTCCTCTCCTGCTGCCTTCTCCCATGGGACACAACCTCACCACTGTAGCTGCCAACGCACTCTCTCCTACCCAACACCTCAGAGGTCAGGGCACTTGGTTTGTGTGGCCTGTACTTGGCACTGTGGTCTTTGCCATCTGAGCCAACGCTGGGTGCCAGCCATGGGTCATCTGAGCTACAGCCTGCTTTCCTACTTCCCCTCACTAGAGTCTTGGTGGAGACTCCTCCTTCCACATCCCCACACTGAACTGCTATCTGCTGCTTCCTGTCCAGCTAGAGCATGGCTGGTTCCAAACCACAGTTTAGCAGATAGATCCCACAGTACCCAACCCTGCCCTAGGTGCCTTCTCCTTCTCCAGCCCCAGCTGAAGAGGCCCCCTCCCCAGGAGCCAGAATGTATCCCCAAGTGCCCACAACCTGTGGGCTCAGTAACTCTGCCTGCATGTCAACAAGGCCTTGCCAAAGACCAAGAAGAAAAGAGGATATGAGGGATGGTGTCAGGGTGCCTGCCAGTCACTTCTCTGCACTGTTTGCTGTTCTGTGCCCACTCTGATGGGCAAGTTTTCTAGGAGGGAGAAGGGGAAGGGCTGGCAAGGCAGGCCTTTATTCCCTCCCATGCCAGACCCATGCTGGGCATGGTGAGCAATTCTGGTCTTCAGAAAGTGCCACATCTGGACAAGGGGACTCATCTCTGAAGTCCCCCTGCCCAGCCACTCAGATGTAGAAGTGCCATTTGAGGCAATACCAGTATGATGTGAGGCTACAGCAACATGGCACCGGGGTTGCCCAGCCCAAGGCTGCCTTACACAAGCTTGGAATCCAGCTCCCAGCTCCAGCCCTGCTCTGATATCACAATAACATGGCAGCATCTTGGCCTGCCTCAGGCTTTTTTTGTGTTTGCTTCCCGCCCCCGCCCCCCGCTAAATTTTCCCTCATCTAGCTCTTGCATGAATCTCATGAGGCACATGGGATCCTGCCCATCCCTCCCCGTGCCCTTTACAAATGCTGAAAGTATAGAGCTCAGGGCACCCTATACACGGAAAACCATTCCATTCTCTGCCTTTGTGTCCTGCAGCAAACTCCAATTCACCCCACAGAACCCTGATCAAATATCAACTCTTTTGTGCAGCCCTCTTTGCCTACCTCGTCCGCCGAGGCAGACTTTTGTTCTTTTCTTCTTCTTTCTTTCCTCTCTTCCTCCTTCCCTCCGCCCTTCTTCTTCTCTCCCCCACCTCCCTAAGGGCAGTGAGTGTTTTTGAGCAGTTCCTATGTACCAGGCATTGGTGTTAACACCTCACAGGCATCAACTCATTTGTGTTCATACAGCCCTCAGGGAGGCGTGGTAACACCCTATCACATAGTGGCATGCGGGTTCAAGGCACTTGAGGGCACACAGTATTTTCCAACGGGATGATACTGTCACCAAAGTATACATGTGAAGATGGGGCCTTCACATGGACTGAGGGGGCCCTGGAGTGATGTGGTCTAGCCCTAAACCCCCAGTGGCCCATACCTGGGCTCTCCATCGCCCCCCATCCCCACTACTTCCCTGCCCACCACTGGGAATCCCTTGGTAGCCTCAATCCCTCACCAGACCCCCTCTTGGTGTCTCTGACTCCCTGGAAGCCCAACGAGGACTGGCTCTGAATGAGACCTGCCCTCCCTTTGCCTGCTCCCTGCTGGGTCCATGCAGCCTTGTCAGCACTGACAGAGGCCCTGTACTCCCCACACCTTCCTTCCACACTCACCCATCTGTGACAGGAGAGGCACAGGACCAAGTACAAAAAGCCCAGAGTGACTGTCAGAGAGGCCAGCTGCCAGGCATGCTCAAATTGGGAACCAACTGCTGGGTTTAAACCCCAGTTCCAAACTGGGACATGACAGAACCTGCCTCCCTAAGCCTCAGTCTCCTCATCTGGAACATGGGATGACAATAACAGCTCCACTTCACATGGATATTGTGAAGAATGGTGAGATATTACCCACACAAAAAAAAATCAGAAAATTCTAGTGCATGCATATTTGAGATCCTCACAGAACTATTATCATCCTAATATATAAAAACCCCGGGTAGTAACGACCAAGGCTCAACCAACCGGAAGTCAGTCCTAGTCCTAGTCCTAGTGCTTCTGCTGCAGGCGTGGTGCCCCAGCACTGACTGCTGAGGGGGCTGTGAATCAGGGCCAGAGAGAGGCATGAAGAGAGAAGCAGGGACTGATCCGTTGCCTCTGTGGCAGCTTTTGATCAGCACTTGCCTCTCTTTTTCTCTCCCAGTCTGGCCAGCAGCTGGGCCTCCATTTCTCTCCAGGCCTCCACCGGGGATGCTGATCAGCCCCGCCTTTCTGATCAGGCCCCATTGATAGGCCCAGAGACGCTGACTGGCATAGAAACTGACCAATCAGAACCAAATCTGGGTCAACTGTGAGGAGCCAATGGCTGCCTAGGAGGCGGAGCTTTTGACGTTGACTGGCATAGAAACTGACCAATCAGAAACAAGTTGGCCAGCAGAGGAAGGCAGTTGGGGGCGAGATCAGGCTGGCAGGGAGGGCCATTGGGGGTGAGATCAGGCCAGCAGGGGAGGGCAGTTAGGGACGAGATCAGGCCAGCAGAGGAGAGCTGTTGGGGGCAACCAGGCCGGCAGGAGGGCAGTTGGGGGCGATCAGGCAGGCAGGCAGGTGAGCGGTTAGGAGCCAGCAGTCCCAAATTGTGAGAGGATGTCCGATTGCCAGTTATCCCCCAAGGGTCCTCGATTGGAGAGGTGCAGGCTGGCTGAAAGGAACCCCCCTCCGTGCACGAATTCGTGCACTGGGCCACTAGTTACATGTAATAGTACATATTGAGATGTTAGTGCTTAAAAATTAAGACATGAGTTGTAGAGCCAAGAGGGCCTGGGTTCAGATCCCAGCTTTGCCATACACTAGCTGTATAACTTTGGAAAAATTAATGAAACTCTCTGTGCCTCATCTGGTTTTTGGAAAGATGCCAAGCAGAGTCAGCATTTAATAAATGCCAGCTGTGACTGATATAGAATTCAAAAGATTAATACATTATTCAATATAGCTGATATTATATTACATATAAAATATAGATTATATTAATGTATGATACCAAAACTATACAAATGAAATGTTACTGTGTTACATTAGCACATCATTCTATATTAATAGATATTTGTCTTATTCACATATATAAAATCTTCATCTATACTAATAAAAGGGTTATATGCTAATTAGGGCAGATGTCCTTCTGGACAAAGCCGCAGTGGCTGCCTGAGGCTCAGGCAAGCCACAGATGGTGGTTGCCACTGCCAGGGACAGCAGTGACTGCAGCAGAGGTGTGATGGGGGTGGGCGTCACCTTCCCCTGATTGACCAGGTTGCCTCCCGCAGAGAAAGGCCAGAGGCAGCAGCAGCAATGGGGTGATGGGGGCGGTGCCTTCCCCTGATCGGTGGGTCGCCTCCCGCAGAGTGCTCCCCTGAGGGCTCCCGGACTGAGAGGGGGCAGGCCAGTCTGAGGGACCCCCTCCAATGCATGAATTTTCGTGCACCGGGCCTCTAGTTGTATATAAGGGGAAACTGGGTTCTGAGAGGGGATTTCCTCAGTGCTGCCCAATCTTACTTAAGGCTGGCCAGCCCCAAGTTCCACTTTCTGTGAAGTCCAACCCCCTTCCTCTGTCCACTGCTGTAGCTGCTTTCCCTTCCCTCCCCAGGGACCTCAGGATCTTTGAGGAACCCTAGACCAGACTCATGGACAGAGTTCTTGGCCAGCTAGGCAGGGCTCCAGCTCCTCATCCAGCCTTCAGCTCAGACTTAGGGAACAAACAGCCCATTCTAGCCACCCTGGACAAGTCCTTTCTCTGAATGCCCTCTGAGACCCCCTCCCCAGGCTTTATCAGGCTCCTGAGGAGGCCACTTGCTTTTCCTCCAGAATAAATTGGCTGCTCCAGTCCTACTCCCTGGCACAGCTTCTAATCAGCACCCAACTATATATACAAAGTGTAAGAACAGGAAAAAGTGCTCTGTGATGTAGGAAGTCAGGAGGGGTGGGGGTTGTCACCCAGGACTCTTGGGGGGGCTAGGCATCTCCTGTTACACCAGTGTGTTCAGTTTGTGACAATTCAACAAGCTAGACACTAATTCAATAAAATTTGCATTATTATAAAAAAACAAAACAAAATAAAACCCAAACCTTCCATCTCAGCCCTAGCCTGCAGACCCAGCCCTGAGCAGTAGGCAGAACCCAGGCATTGGGCTCAGTGGGGCTGGTGGTCATTCCCTTCCTCCCACAGTAGCTGTGTGGCCTCTTGAGAGCCTCTTCCCCTCTCTTGGAAACAGTTAACCCCCTGCAGCTCTCTGGCCTCAGTTTCCCTCTGTTGGATGTGAACGAGAGAGTGGCCAGTGCTTTTCTCTCTGGCTCAGTAGATAATGGGACACTTTTAAGAAATACTGATGCCTAGGCCCCAACCCAGACTAAAGTCAAAGCGTCTGGGTGTGTTCCTGCATCTTGGTTTGTTGTTGTTGTTGTTTTTTGTTTTAAACTCCTTACTTTGAAATAACCATACTCAAAAGAAGTTGAAAAATAAAATGTCCAATGCACCCCTCTGTACCCTCCCCCTATGATAACATCTTTTGCAACTATAGTCCACCATCCAGCCCAGGAAACGGACATTGGTGCAACCCAGCAAGGTTATTCAGATTTCACCGGTTACACAAGCACGTGAATGTGTGTGCGAGCATGCGTGTCTCTATGTAACTTTATCCCATGTGTAGTTCTATGTAAACAACCCCCCCCCCCCCCGCCCCCGTGATCAAGTTACAAATCAGTCCCATTATCAGGCCCTCTGGTGCCACCACCCCTCAGTACCCACACCCACCACTCCTCCCAATCCTTCATCCCTGACACCCACCAATCTTTTCCCCGTTTCTATAATTTTGTCATTTCAAGAATGTTACAGAAATGGAATTGTATGGTATGTAACTTTTTAAGACTGGCTTTTTTCATGCATCACAATTCACTGGAGGTTATTCCAATCTATTGCATGTATCACTAGTTCCTTCCTTTTTATGGCTGAACAATATTCCATGTCGTAGATGGACCAGTTTGTTTATCCACACTCCTGCTGAAAGACATTGGGGCAGTTCCCGTTTGGTGGTCATTATAAATAGAACTGCTACGGACATTCTCATGCAGGGTTTTGTGTGAACATGTCTCCCTTTCTCTGGAATAAATGCCCAAGAGTGTAGGAGCGGTGTCATAGGGTGAGTGTAAGTCTTTCCAGAGCGGCGGCACCAGTTTACACCCCCAGCAGCAATGTGTGAGCGCCCCAGGCTGCTGTGTGCCAGCCAGTGCTTCCTGTTGTTGTTACTTAGCCATTCTGGAAGATGTGTAGTGACATCTCACTGTGGTTTGCATTTCACTGACCGCGAGGGAAACTGTTCCTGTGTTTACCTGCCATCTGCACGCTACCTGTCCGAGGGCACCTAGTTTTTAAAAGCTCCCTAGATGGGTCTGCTGGGAAACAGTTAACCCCCTAGAGCCCTCTAAGCTTAGAACGTTCTGTCAGTTTTTAAAAGAACACATTTGCTTCTGTAAGAATTCTGTGCACCTTGGCTTTCTGGAGGGCCCTCCGGCAGGGACCTGACCACCACAGGCATCTTGGGCCAGAGGGGGCCTAGTTTATTCCTGACCAGGAACGGGAAGAAAAACAGAATGGGGAGAAGGGAGGCACTGGTGGCCACTGGCATGCGATGGGGCCTCTCCTCGCAGTCCCTGCCCTGCAGAGTAGCTCAAAGGCCATAGCTTCTATGAGTAGACTTGTGTACAGAAACCTGTGGGTGGCTGAAGACTGTGTCGGGTGGGGCACTGAGGGAGGACTCAAAGAGGGAGCTTGAGGCGAGGCGGCTCTGGGCTGGCACAGGCCCCACAGTAGGTTTATTTGTGGAATTGACCTCAATTTCCAAAGGGGCAGGAAGGCTGCACACCTCCTTGTTCCACTGTTCCTCTCCCTGTTATTAAATATCAACTGTAGAAAATAACAGCAGCACACAACAAGGAAAATAAAATTATGCACCATCCCAACTCCCTAGGGGTTATGTTTCCTGGCCAGGTCTTTCTCTAAATGTGTGTCTGTGACCAGGGGCATGGATATTTTTGGTTATATGAAAATATACTCTGCCCTGTAAAACATGTATCACCACCCACTTAACACTGCTCTTCAGTGTGTTTTTAGGACTTCAAACATTCCTTCATATCATGTCACTCCTTTGAAAGCTGCTCGGAACCCTGGCGTGCTTGGAGGGTGTTGGGCTTGGCTCCATCTCCAATCTCCCTCATAAACAAGGGTGTGGGAGTGTCCCTGCAATGCAGTCCCTGTATAAAGCCCCAGACATTCCTTTAGGACCCATTCCTGGAATGTCTGGGCCACAGGAGGGAATGTTTTTACAGCTCTGGGTACACACAGTGCTGACCCTAGAGGTTGGCCCGTGACAGCAGGCGTTTGGTCATTCTTAGGGCTCCAGAAGTTTCTCCGTTTGGGCAGGGATGAGGGCCCGCACCTCTCAGCTGTGAGGTGTGTCTCAGGTGAGGTGGGAGTGGCAGCTGGGTCAAAGCACCCTACAGAGAGGAGCAGCCTGGGGCTCAACCTTGCTACTGCCTGCAAGTCAGTGAGTGGAGTCCTCTCCTCCTTACCCCTGGGGCTCCAGATGTGCAGATGCTCCCTAGACTGGTCTATTGGGAAACAGTTAACCCCCTAGAGCCCTCTAAGCTTAGAACGTTCTGTCAGTCTTACTGGACTGAAGCCCAGGGACACCCCTCTCCAACTCCAGGCCGCCCTGTTATCTTGTCCCCATGCCACACAGATGGTCACACAGACCTGCTGCGTTCCCAGTTCTGGTTTGCTTCAGCGTCCACATTATCATCTGTGAAATGGGCTGACCTTCCTGCCTCAGAAGCTATAGTGAGGCTCCTGGAAGGTGACAGCCTGGAGGCGCCTCATAAACCAGACATGTGAGGTGTTGCTGTTGGCTCAAACCTGGCTGCTCTGCTCAGGCTCCTGGTGCCCCCTGAGCAGGTCACAGAGGGCTCCTGCCTACCACCCTCAACTTTCCTGTCCTGACTCTGGGCCCCAAGGGCCCCACTGCCTAACACAGTGAGGTGACTATCAAGGGCTGGCCTCCATGCCCCTCTATCCTGCCAGGCTGCCCTGCCCAAGAACTCAGCCTGAGTCTGGAAAACTCCCTTCTGTGTGGGAGTATCTCTGCATGCCCCCACCCCTGAACAGAGATGTGGAGAGAGAGCCCAGAGCAGCAGGCAGGAGCCCTGGGGTGAGACCTAGGGGGAGTCTTGTCCCTCTCTGGGACTCACTGCACAGTGAGGAGTTTTGTCTAGAGAAGTGATTCTTAAAGTCTCAGGCTACTTTGGGACAACCATTCATTCATCCCACCTGCCAACTGTGTAGCCCCACTTGGTGCCAGGCTCTAAGAGCTTAGTACTGCTTACGTTACACTCACCACCACCTTTTGACGTGAGACATTCTTATTCTCAATTTACAGATGCGGGAACTGAGGCTCCCAGACATGATCAGAGGCATTATTCAGAGCAGTGTGCTCCTGTGTGGAGGGAGGGGGCAGATGAGAAAATCAGATGAGCAAACAAATTGGGTCAGAAAGTAGAAGCAGGTGTATGATACGTTGGGGAGGGGTGGGGGTGGGGGTGGGGGCAGATCAGAGGGGCAGGGGCTGCCTTCAGACTATATTATAACTATACTATAAAATATTTACTGTAACTTCTGTCTGGTAGCAGAGGATAACTGTGCAGATGGCTAGACTGCCATCTTGTCCAATCCTATTCCTGTGAGTAACTTACAATAAATTCTACTATATTACTTGAAGTTGTCAGCCTCCTTCAGTCTCAAGATACCTTCTCAATATGGTGGTCACCATACCTTTGCTTCCCCATCAGACAAGTGTGCATATATCTTTTCTAATTAGTGGTTGTTGTTTTCATAAATATCCAGAAGTGGAATTGCTGGGTCATAAGCAGTTCAATTTTTAATTTTTTGAGGACCCCTCCCCACTGTTATCTATAGTAGCTGCTCCAGTCTGTATTTCCACCAATAGTGCACGAGGGTTCCCTTTTCTCCACATCCTCCCCAGCACTTAATGTTTGTAGATTTATTGACGATAACCATTCTGGCAGGTGTGAGGTGGTATCTCAATATGGTTTTAATTTGCATTTCCCTGATGATTAGTGACATTTTCACTTTTTCATATGTCTACTGGTCATCTGTATGTCCTCTTTGGAGAAGTGTCTAACCAGGTCTTCTGCCCATTTTTTTTTTAAACCAGATTGTTTGTTTCTTTAGTATTGAGTTGTATTTCTTTATATATTTTTTATATTAGTCCCTTATCTGGTGTATCATTGGCAAATATCTTCTCCCAATTTGGTAGGTTGTATTTTTGTTTTGTTGATGGTTTCTTCTCTGTGCAAAAACTCTTTAGTTTGATATAGTGCCACATGTTTAAATTTGCTTTTATTTCCCTTGCCTGAAGATACATATCCAAAAAAATATTGCTAAGAGAGATGTTAGTTTACTGCCTACGTTTTCTTTTAAAAAATATATTTTTATTGATTTCAGAGAGGAAGGGAGAGGGAGATAGAGATAGAAACATCAATGATGAAAGAGAATCACTGACTGGCCTCCTCCTGCACGTCCCACACTGAGGATGCAGCCCACAACCCGGGCATGTGCCCTGACTGGGAATTGAACCATGGTCTCCTGGTTCATAGGGTGACGTTCAACCTCTCAGCCATGCCAGCCGGGCTGCAAATAATGATAGATTTTCTTCTTCCTTTCCAACTCAAATGTCATTTATTTCTTTTTCTTGTCTGATTGCTGTGGCCAGGATTTCCAGTATTATGTTGAATAAATGTGGTGAACATGACACTCTTGTCTTGTTCTTGATCTTTTTAAAAACACAACATATCTTTATTGATTATAGAGAGAGGAAGGGAGAGAACCATTGATCGGGTGCTGCCTCCTGCACGACCCTATTGGGGACCGAGCCCACAACCCACACATGTGCCCTGACTAGGAATTGAACTGTGACCTCCTGGTTCATAGGTCGAAGTTCAACCACTGAGCCACACCGGCTGGGCTTGTTCCTGATCTTAAAGAAAAAGCTTTCAGTTTTTCACCACTGAGTATGATGTTAGCTACTGGTTGTCATCTATGGCCTTTATTATGTTGAAGTATGTTTCCTTCATCCCCACTTCACTGAGAGGTTTTTAAAAAAAGTCATAAATAAATGTTGAATTTTATCAAATGCTTTTCTATATTGGTATGATTTTTATCTTTCATTTTGTTTATATGGTGTATCAAGTGAATTGATTTGCAGATATTGAACCACACTTGAATCCCAGGAATAAATCCCACTTAATCATGTTTTATGATCTTATTGCTGAATTTAGTTTGCTAATACTTTGTTGAAGATTTTTGCATCTATGTTCATCAGTAGTGTAGTGTTCATCATTTGTAGTGTTGTTGTTTTTTTTCTGGTTTTGGTACTAGGGTAATGCTGGCCTCATATAATGGGTTAGGAGACCTTCCATTCTCTCTCTCTTTTTTAATATATATACTAGTTTGAGAAGATGGGTGTTAATTCTTCTTTGAATTTGGGGAAATTTACCTGTGAAACTATCTGGTCCAGGACTTTTGTTGTTGGGAGTTTTTGTTAGTTTGTTTGTTTTTTTAAATTACTGATTCGATTTCATTAGTAGTTATCAGTCTGTTCAGATTTCCTGGTTCTTCCTGATTATGTTTTGGAAGATTATATGTTTCTAGGAATTAATCCATTTCCCATGGATTGTCCAGTTTGTTAGCATGTAATTGTTTGTAGTATTTTCTTATAATCCTTTGTATTTCTGAGGTGTTGGTTGTCACTCCTCCACTTTCATTTTTTATTTTATTTGGACCTGCTCTCTTTTTCTTCTTGATGAGTCTGGCTACAGGTGTTTTAATTTTATTGATTTTTTTCAAAGAACCAGCTCTTGATTTCATTAATCTTTTCTATTATTTCAGTCTCTATGTTGTTTATTTCTTCTCTGATCTTTATTATTTCCTTTCTTCTACTCTGTTCTTCTTTTTCTAGTTTCTTTAGGTATAAAGGGAGAGTGCTTACATTTTTTTGAAGTAGGTCTGTATTGCTATGAATTTCCTTCTTAGAATTGCTCTGGCTATGTCCCATAGGTTTTTTTGTTGTTGTTGTCGTCATCTTCTCATTTTCATTTGTCTCAAGGTATCTTTTGATTTCTTCCTTGATTTTAATAGAATGTTATTTAGCTTCTATGTGTTTGTGAGTTTTCTTCTTGTAATTGATTTCTAGTTTCATTCCATTGTGACTAGAGAAGATGCTTCTTAAATTTGCTGAGACTTGTTTTGTGGCCTAATATGGTTTATCTGTAAAGTGTTCCACGTGCACTTGAAAAAAAATGTATATTCTACTGCTTTTGTGTGAAATATGCTAAAAATATTAAGTCCATCTAGTCTAATCCATTGACAGCCATTGTTTCCTTGTTGATTTTCTGTCTGCATGATCTATCCATTTAACACTTAATAAAGTGTTAAAATCCTCTAGTATTGTCTTACTGTCAATCTTTTTCTTTATGTTCATCAATATTTTTAAAAATACGCTTTTATTGATTTTTAGAGAGAGAGAGAAGAAGGGAGCGGGATAGAGATAAAGAAACACTAATAAGAGAGAAACTTCATTGATCAGCTGCCTCCTGCACACCCTCTACTGGGGATCAAGCCCATAACCGGGGCATGTGCCCTGACCAGAAATCAAACCAGTGATCTCTTGGTTCCTGGGTCAATGCTCAAACACTGAGCCACACAAGCCAGGCTGTTCATCAACATTAGATTATATATTTAGGTGCTGCTATGTTGGGTGCATAGATGTTTTAAAGAATTATATGCTCTTATTGTATTGATCCCTTTATCATTATGAAATCCTCTTCTTTGTCTCTTATTTTATAGCCCTTGTTTTAAAGTCTACTTTGTCTTATATAAGTACTAGAGGCCCGGTGCACAAAAATTTGTGCACTTGGGGGGGGGTCCCTCAGCCTAGCCTGTGACCTCTCGCAGTCTGGGAACCCTCAGGGGATGACCACCTGCTGGCTTAGGCCCGCTCCCCGGGGGTTTGGGCCTAAGCTGGCAGTCAGACATCCCTTTGGCAGCCCGGCAGCCCTCGGGGGATGTCCACTTGCCAGTGGGGAGCAGGCCTAAGCTGCAGTCGGACATCCTTAGCGCTGCTGAGGAGGTGGGAGAGGCTCCCACCACCACCGCTGTACTGGCAGCCATCAGCTTGGCTTGTGGTTGAGCATAGCTCCCCGTGTGGGAGTGCACTGACCACCAGGGGCAGCTCCTGCATTGAGTGTCTGCCCCCTGGCGGTCAGTGTGTGTCATAGTGACCAGTCATTCCCAGTCATTCTGCTGTTAGGGTCAATTTGCATATTACCCTTTTATTATATAGGATAGAGGCCTGGTGCATGGGTGGGGGCCGGCTGGTTTGCCCTGAAGGGTGTCCCGGATCAGGGTGGGAGTCCCCGCTGGGGTGCCTGGCCAGCCTGGGTGAGGGGCTGATGGCTGTTTGCAGGCTGGCCACAGCCACTTCAGGGTGGGGGTCCCCGCTGGGGTGCCTGGGCAGCCTGGGTGAGGGGCTGATAGCTGTGTGCAGGCTGGCCAAGCCCCCCAGTGGGGACCCTCATCCCATGAGGGTGTGGCCATCCTGGGTGAGGGGCTGATGGCTGTTTGCAGGCTAGCCACGGCCCCCAGCCACCCAAGCTCCCAGTGGAGGCTGGCTAGAAGCAGGTATCTGGGATTTATTTATCTTCTATAATTGAAACTTTGTTGCCTTGAGCGGAGGCCACAGCCGGCCAGGGCAGGCGGGAAGCTTGGCTTCCTCCATCGCTGGGGCAACCAAGCCTCCTGCTCGCTCCAGCTCTGTGGCTGCCGGCCGCCATCTTGGTTGGGTTAATTTGCATATAGTCGCTCTGATTGGCTGGTGGGCATGGCTTGGGGCATAGTGGAGGTGTGGTCAATTTGCATGTTTCTCTTTTATTAGATTAGATTGGTACCCCAACTTTTTGAAATTTCTATTTGCATGAAATATATTTTTCCATCCCTTTATTTTTAGTCTGTGTGTATCTTTTGATCTGAAGTTGGTCTCTAGTAGGCAACATATGGATCTTGTTTTTTTAATCAATTAAATGTCTTTTGACATTTAAAATGATTATTAATAGGTTATTTCTATTTTATTATTTTCTGATTGTATTTTTAGTTCTACTCTGTTCCTTTCTTTTTCATTTGGCTTCTTCCCTTGTATGTTGGTGACTTTCTATAGTGCTATTTTGGATTCCTTTCTCTTTATTTCTTGTACTAGGGGCCCAGTGCATGAATTTGTGCACCTTGAAAGGAACTGTGGGCCACGAGGCTGCGACAGGTACAGGGGCGGGTCTTGGTCCATCCTCCATGCCCCTGCCCGGCCCCTCCTGCCACGGCCCCTGGTCCCCTGTCTGCTGGCAACCCTGCTCCCGCCGCCACCGCTCCCACATGCAGATGGTGCCGGCCCTATTTGCACCCACTGAAGGTGCAAAGCAATTGGGTGCGAGCAGTGGCTGCTGCCCTGATAGTCCCTCAGGAGCAGGGGGAGGTGGAGAAGCCCTCAGGGGCGATCAGGGCCAGCAGCCGCTGCTCGCACCCGCTTCTGGAACTGAGTGATTGGAACCAGCGCCAGGGACTGGCAGTGGGTGTGAGAGGCAGCTCCGGTACCAGCTGCAGGTGCAAGCGGGGCCGGTGCTGGCAGCAGATGCAAGCACCGGGTGGGACTGTGGCACATGGAAGCAAAGAATTTTCAGTAACCACCAGAGGCTTGCCCCAATGACAGTGACTGGTGCCTCGCCTTGGTCTGGCACCCCTGCTCACCTGCTCCACCATCCCGCCACAGCTGATACCTGCCATGTTCCGCGCATGCCCCGTGGTGGTCAGCACATGTCATAGCGATTGGTTGTTTGGTTGTTCGGTTGCTCCAGTTGTTCCACCGTTCAGCCTATTTGCATATTAGCCTTTTATTATATAGGATATCTGTTATAGTATCATGAGCTTTAGATATTCCATGTTATGTTTATAGCAGCCTAAGTTTATGGTTGTTTTAAGTGTGAACATGTTCTAAAATCATGTTTATGTTTTTGTCATTCTTTTGTGTGTATTTGTATGTATCTCTTAATCTATTTTTGTAATTACACATGCTCTTCCTATATTTGTCTTTTTAAAAAAATCCTCACCCGAGGAATGAGAATAATTTTTCCACTGAGTTTTTAGAGAGAGTGGAAAGGAAGGGAAAGGGGAAGAGACAGAGAGAGACACACATCAATTGGTTGCCTCCCGCTAGCGCCCTGGGGATTGAACCTGCAACTGAGGTATGTGCCCTTGACTGGGAATCGAACCCACAACCCTTTGGTCTGCAGGCCAACACTCTAACCACTGAGTAAAACAGGCTAGCAAAAAAGGCCCTACCTTTGTCTTTTAACCTTTGTAGTAGTTTTATAATTGGTTGATCCACTGCTTTTACTATTTGCCTTTGTCAGTGAGAATTTTTATCTTTCCTGCATTTTTTCATCCATATTTTTGTTCTTTTCTTTCCTACTTAAAGAAGATCCTTTAAATTTTTTGGTAATACTGGTTTAGTGGCAATGAATTCCTTTCATTCTTTTCCTGTCTGGGAAGCTTCCTATCTCTCCTTTGATAGCCTTGCTGGGTAGAGTAATCTTGGTTGTAGGTTTTGCCTTTCATTACTTATCACTTCAAATATTTTCTGCCATTTCCTTCTGGCCTACAAAGTTTCTCTTGAATAATCAGTCAACAGTCTTATGGGAGCCCCCTTGTATGTAACTAAGTGCTTTTCTCTTGCTATTGTGAAGATTCTTTGTAACTTTTGGCCTTTTAATATGACGTGTCATAGTATGGGCCTCTTTGGTTTCATCTTATTTGGGAGGGACTCTCTGTGGAATAGGTTTGACTAACAAGTTCTTTCATTTAGATTTGTCACCCCTTTCTTCAAACCGGCCAGGGCCCTACCTCAGTGTGTTGATTTATTTTAGTTATATGAAAGTTAAAAACACTGTGTAGGTGCTGGACATGTGGTTTTTGTCCTTCCAATCACATTGGGGCAGGTACTGCTATAACTCCTACCTTGTAGAGGAGTGAGCTGGACAAGGAGAAGGGAAGGGACTTGTGCCCAGTCACACAACAAGTGAGGGCCCCTGGATACTGTCCTTTATTGCAGGCCAGACTGGATTGGAGAGTGGGTACGGCAAGAGGGAAAAAAGGGGAGCCAAGTTTGTACAGCTTGGGGGCCCCAGTCTGCAGGAACAGGAGGCAGACCAGAGATGTGTGCCAGGGACACTTTCTTGAGGGCAGCAGCAGGGCCTGAAGCCTTAGCAGGGGAGGCAGAGTTCTTGGGGACTCCTAGCCTTTGGATCCAGGGCTGTGGTAATCTCTGGAAAGATGGGGAGCCCTAACCCTTCCACCCCCATTCATAAGAGAAAGGAGTTGGAGAGGAAAGAAGCTCAGCCTAAAGCAGTGGTTCTCAACCTGTGGGTCGCGACCCCTTTGGGGGTCGAACGACCCTTTCACAGGGGTCGCCTAAGACCATCAGAAAACACATATATAATTACATATTGTTTTTGTGATTAATCACTATGCTTTAATTATGTTCAATTTGTAACAATGAAATTTGGGGTCACCACACATGAGGAACTGTATTAAAGGGTCGCGGCATTAGGAAGGTTGAGAACCACTGGCCTAAAGGCTATAGATCTGGGGGGGGGCCTTCTATTTCAGGGGCTGCAAGATGCCATCACAACATGCTTTGTTCCCATGCATCTGTCCTCCTTGGGACATGGAGCTCCCTTCAAACAAATGGCTGCAGCTCTGGCAGAAGCCTCAGGTGCTTTTGCCCCACAGGGTGGGCAGTGGCTGCAGCAGCAGCAGGAAGAGTCTGCCCTTGGCTAGCTGAACAAGGTGGAGCATGAGAGTGGAGTGTTCATCCCAGCCTCTGACCTCTTCCCCCCCTCCTCCCCCCATCTACAGAATACTGAGCTGGGTGCTGCCCAGCTCCTCCCTGGATGTCCCTCAGACCTCTCTGTGCACCAGCAGCCCACATACTGGGGCCCTTCTCAGAGACGGCACTGCCACCCACCAGACCCTCAAGTCAGACCCCTGGGAACTGGGATCTGTGACCCTTTTGATGCTTTCCTTCTTCCCACCAGCTCCCTAGCCTCGGGCCAGCCCTCAGTGGGCATTCTACTCCATTAGCTTCTGTGGCTTCTCCATCAGACTATCTCTGGTTTTCCCCATCATGCCCCCATCTCCCAGCCAAGGCTGGTACAAGGTGCCTGCCCTCTTGCCAGGGCTTTCTGGATGAAAGAAAGAGGCAGAAAACACACTTCAGGCTGAAGGAGACAAAGTGGGACACCTTTTACCTACCCAGAAAACAGTGAGGACTGCTCTGTGCCAGACTCTGGTCTCTCACTAAGGCCTGGCTCAAGTGCCACCTCCTCTTTGCAGCACCCCAAGGTCTCTGGTCCCGTAGTCAGTACAGAGATAGTTGTGGAGCAGCTACTGTCTCCAGGCATTGCTCCAGGCCTGGACACCCAGCAGTGGGCCATGAGGACCCAGGCTGGTTACAATCTGGTGGGAAAGCTGGAACTAAAAGGACAAAGGCTGGGAGGTGGATACAAGATTGGCACGTTGGCCACAGAAAAAAGGGGCTGTGGCTGTAGGGAGGGGGCAGGGCCTGGCCCAGAGACCGTGTGCCCTGATATGTGTGCAATGCCAGTGATGAGACAGATGTGGCCCTAGGAGAGAGAGTAAGCAGTCCTGTCATCCCAAGCCTGACTCCATGCCCTGGCTTTTCACTGATGGATTGGGTGACCCTGGATGAGTCCCGCCCTCCCTGGGTTCATGTCCTGTCTAGATCTGGGGCTCCCTAGCAGGGACACCTGTCTGAGGCCTGATGACAGGCCAAGGGAATGTCTAAGGAACAAGGGTAGGACAGGTAAAGTCACAAGCATAGCCCAACTTGGGGAGGCTGCTGAGGGGGAGGGCCTGTGTGTGCGGTCAGAGCAGGATCTGACTAGCCCGCGGGCCCTGGGGTTGGCCGAAGCCTCAGCCACAGGGTCCAGGAGGAGGTGACCTGAGAACAGGAGAGAAAGCATTCAGAGTACGACGTGCTCTAGGGAGCACATTGCTGGGCCCAGAACCCAGACCCAGAACACCCAAGTCTGAATCCCACTTCAACCCAGGAGTCCTTGAGATGAGCTACATGCCTACCAGAGCCTGTCTCCTCTTCTACAGATGGGCCTCTGAACCCCATTCTGCCTCCAGGGTGCTCTGTAAACTGGGAAGTGTCATGGACAAATGTGAGGGTGCTGTTCGCTCCAGCTGTAGAATCCCAGGCTATCAGTGGCCCTCACCCTCTCAGAGAAATAACTCGTGCCTGAGCACCTGTGTGCTGTCTGCGGTCATCTCTGTGTGTCCTCACCCTTGCCTCAGGAGCCGCAGCTCCAGCAGGTCTGCTCCACAACCCTCCCTCTGCCTCTCCCTGCACTCCTCCTCCCCGAGAGGCTCAACACAGCCCCCTCCTTGCAGTGCTGGTAAAAAGGATGTGAGGTCAATCGGACATAGATGATGAATTTCCTGGGTAATACATGTTGCTCCAGGCAGCTGGGATTTTTGTTTTTTTTTTTTTTAAAAAAATATATGCTACTAGGAAAAGAAGAAATACGAAATAGCAAGAAAAAGGGTTCTTGTTTATAGACCCCAGTTGGCAAAGAAAGAGTGAGGTATGGCGGCCTCTATGGGGGGTAGATAGCTGGATCCTAAGCCTCAGGAGCCAGTGTATGTACCCAGACGGAACCAGCTGCAAATCATCTCCTCCCAGCCACACAGCACAGGCCCCACACTCAGAGTCAATGCCTCCATGCTCTGCGCTGGGGTCAGGGCCATGGGCTTGCCTCCCTGGTGCCTAACTGTGGCTGCGGCAGCCATGGGCATTTGCCCACTACAGAGTTGAGGCTGCCGGCTCAGCCAATGCTGCCCTCTAACTCCAAGCATACTCAATGGACTGTTTCCAGCCTCAGGTCACTGTCTCCTCTCCAACAAACTCCTAGTGTAGTGGTTCAGGTGGGGCAGACACCATCCGCCCAGCTCCAAGGGTGGCCAAGTGACAGGGCTGGCCAATTGGTACACAACCTCCTCTAGGCCGTGGAGATGATTTAAAGAATGGCCAGTAGCACCAGGGCTGACCCACAGGATGCGAGGGTTCTGAGGAGGCCAGGACATGCCTTGGGGGAGATGGCGATGAGGGTGTGGAACCCTGACCCAGCCACACCAAAGCCCGACTCTGTGCTGTTCACTGACAGGGACCATTCAAATCCCTTTTGATGTGAGTTTCTTTGCAACCCAAAGGCTTCTGATTAATCCACTCCCCCAGCCCTCGCCTGGCTTCTTTCCCTTCCTAGGTGTCCTTGTTTCTTCAGTCCCAGCATGTCCCCAAGCCTATTCCTGTGCATGGAAAATTGGGAAGGAAGAGATGAGAATATTTACAGGTTACGATTCTACATGAGCTTTGTCACTGAATCCTTATGGACGCCCTGAAAAGTTAAAATTATTGGCCCCATTTTACAGACAAGGAATCTGAGGGTAAGTCATCCGCCCCAAGTCACACAGCCACCAGGTGGCAGATAAGGGGTTCCATCTGAGCAGCTTCTTGGAGGCTGACAGGACCCTGCAGCAGGAGGAGGGACTGGAAAAGGCCCCAATTGCCCCCCACCTCTGCTGGTCTCAGGGAGCTCCTCCAAGGTTCCCTGATCACTCAGCAGCCCTTGAGATAGTCAGGGACTGAAACCCAACCAAGGAAGAGGGATCTGAGGGACTCAGGAGGTGCCTGCAGCCACCCCCTCTGGGCGAAGTGAAGCCAGAACCTCTCTCTCTTGTTTGATAATGAAGACTAAATGTGAGGGAAATGCCTATGTCATCTCGGGGCTAGTGAGGGTTGTGACATGCAGGCTGCACATTTCAGGGAGGACCATGGCAATTAAAAATGCAAAAGTTTCCACATGCCAGACGGGAGTGGCTCAGTTGGTTGAGCATCATCGGGTGCACTGAGGGGTTGCCGGTTCGATCCCTGGTCCGTGCATGTGTGGATGGCACCCAATCAATGTTTCTCTCTCATATTAATGTTTCTTTCTCTCTCTTTCTCTCTCTCTCTCTCTCTCTCTCTCTCTCTCTCTCTCTCTCTCTCTCCTCTCTCTCTCCTCAGCATGTCCTTGGGGGAGGTTTTTTAAAAAAGCAAAACTTTCCCTCTGGGACCATCTTGATGAGAAGTGAAACCAAAGCAGCCAATAAAACTTCCTGCAATTAACCACGCTCAGATTGGCTGCCTGCTGAGCTTAGGGGCCAGTGTGATGGGACCCTTTCATAATTAGGAGAATTCGTCCCTCTGAGGTCAGGCCAGTGTCCAATAAGATCGGGTGTGACCGGAAACAGGGGAGATTCCAAGTTTTTCTGGCCCAGACCCAGTTCCTCTCATTCCCAGGAAATCGGATAAATAGAGAAGGGAAGGGTTCTGTCTAGTGATCCTGGCCCTCAAGGTCCAAGCTGACACAGAGCCCAGTCTGGCTTTGACCTCACTGCCCCAGTCTCTCCTGCAATCTGTGACCAAAAGCCAATTCACTGAATAGTTAATTTGCAGGATGACAAACTCATCAAAAGTGTTTGCTTCACTTAACCTTTTAGTTTTAGTTGGCTGGTTTTCATTTTTGTCTTCAAAATGGCATCTGAAGGAATGTTCGGTTTGTGTCTGTTCCAGCTTCCTGCTGGGCAAGAGGCAGAGAATGGGGACTGTAAGGCAGAGGCTGGGTGACAGGGTCACTGGGCACAGGGAGCAGGTAAGCCCACCAGAGGGGCCCGGGGTGGGACTGGGTCCTGGCTCTAGCAGGGGCTCTGGGAGAGTGGACAAGACCCTGCTCCAGGCTCTCTAACTCGTCACTGGGGACAACCAGGCCACAGCGGGCAGTAAAAGGGACACCTATGCTGCCTTTCTTGGGGGAGGAGGCTTGTCCAGGTGTCCCTGGTAGGGTTTAGCCTTGAGAAGGGGTGAAAGGGTCAAAAGGTCTCAACTATCAGGGAGGGGCGGACAGCCAAGGTTGATGACCACACAGGCATTCCATGGAGGGACTGAGATTGGGGGTGGAGGTCACTGGCCTTCCTCTCCCACAGTCACCAGGAGTCTAGCCCATCAGACCAACACCTGCCCCTGGCTTTTCTTTTTTTAATTAAATTTTTTATTTTGAGGTAACTGTAGATTCACCTGTAGTTGTTAAAAATAACACGGAGAAACCGTGTGTACACTTTACTCCGTTTTCCCCAATGATAACATCTTGCGACTTGGGTGCCACAAGGGACAGTGCCCTTAGTAACTCAATGCTCTGAACAGTGACAGCTCTTGGCAGAGCTCTGAACATGTCGAAGTCTAACCTTCCCTCAACATCAGAGAGGACAGCTGTGTTCCTGGGAAACTTACTGTATATTAAGATCATGTGAGATGCATTCTGTGCTTTAGATGTCAAATGGAGTGGGGTCCCAGGCTCAGATAACTACACATGGCTTTTCACCTCCATGAATATCTGGTGAGATATTCACAATTTCTTGGCCTGTCCCCCACACTGAAGGGTGTTAGCTTTCCTGGCCCCTGCCAATCAGACACCTGTCCTTGAATCCCCGCAGCATGCCTGCTCACATCTCCAATGACCCCGGAGCGGGTAGTGTGGCCACGCTGAAAGCCCTCAGCACATACCCTCTGCTCCCCACACTGGCCGCTGCACTTGCGTCTGTCTTCCCTGGGCAGGAGCTGCTATTTCCCAGGGTCCAGCATAGGCCCAGCACTTAACAGGTACTAAATTACGTGCCCAACAGAATTGATCTGGACAAAGAGTCAGCCAAGGTGACAATGGCAAAGCTGCAAAAATAGGCTCTTAGGAGGCCTGGTGGGATCTTCATCTTGGGACACTCCAGAATCAGTCCCATCAGCCCCCTCTCCCGCCATGGCCCTGCGTCCTTCTTGGAGACCCCACTGCAAACAATGGGTCACAGCTTCCCGCCATAGGGAGGCTGTCCCCTCTGAGGCCAGTTGGTCACCATGTCCCTCAAACTGAGCTTAGTCTCAAATCCAGAACTGTAAAGCAGTGATTGGAAATAAAACTGGCTGGTGGCCGAGGCGCTTCTGTAATAAAGCACTATGCACATGAACAGGGCAGCTCCAGAAGGACCCGGAGAAACTGCACACAGGGGTGGCCTGTGGGAAGAGGAGGGGGGAGGTGACGTTGTACTGTGTGCAGACATTTCGATGCCGTGTGAATAAATTCTCTCAGTTATATGAATAAAGAACAACAAAAAAGATGGAAGCAGGTATTACTTGTGTGGTTGAAATTTTTTTTAGCACCTATTGCGTCCCAGGTACCCCCAAGCACCCAACTCCATGGGCTACTTATGTCCTGGAGGACTGGGTTCTGTGCTGGGAGCCCCGAGCTTCCTTTTGCCCCTTACCCCTGCCCTGGGTCATGGATTCTGACAGTGGAGCATGGTCGGGCTCCCCTCCAGAGTCGCTGCCAGGGGGCCTTGGGCTGAGTGCTCTGCTGAAGACAGGGAGGCTGAACTTCACCACTCATCCTGAAGAAACAAAGCCACAATGGGTGCCACTTCACACCAGGAGGATTGCAATTGTGAAAAAAACACACAAAAAACAACAACCCAAAAACAAAATGGTAGGTGTTGGCAAAGATGTATAGAAATTGAAACTCTGTGAACTGCTGGTGGGAATGTAAAATGATGCTGCTGGTGAGGAAGACAGTATGGTGGTTTCTCAAAAAATTAAACATAGGCCTACCCCCAAATCCCACTTCTGGGTATATATCCAAAGGAACTGAGAGCAGGTACTTGAAGAGACAGTTACATACCCATGCTCATGGTAGCATGATTCACAGTAGCCAAAATGTGGAAGTAACCCAAGTGCCCATGGACAGATGAATAGACAAACCATATGTGGCTTATACACACAATAGAAAATTATTCAGCTTTAAAAATAAAGGAAATTATGACACCTGCCAAACCATTGAAGACATTATGCTCAATGAAATAAGTCATTCACAGAGGGACAAATACTGTGATCCCACTCACATGAGGACCGGGAGGAGTCAAATTCCTAGGCACAGAAGTAGAAGGGCAGTTGCAGGGGCTGGGGGAAAAGGAAGAGGGGGCTAGTGTTAGATGGGGACAGAGTTTCAGGAGATGGATGGTGGTGATGGTTACACAATTGCCACTGAACTGGACACTTAAAAATGGTTGAAATGGTAAATTTTATGCTATATGTATTTTACTGCAATTAAAACAAAAGGTTCTTGGTGTCTGGTCAGGCCCGGGCCACAGGGATGCTGAGAAGACTCCAGTCTGGATGGAGATAGAGAAGCAGGTAGCTGGTGTGGTGACAACAGAAGGGCCTGCACTATGGCAGAAAGGGAGGACCAGTGATGCAGGAGCTCAGCAGGGGACCAATTGCCTGGGGGAATCAAGAAAGAGGCATAAGTTGGATCTTGAGGTCTGCAGTGAGGGGGAGAAAGGGCATTCCTGGCAGAGGAACCAGCATGGGCAAGTGTGGTGGTGAGAGCTCTCCTGAAAGGGTAAGGCAAGATGGAGTGTAGTGGCCTCTGTGGCTTTATTTATTGTGTGGCCCTTATCTAGACTGTCAGTTCCATGTGGGGAGGGCCTGGCCTGGTCCATGGATAGTTAGTTACAGATCCATCTGGCCTGCACAAAGCCTGGTTAGCATGGGGGTTGAGTGAATGAAGAGTGGGCAATGGCCCTATGGTGACTACAAGTGAGAGAGCAGAGTGAACTATAGATATAGTTCACATCTGCTTCTGACTGCCACTGCCCTCTCCCCAGCACCTTGTGGGTTTCAGCATAACAGAACTGACAAGAACTGACCCTGCCACTGGCTCCAGATGAGGTCACAGGCCCAGAGAGGGCAAGAGGCTGGCCCCGGGTCACACAGAAAGGCCAGGGCAGGGCTGGATGGAGTGAAGTATCCTCCTGCAGTGTGAACTTCCAGGAGGTCTAGGGTCTCAGAGACCAAAGGGCAGGGGTGAGTGGAAGGAGAAAGAGCAAACAAAAGCCAGTGAACAGGCAAGGGGTGGAGGGGGGGGCAAACAGCGGCTGCCCAATTCCCAGGCATCCAGGGGAAAGCCTTGGAGTCTCAAGCTGAGCCTGGTGGGTACTTAGCATCCAGAAACAATGCCTCTTAGGCCCCCACTGGCTGTGACAAAGCTGGTCTCATCCAGAGGCCCTGAGTGCTGCCAGAAAAGGCACCCTCAGTGCTGAGGGCCTGAGCGATGGCCACGTTCTAACTCTAGGCAGAGCATACATGAGAGGAGGGATGGAACTGTGTCTCGGGACCTGCTCTGGGTCTGCCTAGCCACCCCAGCCCTTCTACCTGTCCTCTGCTGTGCACCTGGCCTCTCCTCCGAGGGCAGCTTAGAGCTGGTGAAGAGAGGGATCTGGGGAGTAAGGGCAGACCCTTCCCCACAGGACTACTGCCAGAGGGCAGGAGGAAGTGCAGGAAAGCACTTTGTCAAGGACTACCCCCCATCCTGGTCCTGGGTAAGCACTGACCTGTTACCTTTGCTAATGTGCTTCACAGGAAAGTGCAGGCCCCTGTCCAGGCCACCCAGTGCCAACCCAGGCCAGAGCTGACTCTAGAGTGGAGTCAGATGGGAGGTGGAGAGGGCCTTTCTCAGCCCAGGGCACAGAGCTACCTTACTGACCACGCACCGGGCCTTCGCGGAAGCACCCTGGTTCTCAGCCAAGGCCCTCATCAGACCTGCAGGGGACAAGCCACACTCTTCCTCACCCAACCTGCAGGCAGCAAGTTCCTGACTCTCCCGTGGTTCTCTTGACTGTCCTGTGTTGGGTGTAGAGGTCCAAGGCCCTGGGAAGGGGACATTGTTGCTCTCTGAAGACACGTGTGCCCTGCTATGGGCATGAGAAAAGGATGGTTGAGAGCCCTGCCCAGACTCTCCCCTCCAGCTTCCCTCTGTGATACAACAATGTAACCATGGCCCCCTCCCTGCTCAGAACCCTCAAGCGCTCCTCATGGCCCATGAGCCTCAGGGAGACCCTCCTCCTAGCACTCCAGACAGCCGCTGCCTTGAATCCTGTCTACACCTCCAGTCTCATCTCTCACTCCTCTCATTCGGGGCTCAGGCCAGACACAATCACTTTCAGCAAAAGCCTCCAGTCTAGCAGAGTACCACAGCTGGGCTTTGCGGCTGGATTGTCTGAGTTCAAGTCCAGCCTCTACCCCTCACTGAGTTTTGCCTGGCATGTTATTCGGTGACTCAGTTGCACTGTATGAACAATGGGGATAATTAACTTCACCTCTCACCGTGAAGGTAAAATAAGCTAATGCCTGCAAAACACTTGGATCTGAGGCCCAACATTTGCACACCTGGAGTGCTCTTCCCTCCTTGATCACCTGGCAACCCTCATTCACAGTATATGCATGCTGCAGTCTGCGGTGACCCTCCCATCACTGGGCCATCTTTCTAGGCTGGCCCTTGGCACTTTATATCGACACTGTCTGTTCATGTGGGTCTCCCCCACAGGTCTGCAGGCTCCTAGAAGGCATAAACTATTTCTTACTTGGCTTTGTGCCCTACTGCTTAGGGCAGTGGCCACACAGGATCCATAATTCATTCATTCAATGAAGATTTACTGAACAATTACTATATGCCCAGCACATTTCTATGTGCTAGAATTAGCAGCAACTAACACACTGTCAAACCTTGTGCCCTGGTACAGCTGACATTTTAGTGGTGAAAATGAACCAATCAACCAAGTTCGGACACAGTGGTGGGCAGACAGATGCAGGGAAAGGATGAGAGAATGTCAGGGTGGGATCTGCAAGCTACACTTGGTTAGAGTAAAGCCCTAGAGGAATGGAGAAAGGAGCCACGTGAGTTCCAGGTGGAGTAAGTGAATGAATGAGCACATGTCGAGGGAGGCAGGAGACTTGCTTTAGCCCTACCACCTGAAACTCTGTATTTCATACTCAATGCAAATTTCTTTCAGCCCATCTTCCCATGTTCAATGTGCTGGGCCAGTGAGAGGGTGGTTACCATGCTAAGTGTAGTTTCAGTCAGAAGAGGGTTGACCTTAATTACAACATCATTAATTAAGCTGTCAGTACAGTAATGACCTTGGTTGTTAGCAAGTTTGAATAAGAAACTGATTATTGGAGGCCTCATGATTTCCCCCCATCCTATCTAATAAAGAGGGAATATGCTAATTGACTGTCACACCCTTACAAGATGGCAATGTCCACAGCCACATGATGGCAGCGCCTAGTCCCCTCAGCCCCGCCTCATCCATCCTCAGTCCCCCAGTCCCCTCAGCCCCACCTCATCCAGCTGAAGTCCCTCAGTCCCCTCAGCCCTGCCTCACCCAGTCCCTGCAGCATCCAGCCTCAGTCCCCCAGGCCCCTCAGCCCCACCTCATCCAGCCTCAGTCCCCCAGTCCCCTCAGCTCTGCCTCATCCAGCCAGAGTCCCCCAGTCCGCTCAGCCCCGCAGGGGAGGGCAGTTGGAGGTGATCAGGCCAGCAGGGGAGGGCAGTTGGGGATGATCATGCTGGCAGGGGAGCAGTTAGGTGTCAATCAGGCCAGCAGGGGAGCGATTAGGGGGCTATCAGGCAGGCAGGTGAGTGGTTAGGAGCCAGCAGTCCCAGATTGTGAGGGGGATGTCCGACTGCTGGTGCAGGATCGGGCCTAAACCGGCAGTTGGACATCCCCTAAGGGGTCCCAGATTGAAGAGGGTGCAGGCTGGGCTGAGGGACACCCCCCCCCCCCCCGTGTGGTGAATTTGCACCGGGCCTCCTAGTTTCATTAATAATCTTCTCATACTTTGTCATCCTCTATCCTATTCATCATGCCACCTCCGTATGTGCGTATGTGACCTGCCCCCTCTCAACGCAGAGTCCAGAACACAGAACACCATTTTGGGACCCATGCCAGGGGTTCAGAAGGTGGAGGAAAGACAATAGGAGATGGGGAGGTAGGAAAGGGGTGGGGAGGCCTGCTGGCCCTGCCATGCACCATGGCACCAGAGCAAATTTGTTCAGGTCTGGCATGGGGCGTGCTGGGAGAGAAAGATCATTGCCATGTACAGCAGGAAACAGCCCCGTGACCCCAGTTAAGTTCTTACGCCTCTCTAGTCCCCATCTCCTTCTCTGTAAGGTGGAAGCAGTGAGAATCACTGAGGTGACCAGGCTGAGAAGGCTCAGAAGCCAGTGTGGCTCTGAGGTTGGCTATGATGGTCCCGTGCAGACTTCCCAGCTGCCATGTAAGTTATACACGTAGGGACGCTCACCTCCCTGTCCCTCCCTTCTCCACAGGACAGCTCTGATAACAGTGAGGTTACAGTAGCAGGTGCTGGGAGAGCTCTGAGTTGGGGGTGGGTGCTGAGCCAGGGTAAAATGGTGAGCAAACAAACACAAATACCCCTGTGCAACCTCAAGCAAGGCTTGCCCTACGTCTAAAACTTTCTATAAAAACAGAAGCAATCACCTCTCCAGCCACTCTCTCCCCAGTCTCTTTGCAATCTCTGGTGCCCATAGGTCTGGTGGCAGCATGTGGAGGGATGGCCTGGATGTCATGATGCCAGATTGTGAGAGCCCAAGAGCTGGAGAAACATGAAAAGACCCACAGGAATGGGAGGCAGGGAGCATGGAGCCCCTGATAGGCCCACTCTCATCACCAGCCCAGGCAAGTGGGCAAGACAAATTTAGTCCACGGGTCAGTGAACCTGCCTGGAGTCATGTGTTAAAATGCAGGCTCCTGAGCCCCCAGCTGATCTGTACTGGTGTTGCAAGGAAAATTGAAATCTGTATGGTAGCCATATCCCTGGCAATATCATGATCGGAAAGGCTTGGGTAGTGGGAACAGCTGCACCCATGAACATCAGCCACAGCTGTGCATGAAAATCACACAGAGAGTAATGAGATCCCGACGCTTGAGCTCTACTGCAAAAACCCCCAACCCCAGCTGGTACAACCCAAGTTTCTATGGGAATTCTGCTGAGTCTCAGTTTGCTCATCTCTGAAATGGAGGTCTTAGTGGTTGCCAGACAAGGCAGTTCTAAGGTTCCCATCACTGAGCCTCAGGGTCCAGGCACTGGGCCAATTGCACCCGTCAATTGTCACATTTCACCCTAATGACATCTCCCCACCCCCAGTGTTTGACATCCCCTGAGTTTTGCAAATTTCTCTGACATCGGCTCCTGGCCCAGGCAGGACGAAGACAGCTGCTCCGGGAGGACCTGTTCCCGGAAACAGTGGCAGGCGTCTTGCACTGGGTAAGGATTCATGATTTGTTTCCAAAAATACCTCCAGGTTCTTGTCACAGGGAGGGAGAACTCCAGCATGTTCTGTTCACATCAACAAACCAGTCTGTGGGCTTTATATTAAAAGAGCAGAGGAACATCACAGCAAACCAGAGTTCAGGCCACCTCCATCCCATTGCTTTCCTTAGTGCTCCATGAATAAGAGAGCTTTCCCACAATGAAGGGGGGTGGGTACTGCTTAAGTAGGGGCTCCACAGGCCCTTGTCATGGTGCAGGGAGGCTGAGAGGCCTTGGAGTGGCCCCCATATGTACCCCTACATATTGCCGCAGGCCTCCCCTTCCTCATCCTGGGGACTGAGCCCAGCTCAGGAGGATCCAGCTCTGCTCTAACCGACAAGCCTGAAGGCACTGAACAGCCCTCACACGGCCCAGGCAGTGGGCAAGCTGGGTCTCAGCCCCTATGCCCTTGGGTCCCAGCAGACGGTCCTGCAAGGCCAGAAACCAGAGGTTGTTCAACTTAGAAGAGCACAGTGCAGAGCCCCAGAGAAATTTGAGGGAAGCTGGCATTCTAATCCTGTTGCCTCAAGGAAGCCTGGCTTAACAGGCAGGGCTTCGGTTTCCATAAATACCAGGCCCATGATGTCACCACTGTCACCACCCCCTGCAGACTTTAAGAGCTTCTGCTGCTGGCATTAGGTCCAACAGACAGCACTCCGCTGCTGACTCACAGAACACCTTGCCCCCTACTCATGGAAGTGGGATGGACCTTCACCTGTCCCTGGAGGACAACATCCTGTCCCACCCCAGCCTTCCTGCCAACCTTCTACCAGGCATGGCTGAAGTGCCAGTCATGGATGAGCTGAGCACAAAGGCTTTTTCCAAATAGACACGCTGAGGTCTATACCAAATGCCAAACTGGTAGCAGTGAGTCTGGGGACCCTGTATATGGATTGGGGGCAGGGATTACCTGCCCTTAGAGATAGGAAATTTTACAGCCTAAAGAGACCTGCTTTTTCTCATCATCAACACTAGCAAACACCTCTGCTGCAAAGGACCAACGCTGGCTGGCCTGTCTGCGGGGTGGTCAGCTCCCTCTGCAAGGCAACCTGCCCTCCCCCCACGAGCACTTCACTCCAGCTCCGAGCTCAGCTGGGTCTCCTCTGGTCTCTGGCCTCAAGGTTTCAAGCATAAATCTGCCACATATACTCACAAATAGCGTCTTCTGCAAGCCATCCTGTCTGGGGCAGTTTTCCCCTTCTGTCTCTCCCTCTCCAGCTGTGGTTAGAGGAGGGGCAGAACGCTCAGGCGAGAAGTAGAAGGGAATAAAATTAAATCGAGGGGCGAATCACATCCCGGGGGTGGCGGGCTCCTCCAAGAGGGCTGGGGTGGGAACAGTCGTGGGCTCCGAGGGCCCCAGCACACAAGGCTCACACCATGTCCAGGAGCCTAGACCTCAGGTTGGGCGGGGGCTTCGGCCTAGCTGCTACCTGGGACCACCTCGGTTTGTTTTTTTCCCTTCTGCACATCGGGGGTAGGCTCAGAGAGTCTAGGCGCGTGAGTCTGCGCCAGGGTTTGCTCTCCCAGAATCTGGAGGAGGGGCGGGCGCGCGGTAGCCCTCCCCCAGCGCGTAGTGCGGCCAAGCTGGACCAATCACTGAGGCGCTCGTCACCACGGCAACTGCAGCATCAGGCGCCTCGGCTGCAAAGTCACCCACCAGGCAGAGGGCGCCGCACGCGATCGTGTGCCGTGCATGCATAGGGTTGGCGCCTTGGAGTCAAGCCGACCATTCCAAAACTGGCTCTGCCTCGTAAGGACCATGAGACCTTGGAAGCAGAGGGAGCAGCCCCAGCCCTCTGAGCCTTTGACACAGTTCCTGTGCGATGGAGGGTGGGCATGGAGGAGTCAGTGGTGATCCTGAGGCCTGTGTGGGGTGTAGCAGGGCAGGATGGACCAGTCATTGACACTATACCACAGACAATGGGTCTGAGTGTACCCTAGGTTGTGGGCTCCCTCCCTCACCTAATAGGTGCTGTATGTGCGCGCCCCCCCCCCCCCCCCCACACACATATCCACCCACCCCCAGGCCCTGCACCTTTTTAGAAGGGAGTATACCTGGGGGTCAAGAAAGAGAGCTGCTTCTTCCCCTAGCTCTGACTTTGGGCAGGATAATTCAACTTTAGCCTCCTCCACAGGTGTTAGCTTGTGCCGTTGTTGCTGCTCTTTTAGAGCCCAGGCTGAACTGCTAGAAAACCCACAGACTCCAAACCCTCTGGCGCTGAGATGAGGAGGCCTGGGCTAATGCTCCCCACCCACAACCCCAGCCATGAGGCTGAGATGAAAGTGTGCGGTGCGTCCCCAAACCCCATGTTCTGTACCAACCTCACAGCAGCTCCCAGTTCTCACCCGCCTATGTTAATATTTGCCTAATATTTTTCTTTAAATCTAAAATAATTTTTACTTAAAAGCTAAACTTTCCGTCACAATTATAAAGCCTGAACTTGACAAGCTAGTTAACTTCCCTCCAATAATCAACATTCAATTGCATATGGTTATGAGAGAAAACTGCTCACCTGAGGCCTTCCCGTGGCCCCCGAGTCCAGGTACCCCATCCTGGGAAACCCCACGCTGATACTGGGGACGCAGGGCAAGGTGGGCACAGGCAACATCAGGGCAGGTGGTAGGATGGCCCTGCTCCAGGGCTGGGTCAGGGTGGACCAGGAGCCTTCGTGGCAGTGCTCAGAGAAGGTCATAGGGCTGCTCATGGTCACTGGACTGGTAACTGCCCCTTTCCCTTCCAGAAAACCCACCTGCTGGTTATAAATACAGTGACAGCATGTGCTGGGGCATCCCGCACGCTTGGACAAAGGATGTTTACAGCAACAGTGTTGAGAATTGTTAGTAAAAGAAAGTGTCAGTCATCAAAGTGAGGATGCCTATGAAGCCCACAGCGCCCCCCCGCCCCCCTCCCCCCCCCCCCCGCCGCCGCCCCAGCCGCCAAGGCAAGACTGTGGCTCAGCTTTATTTCTCTCTGTGTTTTCATTCACTTTTCAAATTTTCTACAACATGCTCAACTACAATAAGAGAACAATTGAAAAAATTCTTCAGTCATCTAGAAATAACTGAAAATACCAATGAATGAATTCTGAAGGGACAGGGAGAGGGGCCCCTGCAGGGCCAGGGCACAGGTTTGGAGTTTGAACCTGACTCCTCCTCACCTGCTGTCACTCCTCTCTCAGCCTGGTTCTCCCTCTAAGGATCGTTCCCACCCACTCCCTCACAGAAGCTGCTGGGAATACTGGTTGAGTGGATGTGGGCAGCATACCTGGGAGAGTTGGTGCCCTGTGACAGGTGTTTCACAAAGGTGAGCAGCATTCTTAGAGGGCAGACCATTAGGACGCTGTAAAGACAGCCCTTGGGCACAGTGTGCAGCTGGCTGGGCACTGGGCTGGAGCCCTGAGTGCGTCCTTATTGGACTGAGTGCCTGAGATGGCAGCGGTGCCACCTTCAGAGCCCCTTTTATAGTTTTCAGAGTTGCAGTCATTATCAAAGTGAGACCCCCTTACAGCCTCTGCAATGATCCACAAGCCCCACATGCCCACCACCTCTCCTTGCTCACCCTGCCCCAGGCACAATGGCCTCTTCCTTTCTCCAGCCTGCCAGGCCCTCTCCTGCCCCAGGGCCTTTCCAAGTGCTGTTTTTTGCCCAGGGGGATATTCACAACATTTAACAACAGGCATTGACCCTGACCACTCAAAAACACCTTCTGGCCGAGCTTCAGAGCTGGAGGTCAGAGCTGGAAGCCAGGCTGGGGCTGCCGGGGGCAGGGCGGACCCTGGGGGGCCTAGTCTTTGTGGTCCCCTCTCACCCCCACTTCCAGGGGGCTGTGATTTTCCCTCTGTCAGTCACCTGCACATGCTTACCCTGGGAAGGCATTTAGGAAATGGCTCTTCTCTGAGACAGCCAGGGCTGGTCTGGCCTATGCTGGTCCCATGAGGGCGGTTCCTGGGCTGAGGTGGGCAGGCTAGGGGCACAGCAGGACTCTGCCCTCAGGCCTCAGCTCAGGTCTCAACCCACTATTCACCTGCTGTGTGATCTGGGCAAGTAACTGCCCATCTCTGAGCCTCAGTTCCTACCCTGGAACATGGAAAAGCAGAGTACTCACGAAGAATAGACAAAGGAGGGTTACAGAAGATGAGCTTGCAGTGTACACTTTGTGACAGTATACCCAACACCAGCATCCTGGCCTGGAGAAGCTTGTTTTTTGTGTCCATGCCAGTCCAGCCCTGGTGAGGGTCTAGGACAGTGATGGTGAACCTATGACACGTGTGTCAGAGGTGACACATGAGCTCATTTTTTGGTTGATTTTTCTTTGTTAAATGGCATTTAAATATATAAAATAAATATCAAAAATATAAGTCTTTGTTTTACTATGATTGCAAATATCAAAAAATTTCTATATGTGACACGGCACCAGAGTTAAGTTAGGGTTTTTCAAAATGCTGATACACCGAGCTCAAAAGGTTTGCCATCACTGGTCTAGGAGGAGCTGGGCACAAAATGACACCCCGGGGTTAGGGACCAGAGGAGTCTTTTTCCTGGAAGGGCCAGGGTTTTTCTCCATCCTAGTTGGGGTCACTGCCTATTAATATGCAAATCAGATCCATCCCTCTGTGCTTCCCGCAGCATTCAAAATAAAATCCACAGGCCTAGACTGGCATCACAGCTCTGCTACCCCGTTCACTGGTGACAGCCATCCCTTCACTTTCTCCATGGCATGTCAACATCATGCCTACCTCAGAGCCTTTGCACATGCTGCTTCCTCTCTCAGAACACCCTTCTCCCAGTTCTCTCAGGGCTCATTGTCTGCGGGTGTCAGCATAGAGCTCACCTCTTTGGGAGGCACTTCCTGAGCATCCTCACTGAAATCCCGGCCCCTCCCCAGGAGCCCATTTATTTCATCCAGAGCATTTTAAATCATCCTGGTTAGTTGTGGTTTTTTCTTCAACATCTCTCTTCCCCCCATAGAATGTTGATAGGTCCACAAGGGCAGAGTTACAACCTGTCTTGGCCATCACAGCATCCCCCAGTATGCTGATGGGCCCTGGCAAGCAGTAGATGTTCTAAATTGAATGCAGTAATGGTTGTACAACTCAATGAACATAAAAAAATTGCACATTTTAAAAAAATCTCATTTTTTAGTTATGTATTATAGTTTTTGGAATTTGAGCTCAAGGTCCAGTTCCACAGTGAGTCCCACTGCTCAGCACATCCCCCTTTGTGTCCACATCTGCCTCCCTGGAGGGTTGGGAGCCCCCTCAGTGTGACAATGCCACAGGCCTCTTGCAGGGGTAGGTCCTGGCATAGACCACAGGCCCACTACATCTGCTCTTCACCACAGCCTGGCATGTCTTCACTCAACACGCAGTTACTGGGTGCCTGTGTGTGCCATGTACTCTGAAGGGCATGAGGGGGACACACTAAGGGACCTCATATCCTGTGATTAGTATGGGCTTTGTGGAAATCTCCAATTTGGACCTCTGGGCCCAAGCGACCTCTATCCCTCAAGGCTTGACCAGAGACACTCAAGTGCAGAAAGGCTAAGACTGGACACTGGTGTCCACAGGCACACGCTGCCTTGACCAAGATCCTCAGTGGTAGGAGCAGCGTGTTGGGACCTCACTGTTCGTGCCCTCTCATGGCTCAGATTCCTATCTTCTGATGATTCATTCCTTGCTTCATTCCTACTGCCTTCCTCCAAACTGGTTTTGGTATGAAATTTAGCTGAGAGAGGCATAATGGGGCAAGGATCCTGCAGTGGGAGAAAAATGAGAGCCTTCCTGGCTGAGGGTATGACCCGGGTGCAGACCTTGGAGCGGGGGAACCACTGCTTACCTTACCCAGCCAGGGGTCAAAAGTGAGTTTTTAAAATGGCTATTTGCTTCCAGGGGCTGGTGAGGGCTAACTCGGTGCAGTTATTTTTATAGTTCATTTGCAGGACTCAAACAAAAAATGTACAAGGTTTATAATGAAAAGTTTGGTCCTCACCTCTACTCCTACAGTCTCAGCTGTGTGGCTCCCATCCATAAAGGCAATCAGTTCTATGTTTTTGGTAACCTTCTTGTATAGGAATGGGTTTTTGTTTTAAAAAGCAAGCCAATATGGGGGAAAGAATCTGAATAGACAGTTCTCCAAAGAAGATATACAGATGGCAAATGAGCTCATGAGGAGATGCTCAGTATCACTTGCCATTAGGGAAATGCAAATCCAACTACAGTTAGATACCACTTACACCCACTAGCAGGGCTAGAATCAAAACTAGACAGCAACAGTGCTGGTGAGGACGTGGGGCAAAAGGAATACCCATGCACAGCTGATGGGATATGAAAGGCACAGACACTTTGCAAAGCAGTGTGCCATGTGACCCAGCAATTCCACTCTGAAATATATGCCCAGGAGAACTGGAAACATACACCCACACAAAAACCTTTACATGAATGTTCACAGCAGCATTATTGATAATGGTCAAAAAGTGAAAAAGACCCACATGTCCATGAACTGCTGACCAGATAAATAAAATGCACCATATACTACAATGGAATATATTTTGGCTGTAAAAAGAAATGAAGTACTGGTAGATGCTACAACATGGATGAGCCTTAGACACATTATGTTATGAGAGAATCCAGTCACAATTGACCACATACTATAAGATTCAATTTATGGGCAGTATCCAGGAGAGGAAAATCCACAGAGGGAGAAAATAGAGTCGTGGTTACCAAGGACTAGGGGAAAGTGGGGCTGGGGGTGATTGCTAGTGGATATGGGTTTCTGTTTGGGTTTCAATATACTAAAAACCATTAAACTGTATACCCCAATTGTTCAAAATTCATGTTACATGACTTATATCTTCAGCTGTTAAGAAGTATGCAAATATATAATACTAGAGGCCTGGTGCACAAATTCATGCATAGGTGGGATCCGCCTGCCCCAATGGGGGCCAATCAGGGCCAGGCTGGTGGGGGGGAGGGGCCACAGGTGGTTGGCTGGCCAGTCCTGCTCCTGATGGCGGGGGGGCAGGGGGGAGTGATTGGGGGCTGGGCCAGCTGGGGGAGGGGCTGCGGGATTTTGTGGGGGGGTGATTGGGGTCCCCATCGGGCCGGTTGGCTGCCGCAGTGCATGTCATAGCGACCGGTCATTCTGGTCATTCTGGTTGTTCCAGTCGCTTGGCTTTTATATATATATATAAATGTTCTCCTGGGTTTTTACCTGACTGCCTTTCTCATCGTTGAGGTCTCGTCTCAGACAGGCTGCTCCTGCCCACAGTCCCCACCATTCTCTACCCCTCACTCTCAAGCTGTTACCTTCAAAGCACTTATCACTCCCTGAAAGCATCTTACTTGTTTGCTGATTGTCTGTCTTCCTTATTAAAGTGTAGACTCCATGAGAGCATGGGATTAAGTTTGTTTTATTTACCAATATAGTCGCAAGGCTTAGAGCTATGCCTGAGAAATAGTAGGTCCTCAAAAAATATTTGATGAACAAACAAAAGAACAAATGAATCTGCTTATGTGGCAGATGAAGTCACTGGGCTTTCTTTTCAAATAATCAGTCCTCTTCCTCTCCCATCATCCCTGCCCACTTCCCTCCGCCCCCTCCTTTCCTCTCCGGCCTTCTGTTCTCCTTAGGGCTGGGATCTCGGAAGGCCCTGGAAGCCCATACTCCTGGCTGTGCTGCAGCCTCACTCCATCACGTGGCCTCCATTCACACCTGGCTGCTTCCCAAGACCAGGCCCACTTTCATTCTCCTTTTAGCGTCAGGAAAACCAAGAGGCATCGTGGCAGAGACACAGGCAGATTCAGGAGGTGTGCAGGGATTTTCCTGACAAAGCTACATCCTCTATGGGGGCTTGACTGTTCATTCCTCTCCCCAGGTCTCTTTGGTCAGGGACTCTCATATAGAAGACTGACAGGCATAAGGCAGCTTGGGTGAGCTAGGATGGGCAGGGCCTGGAGGAGCTGAAACAACCCAGCCTGCAGCAGGGCAGCCATGTGTGTGTGTGTGTGTGTGTGTGTGTGTGTGTGTGTGTGTGTGTGTAGGGGGGTCAGTGCCCCCAGACTCTGTAGGCAGTCCTGAGACCCAGAAGGCAGAGCCGAGACCAGGAGGAAGCCAAGTGCAACTCCTTCTGGGGCCAAGCTGACCTGTGCTGTCGAAACATACTGCCTCAAAAGGAATTTAGCTCCTTCTCCCAAGGGCTAAGCAACAAGGATCTATCAGGGGCAAGAGAAGACCTTGGGAGGCCCTGAGGACCTTGGCTCCCTGGATGTTCTCTTGAAATTCTCAATTCTGGAGTTGGTCCAGCCAATGTCACCAGATGTAATACTCATATATGCCAGCAGAGGGCAGTGCTTGGTTGCTACAAAGTCCTGCAAAGTTGCCTGAAAAACCCCAAACCTCTGGTTTCCAAGGAGCTCCAGAGAGGCCCAATGGACCTGACTCCCACTCTCAGGCCTTATTCCCTGGCTACAATGCTCTGTCCCAGCCTTTGTCTATGACAACCCAAATTCCTTCTGTTCCTTAATGCTCCTAAAAGCCGGTGGCGCCTGTCTGCCCCCAGCCCCACTCATGAGTAGAACACGATCTGCCAACACTGTCTTCAGGCCCTGCACACTCTGCCCCAGCCCTCCTCTGTTGGCTCCCCTCCCCACACTTGGCCCCTCTCCCTCAGCTCCACCCTTTTACCTTACAGATGGTGAATTTCAAGCCCCAGGACCTTTGCACTTGTTCCCTCTGCTCAGAACACCCTTCCCAACCCCAGAGCTGACTCCTTCCATCATTGAGTGCACTCAGAGGCCCTCCCAGAGCGCCCAGGCAAAGTCCTTCCCAGTCTCCAGGTCTTGTTGCTGGATCAGATCCTTTTGCTAGTATGACAGTACCTGGGATTATTTTATCCCACTCAGGTTCCAGTCACCCCTTCGTGATCCACCCAGGTCCTAATCACCCCTCCGTGACCCACTCAGGTCCTAGTCACCCCTCTGTAACCCTCACCCCTCTGTAACCCACCCAGCTCCCAGTCACCCCTCGGTGACCCATCCAGGTCCTAATCCCTACTGTGTGCCCCAGCAGCCTCACTCTGAGCTCAGGGAAGTGTGCTGCACCTGTTCAGCTGCTACATCTCACATGAGGACTCTTAACTCAGCATTTATCGATTTCCACCTGTCTCTTTTCCCCATGCAGTCAGAAGCTTGTCTCCCATGTCCCAGGACAGGCTGGGTCCCTGCCCATCCTGTGCTTGGAGAGGCCCCACCTCAGGTTTCACCCTCAGACCCCATGTTCTGAGTGACCCCACTGGGCCACTGGTCCCCCCAAATCTCCAAAGGTAAGCTTCCAAAGGAAGAGCAATGTCTCAGAATGGGGACTGCCATTGTGTGGCCCTGGGGAATGGCTTCACCCTCACCTCAGGCCCCTCATGTGCTACACAGGCACAGGGCAGTGCCAGCCCTGCTCTGAAGTTCGCCATGAGGAGGTGACAGCAGAGGAGCAACTGGTCTACTGATAGGCGTTGAGGGCAGGTTGTGGCAGCCTCTTCCTTCTCCTCAGGCCCTTAGTAGAGATGAAGAAACTGAGGACAGAGACGTTAGGGGCCCACCCATGGCCACACTGCTGGACAGAGGGGCATAGGGACAAAATCTAGGCGGACTGACTCCAGCAACCACAAGGCCCAGGCCTTCTCTCAATGAGTACTGTATTCACTAAGCCGTGTGACCGGGGTGGAGCACACAGCCTCTCTGAGCCTCCGCTGGAAATTCAGGGAGGATGGGAGAGCCGGGCTCAGTCATTAGCTCCCCAGGTGGGGGATGCATTTCCAGTGGTTCTCAACCTTCTGGCCCTTTAAATACAGTTCCTCATGTTGTGACCCAACCATAAAATTATTTTCGTTGCTACTTCATAACTGTAATGTTGCTACTGTTATGAATCGTAATGTAAATATCTGATATGCAGGATGGTCTTAGGCGACCCCTGTGAAAGGGTCGTTCGACCACCAAAGGGGTCGCGACCCAGAGGTTGAGAACCGCTGATTTAGACAGTACATGAACACATTCAGTGACACAAAATCACACGTTGGGAAGCATTCGGGCCTGGCACACAGCAGGGGCTTGGAAGGGGTGCTGTTTTATGATGCTGGAGGCTACAATGGTTAGCTTGAGCAGGACTAGGGCCAGGTCTTTCCCTCTGAGCACCCTCACTTCTCTCCACCTTGCTCTTGACTTACTGCAGCTCAGTAAAGATACTCCACAAGTAAGTGAACCAGAGGCTGCCTCTGTCCCTGTCCCTGGGGAACCCAGGCACTCCCTGCCTTCCTGGCCCATGTGGCACCACCCTCCCTGAAGTCCCTCATGGTCCCGACCACAACCACAACCAGAAGCATCAAAAGGAAACTTGTGAGAATGGAACCCTCTTGGGCTCATTTTAGAGCTACTGAACCAGAACCCTGACCAGCCCTCAGGGTGTTAGTTAACAGACTTCCCCGTGAATCGGTGCTGCCCCAGTGGGGAGATGCCCCAGTGGGGAGACACCACCTCCGGGAGGCAGAAGCACAGGCTTTCGTGTGCTCAGAGCAATAGATATTTTAGAAACGTGTTTCCCACTCCAGGCACATCAGGCAGCTTCTCAGAGGCTGAGCCCACCTCCGGCTCAGTGATAATGGTTGACAAGCCCCTCCCTCCCCAGCCATCTGGGGCTTTTGCTGCCACTCAAGGGCTCTGGGAAGGGGACACGGAGGATGCAATCACCAGCCTTTTAGAAACTGGTGCTTAGGAACAGATTCTTGCTGAGGATGCTAGGCAAGCCTTTTGAGACTGGCAATTTTCAGGGCACTCCACATGTGGCAGGACAATGGGGCTCTGATTGGCAGGAGAGCCAGCAGGAGGGGGGCGGGCAGAGGGGGAGAAGATAGCAGCTGTTGCTTCAGAGCAGGAAAAGGTAGGAGTATAGGGGACCTCATGGGAAAATCTGGGGACCCTGCAGCAAATGGAGAAGGGTGGGGCAGGTCTCATTGTTTAGTTCCAAATAAAGCGCTGAGCACAGGAAAGCAGCCTAGGCAGGGCCTAAAGGACTGGAGTGAGATGGAAGAAGGAAGCTGCAAGATTCCATTGAGAACTCACTCATTCATTCATGCACTTGTTCACTCATTCATTCACACACGCAGCATTAGCCCCTTTGGAAGGCATCTCAGGGGCATACAGACTTCAAGGTTTAAATTCTGCCTCCTGCACATAGTTGGCTCCTTCTGCCTCAGTGTCTGACTCTGTGAAATGGTCTTGGTATAACGCAAAGAAAGAATCCTATGGGTGAAAATGCCCAGCACCATCCCTGGCTCTTAGTAGGTGCTTACTAAATGTGGGCTCAGCTTTTCTGCCCCCTCTTCTCCTTCTCAGGCATTCTGATATCTACTGAGTACCAAGAACTGACCTGGCCAGTGGGAGACAGACATAGAAAAGACCCCCAGGCCAGGCCTGGCTCTTGCTGAGGTCACAGTTTTGGAAGCAGGGCGTAGTGAGGGACAGGCCTCTAAGTGATGGTAGGGCAGAGCTATGTGTTGTGAGAGCTACTAATTCATTTATTCACTCATTCTTTTACTTACTCATCCAACAGAATTATATCACTGCATACCAGTCTGCATAAGGCACAGTCCCTTCCCACAAGGGATTCAGAGTCTAGCAAGAATAAAGTATTTTTGGCACGCAAAAGGCAAGAAGCTGACTCAGCATTGAGAAAGCACCACAAAGGAGTTGCTATGTGTAGTGGGTTTTGAAGGATGCATAGGAGTTTCCTGGACGGAGAAGATAAGTGAGGAAAGCACACTCCCAGAGATGAAACAACATAAGTAAAGCAGAGCAGTCTCCTGGTGCTTTGAAAAATCTGTCCTGGGAAAAGGCAAACTCACTTGGCTACAGACCCAGAATACTGTGTTCATGCCCCCGGGGCACTGTAACATCAGGGATTATAACACCCCCCCCCCCCCCCCCCCCGCCACCAATGTCTTGACATTATTTTGTAAATACTGACTTTGACTAATGTGTAGCTTGTAGATAAACAGCAGGTTTACATAAGAATCCTAGGAACTAACTTCATAAGTTGCAGACTCCAACCTTCAGTCATCCCAGCTCTAGGAGAATTGCTGACCTTCAACTATTAGAGCCAGGATGATGTAGAACCAGGATGACAAAGACCAGGATGATGCACACCAGACCATCACTTGACTAGTTTCAGGTCCTTATTGGGATGGACTGCGCTGGTATGCCCATGATAACTTTTCAACCCCCTTCCATTGATGTCTTTGTTCAGCTTTCCCTCTCCCTCCCTATAAAAACCCCTGACTGCACTGAGATGCTAAGACGGGCTTTGGACAAGAGTTCTCCATCTTCTTGAAATGCTGGCACTTGAATATACATCTTTCCTTTTACACCAGGACCTGTCTCATGAGTTTGGCTTTTGTGGTGGCAGGTAGCTGAACCATGGTTCCAGTTTCAGTACAGAAGCAACCTCAGCTGCCTGACAGGACTAGTTCTGGGCTTCCAGATCATTGGGGAGATATCATTTACTGAGCACCTACTCCATGGGTAAGGGACTCTCCCAGGCCTTTGCATACATGGCCTCCCTTCATCTTGCAAACCTTTGAGAGGGGTCTGATTTTCTTCTGCCTCAGCAGGAAACTGAGGCTCAGAGAAGAAAGGTGACTTGCCCCACCCCCACAACACCATCGTTGGGAGGAGAGCTGGGATTTAAATCCTGACTGACATAACTTGAAATAATGCTCCTTCCCTGCCCCACAATCAGACATGGTGCCAATGCCCTTGGTCACCAAGTCCTCTGTGTGGAATCTAGACTCTGCCTTGTTGCCCACTATGCCCACCCCAGGTCCTGCTCCTACCCCTGGGGTTTTCAGCTGCTGCCACACCCACGGGCTGGTGTTAATCTGTCCAGATTTCACACCACTGCCCTGCTCTAGCCTCACTCTTGCCCTCTGTGAAATGGGGCCCATCCCCCACCCAGCTCTACATTCCTGGCATCCTCCACCCCACTTTCTGCACCCATATCTACAAAACCATGTAAGCCATCTCTGGGCCTTTAAGGCCCTTTAATTTCTCCAGCCATGCTTTTCTCTATATTTTAATAAGCTGCTTGCAAAATTGTTGATTGATGAGTAAGAATGAGGAGGATGTGGTTCTTGACTTTTTTTTCCTTGGAATCACTTCTGGCTGTGCATTCAACTTTAAATTGATTAATAACATAAGGCCCAAAATTAATTACCAGCCATTTGCCACTCAGGCAGGCTAGACCCACACCCTATTTGCAGCTCTTTTCTCCATGACCAGCTCCATGGCATCCTAGGAGATTCCCATCTGCCCCACACAGGCACAAAGGCCCTGGCTGGCCTTAGCCCCTAGTGTCTCACGCACTGTGGGGCTTTCTGGGGGCCAAGACGAAGCACCCCAGGTGCTGCCAACATATGCCGCCCCAAGGTGGCTCATGGCCTCACCTGACCTTAGACTGGGCCTAAATAAGTTAAGGGGATCCCTGGAAGACCCCAGAATTCCTCCATTCATTCAACAAACATTGATTAAGCAACTATTATGTGCAGCCATCTTTCTGAGCACGGAGGACATAGCAGAGAATAAGACAAGGTCCCTGACTTTTAGGGGAGGCTGATAACAGAACAAGAAGTGCAGGAATGTTAGAGGGACTTACGGTCTCTGAAGAGAAGCTGATAAGAGAGAAGGGCGAGAATTATCCACTTAAATAGGGGCAAGGACAACCTTGCTGAGGAGGGGTGTGAGTTAGCTCATGTCCATAGCAGAGCTCGGTATCCTAGGAATCAAAAGTCAGTATTCATAACCAGGCCAAGGGAAATGAGTCTACCAGATCACCTAGGGCTCCATATCTTGGAAAGCAGTCATCATTGTTTCCCAAAAGGTTTTCCCTGGGTCAGCTTCATAGGCCAGGAAAATCCCCTCTACTTCAAAATGTTCACCGTTCATGCCCTACCTACCCCCTGTCCTGGCACAAGCAGCCCCATCAATGAAGGGGCTCAGTACGTGCAAAGGCCCTCTCCCAGGAATGAGGTGCCAACATGCCTGGCATATTCCAGGAACAGCAAGGAGGCCAGAGAACACCCCCTGTGCTGAAAAGCTGCAAGGAGAGCAGGTGTCTGGAGAGGAGCACATCAGGGAAGAGGAGCGGGGAGGGGAGGCAGGCAGGTGTGGTGGGGGCATCTAGATTTTATGCTAAGTGCAGTGAGAAGCCATTGGAGGGTTGGCAGCCAGTGACAGTGAGAGGATTGTAGAGACAGGAAAGGCAGTTAGGGGAAAGGGGGGTCAATGGAGAGGAGTGCATATGCGATGGGCAAGACAGCTCTAAGCCACCAGATTGTTTACAGGAATGTTACAAGAGGAAGAAGAAGAGGGGGGCACTGGCTGATCTTTGAAACTTTGAAACTGATACCCCACAGGAAAAAGGGGGAAAGTGGCCCATTAGGAAAAGCACGGGGGACATAAAATGGGGAAGCGTCCAATTAGAAGGTAGCATGTACAGAGAAAGAAGCTGCCAGGATTTATAAACCCTTAGACAAAGAGACTCAGAGGCTCTCCCATTTTGGGGACCCCTCCCTAGGGGGTTACCCATTTGGGAACCCCTCCATACATGGGAGTTTGCATAAACTTACAATAAATTTCCACACTTTTGCTTAAAATCCTTTGTCCATAAAATTTATTCTTCAAACTTCGTGAGACAAGAACCCGAAGAGTTCCAGTTTGCCTTTGGGGTATCAACAGAATGTGGTTTATATTTTGAAAGCTCCTCCTCGCTGCTAAGAGGGTAAGAAGGAAACCAGGAGAGATGAGAGGCCCTGAGCTGTGGGTGATGCGGTGCCTGAGGAGCACTGTCGTGAGCCTCTAGGTCAGGGCAGGAGGTGGAGGTGGGGTTACAGGCTGGACATTAAATTCGGAGGCCTCTGACAATTTGTATTGTTTCTGAGATAAAGTCCAGAAGTCAATAAACAGACTAACACTGGCCATCTTCCCCTCCAGATCCTAGAAAGGATTTTACGAGTAAGTGCTTTCAAAACCATTGCTTCCTGGGGAGGAAGGGGTGCAGACAGACAGGAGCCCAGTCACCAGCCTGTGCTCAATAGGCTCTCCCCGCACCTCCATGGCAGCCACTCACCAAGGGCAGTGAGAACAGCCACCTGCACACATTCCACAGGAGCCCAGCCTGGGACCCAAGTGTCTCACACAGCCCCTGGGTTCAGCCCTGCTTTCATCCTGGGGAGACACCAAGGAAATACAGCTCCACAGATGGGGGGAAGGACTGATCTCCCAGCTGTGCAGGCTTGGGCCCATGGCTGCACTTCTCGATGCTTCCATTTGTTCAACAGCAAAGTGGGCACCAGGATATGTATGCCATAGGGGCTCCGTGAGAAGGAAATAAGCAGGTACATGTCAGTGGTTCTTCACAGTAGGGCTGCTGTCCCTCATGGGGCGCAGCAGGTTGGAAATTTGGGGGTTATTTGCTGGTTGCCATGACGATGTCACACTCACATCACCCTTCCAGGACTTCACACATGCAGCGCTTCCTGCCACTGTATATACCAGTGATGGTGAACCTTTTGAGCGCAGCGTGTCAGCATTTTGAAAAACCCTAACTTAACTCTGCTGCCGTGTCACATATAGAAATTTTTTGATATTTGCAACCATAGTAAAACAAAGACTTATATTTTTGATATTTATTTTATATATTTAAATGCCATTTAACAAAGAAAAATCGACCAAAAAAATGAGTTCGCGTGTCACCTCTGACACGTGTCTCATAGGTTCGCCATCACTGGTATATACACACTCCCTTGTTTGTTGTCTGTCTCACTGACTAAAATGTGAGCTCCAGGAGGGCCAGGATTTGGGGCAGTATATACACTTCTGTGTCCCCAGTGCCACAGCCCACCTATTATTGCATTTAACTCTACAACAACACCAGGGTCAGGAGTCTTCAGTAAGGAAGCAGGCATGAAGAGGTTCACTACTCTGTCCAGCTAAGAAGCTCCCCCAACTGGGGATGTCAGAAAGGGTTCTCACCCCCACAGAAAAGCAGCTTGCTCTTCTGCTCTGATCCTCCCGCTGGGAGGCTGGAGGCCCCTCCCTGACCCATGACCCTAGCCCACCCCAGACAGGTCAGCTCAGGAAGGGGCTGAATTGATTCCTGCTTTCCTGAACCAGAGCTGTCTTGCTTGCTCAGATACCACTGGCTTCACATTAGAAGATCAATACCTTCCACTGGTTTCCAATTTGTGTTTCCAGAAATTCACCTACCAGCCACCTTTTTAATTAACCCCCCTCTTACACACCTGAGATCACCCTCTCGCACTGGCCTCTCAGACCACAGACCAAGAGGCTCTAAGCGCCTTGGGGGAGCTGCGGGTGTGTTTAGAGTTGACCCGTCGCACTTTTCCTGTCACTGAAGGAGCTGACTCTGCCACCTGGATGCCCTCCACATCTGTCCCCTGCTTCTTTCCACAGCCCCAAGGAAGGGACTGGGTTTCCATCACAGAGAGAAACAAGAGGATCAGAAAGGTCAAGGCAGTGCCCTAAGGCCCCCCAGCTAACAAGAGCCAGGTTGAGTGTGCCCTTTGAAGCAATTTGCAAAAACTCCCCAGGGGAGGGTCTGGTTGGCAGGGGAATGGGAGAGGCCAGTAGCTGTGGCACCCAAGCAGGGAAAGGTAGGGGAGCATGGCCCTAGGAGTATTCCACATTGCTGCTCACATGGTTACCCCTGTGGTGCCTACCACCTGTCAAGGGCAGGAGCTTGTGCCTGTCTATTACTGCTCTAACTTTGGTGATTGGCACATAGTTGGTGCTCAGTAAATTGTTGCTAAATAAGCAGTAATACTTGCCAACACCTAGAACACTCCCTTTGCACTGGGCATTGTTCTAACATCTTCACCAAATTGTCTTATTTAATTTCCACAGCAATCCCTTAAGTGGGCACTAGTGTCTTCACTTCTAGGCAGGAAAACTGAGGCACAGAGAGATCAAACAGCTAGTAAGTGGCAGAACCGAGGTTCCAGCTCAGGCCGTCAGACTGGAGCTCCACCCCACTCTCCCTTACCTGCTCTCCCTAACCTGTCAGCTCTGAAGGGCAGGGACTGGGTCCTATGCCTCATTGAACCTCTGTGACATACCAATCACAAAAATGTGTTTGTTGAGAGAATAAATGAGAGGATTCTGCACTCTTGTTTTCTTGGAAACACAGTCAAGTAGTCTTGGAGGCAAGTCTGGCATACTCCTGGCTGGGGATCAATGGGAGGAAGGGGGTGCATCCCCACAGGGGACCCTGAAGTGAAAAGCCTCCCAGTGAAGGCACACTTAGGGGCCATTACTAGGGGACCTCTAATGCCATCTCATCTGCCTCCTCACCAATCCCTTATATCTGGGCTCTCTGTAATCTGTAAAGTAGGTTCAGAGCCACGATTTCATGTTGGTTTGCTTTTTTTTTTTTTTTAACAGAAATTATACTTTATTATTATTTTAAAAATCTTTATTGTTGAAAGTATTACATACTATTCTAGCCAATGATTTCATTTTTATGTGGAGTCTTAAAGTTTCCAGTGAAGTAAGTAGATGATCACTTTTGACCCAGCATCTGGGCAGAGACCATTCTGTGCACACTGGGGACCAGAACTTAGCCATCTGAGCTTCCAATTCTCTCTACTTCATCCTCTCCACTCCTACCCTGAGCCTTGGTCCTGACTCAGGGACTCTCACGGGACCACAGGCACAGGGTCCATCACACTCCCTCTTGTTCACCCCTCGTTTTGGCTACCAGCAGATGCCAACCCAGACAACCAACTGGGTCCTCCTGGCCTTCAAACCTTCACAGTGCCTCCACCACATGCGACAGGGCCGGGCTTATAGGCACCTGCCTGGTGGGAATGAGTGAGGAGGGTGGAGGTGTATGGGATATCACTCTGGGGGTGGGGAGGTCCAGCCCATGGTTGCCAGGAGGGAACCAACCTAGGCTGCCAGGATTTCTGAGTCAAGAGAAGACAAATCCAGAGTTTCCCCTGAAAGCTTCTGATTTTCAAGTGTCAATAGATAATCTATACTAATAAAAGGGTAATACGCTAAATTAGATCGGACGTCTTCCAGAAGTCCTTCCTGACAAAGCCGGGCCAGGAGAAGCCACCCACCCACATTCCCGGGTGCCAGTGCCTGTGGCTGCGGCCCGGGAGAAGCTGCCCAAGCACCTGTGGCTGCAGCTGAGGCCCGGGCGAAGCTGGTCTGGGTCCTGGGTGCCTGAGGCCAGCCAGAGGGAGGGAAGCCTGGGTCCCGGGTGCGGGGCCAAAGCAGAAGTGATTAGGGGAGATCAGGCCTGCAGGGGAGAGCAGTTAGGGGGATCAGGCTGACAGGCAGGTGAGCAGTTAGGAGCCAGTGGTCCCAGATTGCGAGAGGGATGTCCAATGGATCGGGCCCAAACTGGCAGTCAGACATCCCCCGAGGGGTCCCGGATTGGAGAGGGTGCAGGCCGGGCTGAGGGACCCCCCTCCCTCCCATGCATGAATTTCATGCACCGGGCCTCTAGTTACATTATAAATTTAAAAAAATAATTTTAACCCATACTCTGTAGGCCAGAGGCAGTTTTTCAGATGCTAGTTTGTGAATTTTGCCCCACTCAAGGCAAACTCTGCTTGGCATTCAAAGCCTTTCAAGGTCTGGCCCCTTTGGGCCCAGAGTTAACTTCTAGATATGACAATGCTTTCTTGTCCCAGTCCTGCTCTCTTTACCCTGAATGATGCTGCCTTCTCCAGAAAGCCACCCCTGTTTACCCCCGCCCCCGCCCCTGCCCTGGCAGAGTCCATACAACCAATGCTCCTGCACATCAGAGTCTCCTGCCCAGGCCTCAGCAACCCCCCAGGGCAGAGCCTGGTCTGGAGCCTAGGGTCCTGGCCATATACCCCAGATTCCATCTGCTACCTTTGAGGAGAATCAGCACACAAGATGGTCCTTGGGGACAATCATTCCCTTCCCCATATCCCCACCCCCAATTAAAGGGACAGAGAAAATGGAGGCAAGAAACTTCATGAGCATCCTGAATCCCTTAAAACACTTGCTCAAGTTGGCATAAATATCACCCAGTTACCCAAAACTAACCGCCCCCTCCCCCAACAGAAATACACTCTCCTACCTGCCATTTTGCTTCTTTCCCCTTGCCCTCTGAGTCCATTTGTCAATTCTGAAGTTTCAGCAGGGCATGGAGCTGCCCAGTGAAGTATGGCCACGTGACTGTATTCTGAGAAAGGAGATGTGTTTAGATTCTTTGTCACAGCTTCTCTCTCCTCCCCTTGGGGAGGTGGAAGTTAGTCCCCACCCCCAGGAAATGGTGAAGCCCAAATGGAGGGGACTGGGTCCTGGGGCATCGGTGGAGCTGCTAGCACTCCTGTGGAATCTTAACACAGAGAAGTGAACATCCATCAACTGCCTGGAACACATACGTCATTTCTACCTGGGTAGGCCCAACCAGACTCCAACAGTAAGCCCCCCCAGTCCTAATGATTCCTACTGCCTTCACCCCACCAGGCTCCCATGGTCAACACTCCCCTGTGACCCCAAATGAATCTCACTGCCCTCACTCCACTGTCACACCCCATGGCTCCCACTCTGAATATTTCACTGTGACCTCTGATAACTCCCACTGCCTTATTCCACTTTGACCATCCAAGGCTCCTACTGACCTCACTCCATGGTGACTCTCAAAGACTCCCACTGCACTGCTCCACTTTGACACCCCCTCCCCCACAGAACTTCCGCTGCCCACACTCAACTATGTCCCTTGATGATTCCCACTGCCCTTACTCTTCTGTGACCTCTGGTAACTCCCACTGCCCTCACTCTACCATGACCCCTGATGATACCGACTGCCCTACTCCATTTTGACCCCCAGGGCTCCTACTGACCTCACTTCACTGTGACCCACCCAGGGCTCCTGTAGCCCATATTCCACTGTGACCCCCATGAGTCTTTGACCTCTGAGGGATCCTACTGACTTCACTCCACAATGACCTGTGATGACTCCACAGCCCTACTCCACTTTGAACCCCCAGGGCTCTTACTGACCTCATTCCATTGTGACTCCCCCAGAGCTTCCTATTGCCTTCACTCCACTGTGACCCCCACCCCCCAGGGCTCCCATTGCCCACACTCCACTGTGCCCACTCATGGCTTCCACTGCTACACCTCACTGTGACCCTTCCCAGGGCTCTCAACGCCAACACTATTGTGACTCTCTGCCTTCAGGTCTGCCTCCTCTATCCCCCATTCCCCTGCCGGTCCTTCAGACACAGTACTTGCTACCTCCCATTTTATTCCAGAACCTAGCATTTGGCCTGGGATAGGATTTTAAGGTAGTGTCCTTTTTTGAGTGTTTACTATATGTTAGGTATGGTTTTTAGCTCTTTATCTCATTTATTCCTGAGAACAATCCCATGAAATTGTACAGATGAGGAAACAGGCCAAGTAACTTTCCCCAAATTGCACAGTAGTTGGAGGCAGGGGGGATGATTCAAACCTTAACCACTCCACAGCACTGGGCAGCACTGCTTCTGGATAGTGAGTGGGCAATCCATGATTGTCTGGATGACTGAATGTTGGAATGGATGACTGACCAGGGAAGAATAAGTGAATATGCCCGCCTTTTGCCTCCTGTAGACCATGGGCCTTACCATTTTCTATGCCCATGGGTTAGAATAAGGCCGAACCCTTGGTATATGCTCAAATAATGTTTATAAATGAACATCTGAACAAACATCCTGTGGACAACCATGTTTGGAAGTTAGGATATCCTGGAGTTCACAACCTTAAAATATAAGCACACATCTCCCCTCCCCCCAAATATATTATTTCAAGTCTGCTTGAGAAGAGACACCACATTCCAACTCCGTGGCCCATTAAAGTTAACCAGCGATGAGGCGTTAACAGGAATGGTAAAAGACTCAGTGGTTTTATAGAAATGCTTAAATATTAATGACATACCAACCCAAAGAAACAATGAACATGTGAAACACAGAACTGGAAGACCTCTGGCCATTCTTGTTGCTTGACGCTTTCTTTGATGTAGAGAAGGTATGGGTTCATCTCTGGTGACCACCAGGGACAGAGACCTAGGTCTTTCATGCATTCCTTGCAGGTGTCTAAGACTACTAGTATCTGGCCCAGAGATCATCCGGGAGCCTGAAGAAAGATCAAGGCAGAATTGGTCTGAGCAGTGGCTAGAAAAAAATTAAACTGTTTCCCACTTCTAACCTTGTGGTCCAGACCCTGTAGAAATCATTCTAAGTAAAGGCAATCACCAACATGACTGCCATCCCTGTGGCTGCTACAATAAATTGAGTGCCTACTCTATGGCCAGCGGGGTTAGATGTTTCCCATGTATTTAATCTTTCCAGTAACCAATTCAGGTAGGCACTGTCATGTCTATTTTATGCATGAAAAAACTAAACTGAAGCTCAGAGAGGTTAAATCACTTGCCAAACATCACACAGTTGGTGACATATATCACAAGATTAGGACCAAGATTTGTTCCAACACTCATATTCTAAGAGGAAGCTTTGCTTAGCACCAAGATAAAACCCAAAATACAGCAGCTGATATAATATCTGTTTGTGTCATGGTGGTCTATGTTATCAGTTAGCATTGTTTTGCCAGTCATGGTCTAAGACCCTGCTGCTGACCTCCTCAGCCCCCAGAACCCTGGGTCACTGGGTCTGAGACTCCAGGTAAGCCTCAGTGGGCACAGACATGATGCTGGAATCCTTACCTCACTGCCATCTGGCCTCAGAACCTAGGTGGCAAGATGTGTAAGGGACCCACACCTCCCCATGTTGTGCACCAGGTTGGCCTGCCATGGACCTGAGCTGAGCTCCCTAATCCCACACCCAGTGGGTACTGGAGGACCAACCCTTCATGCTGCCACTAATATCTTAGGGCCTTTTAAATTTAAAACTACAGAAAAGTAAAAAAGAAACAAAAGTCACCCGTAATCCCACCACCTAGAATGAGCCACTCGGCCTTTTTGTGATTTTTCTCCCAGTCATTTTTTTTTAGGCATTTGATTTTACATATGATGTCCTGCTGGAGTTTTTAGTTTTCTTTCTACTTTAGTTAGTGACTTATTTTGTGTGTCCTTCCACCTCATTTTTTGGTGTTGTTAATCCTTACCCGAGGATATTTTTTCCATTGATTTTTAGAGAGTGGAAGGGAAAGAGAGATAGAGAGAGAGAGAGAGAGAGAGAGAGAGAGAGAGAGAGAGAGAAACATCAATATGAGAGAGACACATAGATTGTTTGCTTCCCACATGTGCCCCAACTGGGGCCAGGGATCAAACCTGCAACTCAGGTATGTGTCCTTAACTGGGAATCAAACCCACAACCCTTTGGTGCATAGGTTGATGCTCTAACCACTGAGTGACTCCAGCCAGGGCCTTCCATATCATTAAAAAAAAACTCTTATCTTCCTGCTAGACACCCAGTGCACGAAATTTGTGCACTGGTAAGGTCCCTAGTGGCTGTAGGCTCCCGGCTGGGGCTTCCCTCCCTTCCCCTGGCCAGCCCCGCCCCTGGTCGAACTCCCAGACAACTCCCTGTTGAAGGGACAATTTGCATACTACACTTTTATTATCTATACTAATAAAAGGGTAGTATGCTAATTAGACCGGGAGAACTTCCGGACATCCTTCT
>NW_005871069.1:7876113-7887433 GCF_000147115.1 Myotis lucifugus
ATGTAGCTGTAATACAATTGCTAAACAAAACTTATATTTTTAGATATGAATGTTACAGCTAATATTTTGTGATCATAAAAGCAACTTGGTGAGGCACTTTCTTGTTTTTGTCTATGAGGAGTTCCTTCAGAAATGTTCTAAGAAACAGAGTCAAAATGTAGACGTTTTTGGGAACTTCAATACAAATGCCCTCATTGTCTTCCAGTCTGCTCTATGTTCTTTCTGCTTTTTTCATCCACTCATACCCATCCACTCTTGGGAAAATTTCCCTTTTGAGGGAATTACCTCACTCCCATTGTGAGTCCATTTTGGTGAGAATCTCACTCGCTAGCTCAGGTGTTTAACTTTTCTCTTTGAGACTGGAATCTTGAGCTGAAGGGCTCCAAGGTGGATAACCCACCAGAGACATCTTTGCATGAGCTCATTTGCACTTCAGGTCTTAGCACAGACAAAGCTTGAAAATGATTCAAATGGGGAAAGTTGCAAAAAGATAAGCACAATCTGATAAAATTTGTATCCGTCTCACAAATAGAACAGAAGCCTATGGACCTCACAATCCCTCTGCTGGGGCTGGGCTCAGGGGACCTGCAGGTTATGGCTTTCCATGTCGGGAAACATCGTAATGGTAAATGTGAGGAACAGTGGACAGGATATGGGTAGGGAGGGTGTGGCTTCCTCGAAGTACATATGTCACATGGCCAATATGTTTTTTTCAGGACCTGACCTTGGATATAGACCTATGGACAGGAAGGACATATCCAGCACCTGGGTAGTGGATGGGGTACAGGCAAGGTCTACCAAGATCCTCCCATGTACGGGGGGAGGGAGAAGTGGGGGAGGGAAGACGTCATGGCCAATGCACACACATATGCAAAGGACTGTCCACCTGGGAGGGCCAGGGAAAGTTTTGAGCAGAAGCTTCTTCTCCCTCTTTCCCTCCCTCCCTCCTTTAAGCCAAAATATAACCACCAGCTAATCTGAATGGTAGCTGTGTGGATGTACAGGGCTCTCTATCCATACTGCTGGGTTCAAATTCAGACTGCCACTTCCTAGGTAACTGCTCTGTGCATTAGTTGTATCTGCCTCAAGGGGTCATTCTGAGATTAAAGAAGTTTTTGTTTATTAAGTGTATAGAATGGCTCTGGGCACACAGGAAGTATTATATAAGTGTAAGTTAGTACTTCTATTTTTCCTAGGTTTGAAATGTAGTCATCCCTCTGTATGCTGAGTTTTGCATCTGTAAATTAAACTAACTGTAGGTCAAAAGTATTTTTTTTAAGTCATAGAAAGTTCCAAAAAGGAAAACTTGAATTTGACATGCCCTGGGCACTACACTGAATCACAGGAAAGAAGTAATGTGTAGGCGCATCTGCCAGAGCCTATGTCAATTATAGGTCATGTGCAAGTCTACCCCATTTTATGTAAGGGACTTAAGCATCTACAGATTTGTTACCTGGTTTGGCGGGGGGTGGTGGCGGGGAAGAGGGGCTGGAACCAGTCTCCCCAGATATGGAGGGTCCACTGTACTTTATAATATGAAAAACCCATACAACTGGAGCTGATTCCAGCAAGATGTCTCAATAAGCCTGGTCACTGGTTCCTGCTCCTGGGCCCCTGGCCCCCACCATACCCTGACCTTGTGAGCACCTCCCCCCTGCCCTGACTCCATATCTAATTCTCTTTGGCTTGACTTTAGCCAAAGTCAGTTTCTGTCTTTTGAACACAAAATCCTTGCCTGATACCTGAGTCATAGGCACTTTCTAGGGTGCTGAGCATCTGAGAGAGACACAGAGCAGGCTCTGTCCCAGCCTCCAGTGCCTTCTAGAGTTTGCACTCTGCACTTACTGCCCTGGGTTTGGAGATTTACACTGGGTGGGGCCTGATACCAATTAAAGGGATGATGCAAATGAACCCTATCTTAAAGAGCTTACCAGGGAACAAATAGGCACTGCAGTAAAGAATGGTGTTGGCTTGGGGGAATTACTGTGTCCAGTAAGAAGGAAACACACAGGGGTCAGAGGAACATGAAGAGGAGAAACCAGGAAGCAGGTAAAAACCAAAAGGGGAAAACAGCAGTTTGGGTCCCCACCACAGACACCACCCTGGACTGCTCAGAGAGGCAAAAGCCAAAGGGACCCCAAGCACTTGCAGCTGACACCTGTGGGACCAGCTCTGTGGGGGAAGGAAGTGCAGCTCAGAATAGGGTCAATAAGGTGTGAGACTCAAGGCAGACCCGGCCTCTAGGCTAAGAAGTCCCCGACCACTGGACAGCTAGCACTACGACATTGGGGTTGAACCTCACTGACAGCAAGTCAGAGGGGAGATCCCTCCCACAAACAGGACATCAACAATCAAGTCCCAATTACAATAGGAGAGCCCAGACAATGCACACAGGGAGCATTCCTAGAGCATCCAGCTCAGATGAACAAAGAAACTGCACAACTGGATCTTCAAGACACTTTCTACATAAGGCTATCCCACAAAGACTGGGAGGCATAGCAGTTCTATCTAATACATAGAAACAAATACAAAGAGACAGCTAAATGGGGAGACAAAGAAACAACCCCCAATGAGAGGAAAGAAGGAATCTCCAGAAAAAACAACTAAATAAAATGGAGGCAAGCAACCTATCAGACATAGAGCTCAAAGCAATAGTTATAGAGATGCTTAAAAAACTTAGGGTCAATTACAACAGCAAGAAAAGGATAATAGAGGCCATTAACAAGAAACAGACAGAAATGAAGAATGATATATATGACATGAAGAACACACTGGAAGGGATTAAAAGTAGATTTGGATGAAGCAGAGGACCAAATCAGTGATTTGGAAGACAAGGTAGAAATAAATACCCAATTAGAGCAGCAAATAGAAAAAAAGAATTAAAAATCAGGAAGATAGCTTAAGGAAGCTCTGGACAACATGAAACATAACAACATCTGCATTAACTGGGATACCAGAAGGGGAAGAGGATGAACAAGAAACAGAGAACTTGTTTAAATAAATGTCAGAAAACTTCCCCAAACTATACTACAAGGAAAATGTCACACAAGTTCAGGAGGCACAGAGAATCACAATCAAGATGGACCCCAAAAGACCCACACCTAGACACATCATAATTAAAATGGCAAATGTTAAAGACCAAGAAAGAATCTTAAAGGCAGCAAGAGACAGAGAGAGAAAATTACCTACAAAGGAGTTCCCATTAGAATGTCAACTGACTTCTCAAGAGAAACACTTCAGGCCAGAAGGGAATGTCATGAAGTACTCAAAGTAATGAAAAGCAAGGGCCTAAGTCCAAGATTACTGAATCCAGTGAGGTTTTCATTTAAAATTGAAGGTGAAATAAAAAGCTTTCCAGACAAAAAAAGGTTAAAGGAGTACATTACTACCAAACCAGGAATGCAAGAAATGTTAAAGAGACTTCTTTAAGAAGAAGAAATGCAGAGAGAAAGGATCACAGGCATAAAGGAAATAAAAAATGGCAATAAATAAATACCTATCAATAATAATCTTAAATGTAAATGGATTAAATGCTCCAGTCAAAAGACATAGGGTGACTGAAGGGATAAGAAAACATGACCCATATATATGCTGTCTACAAGAGACCCATCTTGGACAAAAGATACGCACATACTGAGAGTAAGGGTATGGAAAAATATATTCCATGCAAATGGAAAGGAAAAAGAAGCCCTAGCCAGTTTGGCTCAGTGGATAGAGCATCGGCCTGAGGACTTAAGGGTCCCAGGTTCGATTCCGGGCAAGGGCATGTACCTTGGTTGCAGGCACATCCCCAGTAGGGAGTGTGCAGGAGGCAGCTGATCAATGTTTCTCTCTCATCAATGTTTCTAACTCTCTATCCCTCTCCCTTCCTCTCTGTAAAAAATCAATAAAATATATTTTTTTAAAAAGGGAAAAAGAAAAGCTGGAGTAGCAATACTCATATCAGACAAAATAGACTTCAAAATAAAGGCCATAACAAGAAACAAAGAAGGCCACTTCATAATACTAAAGGGAATGATTTAACAAGAAAATATAACCATGTAAACATATATGCACCCAAGATAGGAGCACCCAAATACATTTAAAAACTCTCGATGGACTTTAGGGGAGAGATTGACAGAAATATAGTCATAGTGGGGGACTTTAACACCCCACTGACATCACTGGATAGATCTTCCAGACATAAATTAACAAGGAAAAAGAGGTCTTAAATGACATACTAGATCAGATGGATCTAACTGATATTTATAGAACATTTCACCTGAAAGCAACAGAATATAGATTCCTCTCACATGCACATGGAACATTCTCAAAGATAGACCACATGTTAGGGCACAAAACAAGTCTATACAAATTCAAGAAGACTGATATAATACCAAGCATCTTCTCAGATCACAATAGCGTGAAATTAGAAATCAACTACAATAAAAAATTCAAAAACACTCAAATACATGGAGGCTAAATAGCATCATATTAAACAATGAACGGGTCACCAATGAGATGAAGAAATAAATAAAAAACTTCCTGGAAAAAAATGAAAGCGAACGTACAACCACCCAAAACCTATGGGACATGGCAAAAGCAGTCCTGAGAGGGAAGTTCATAGCACTACAGGCTTACCTCAAGAAACAAGAAAAAGGACTAATAAACTAATCCTACAAGTAAAAGAATTAGAAAAAGAACAGCAAGAAAAGCCCAGAGGAAGTAGGAGGAAGGAAATAATAAAGATCAGAGTGGAAATAAATCACATAGAGACTAAAAAAACAGTACTAAAGATCAATAATTCCAAGAGCTGGTTCTTTGAAAAGATAAACAAGATATCTGAACCCCTAGCCAGACTCATCAAGAAACAAAGAGAGAGGATGCAAATAAATAAAATCAGAAATGAAAGAGGCAATATAACAACAGACACCACAGAAATACAAAGGATTGTAAGCAAATACTATGAACAACTATATGTTAACTAACTGGACAATCTGGGTGAAGTGGACAAATTCCTAGAAAAATACAATCTTACAAAACTCAATCAGGCAGAGATCAGAAAACCTGAGTAGGCCAATAACAACTGATGAAATTGAAGCAGTAATTTAAAAACTTCCAGTAAACAAAAGTCCTGGACCGGATGGATTTACAGGTGAATTTTACCAAACATTCAAAGAAGAACTAACACCCATCCTCCTCAAACTATTGCCAAAAATTCAAGAGGAAGGAACACTTCCAAGCTCTTTTTTATGAAGTATGCATTATCCTAATTCCAAAACCAGATACAGACACTACAAAGAAAGAAAATTACAGGTCAATATCCCTGCTGAACAAAGATGCTAAAAACCTCAACAAAATATTAGCAAATTGGATTCAGTAATATATTAAAAAGATCATACACCATAATCCAGTGGGATTTATTTCAGGGATGCAAGGCTGGTACAATATTTGCAAATCAATAAATGTGAGACATCACATAAACTGAAAAATAAAAACCACATGATCATATCAATAGATGCAGAAAAAACATTCAACAAAATCCAGCACCATTTTTTAATATATGCATATTTTTATTGATTTGAGAGAGAAAGGGAGAGGGAGAGATAGAAACATTAATGATGAGAAAGAATCATTGATCAGCTGCCTCCTGCACGCCCCACACTGGGGATTGAGCCCGCAACCCAGGTATGTGCCCTGACCTGGAATCAAACAGTGACCTCCTGGTTCATAGGTTGATGCTCAACCACTGAGCCATGCTGGTTTTGATAAAAAGCCTCAGTAAAGTGGGAATAATGGGATCAGACCTCAACATTATAAAGGCCAAATATGACAAACCTACAGCCAACATAATACTCAATGGGCAAAAACTAAAAATGTTTCCCTAAGAACAGGAACAACACAAGGATGTCTGCTTTCACCACTCTTTTTTTTTCTTTTTTTAAATTTTATTTTATTGTTTAAAGTATTACACATAGTAGTACATATATCTCCTTTTTTTCCCCATTGACCTTCCCCCAGCCTCCCCTACCCCCTGTCACATGCCCTCATCTCCCCTCCCCCAGTGTCTTGTGTCCATTGGTTGTGCTTATATGCATGCACACAAGTCCTTCGATTGATCTTTTTCACCCCTCCCCAACACTCCCCAGCCTTCCCACTGTAATTTGACAGTCTGTTCGATGCTTTACTGACTCTGTATCTTTCACCACTCTTATTCAACACTAGAGGCCCGGTGCATGAATTCGTGCACATTGAAAGGAAATTAATCAGAAGAAATATTTTAATATTGCTATTCACCCTTTCTCTATAATAGAAGTGTCAACCAAATTCATGATCAACAATGACAGATGGAAACACGTGTGCAATTGGTGCCAGCGAGAGCTTTATATATATAGATAAACTCGCTTAATTAGACCTGCTTTCTGATTTAGCTAAACTTTTTCCAGCCCAGTGAGGCACCCCAACTTCTCTTTCAGGTAATTGTCAGCAACACAGCAGTAAATATCAACACAAAGCTGATTATTATTGTAGATTAGGCAGGGAGAACAAAGGGTAAAATATTTAACTGTAGCAGTGTTTGACTATATTCTGCGCAGTGAGAAAACCTGAAGTCATTTTCAAGTTCCACGGTTTCTTACTTCTTTTCAGTCAGTTCAAGTTTCTACACTTTCTAAATCTCCATTTTCCTGCTAATGAAAAGAAAATAAGGATTCTACCGAGTCTCCTATCTACCTACTCCAGGACTTCTGTGAGGATCAAATGAGATAAGGCATGTAAAAACACTTCAGAGACATTTGGTTAAAGTGTCAAATGTTTGCACCTGGCTATAAAGCAAGTCGTGTTCCTGAGCTGAAGAAACTCCAAGGAGGCTAGTTGCTAGGGAGAGGAAACTGGGCATTGCTATGTGATGTCATTACCCAGTGCCCACAGCCACTGTTTCCAGGCTGGGCTGGGCTGTGGGCTGTATTTTGTGCTATGGGATCTCAGCAGCATCGGCTGTGATTTGGTGGGCTATTGCTCCGGGGTGGTGGCGGGATCTATGTCCCACTTGGGAGAAGCCGAGTGTTGCTTTGTGAGCACCAGGTCTGTGGTGCCATTTCTCTGTAAATGGCCAGTGCGTGTCATGGCAGCTCCTGCGTTGAGCGTCTGCCCCCTGGTGGTCAGTGCACATCATAGTGACCAGTCGGATGGTCGGAGGGACATTTAGCATATTAGCCTTTTATGTATTTAGATCAGCAGTCGCCAACCTTTTGGTCCTCACTGACCACCAGGTTCCACGGACCACCAGTTGGTGACCGCTGCTCCAAAGGTTTCCCTAAACCAGCGGTCGTCAACCTTTCGGACCTCACAGACCACCAGTGGTCCGTGGATCACTGGTTGGCGAACACTGATATAGATAATACTGGAAGTCCTAGCCACAGCAATCAGACAAGAAGAGATAAAAGGCATCCAAATTGGAAAGGAGGAAGTAAAACTGTCATTATACATATAAAACCCTAAAAACTCCACCAGGAAACTACTAGACTTAATAAATGAATTCAGCAAGGTAGCAGGATACAAAATCAACATCCACAAATTGATGGCATTTTTATACACCAACTAGAGGCCTGGTGCACAAAAATTTGTGCACTCGGGGGGGTCCCTCAGCCTGGCCTGTGCCCTCTCGCAGTCTGGGACCCCTCGGGGGATGTCCACCTGCTGGCTTAGGCCCGCTCCCCGGGGGATCGGGCCTAAGCTGGCAGTCAGAAATCCCTCTGGCAGCCCGGGAGCCCTCGGGGGATGTCCACTTGCCAGCAGGGACCAGGCCTAAGCTGCAGTCGGACATCCTTAGTGTTGCTGAGGAGGTGGGAGAGGCTCCCGCCACCACCACTGTGGTGGCAGCCGTCAGCCTGGCTTGATGCTGAGCAGAGCTCCTCCTGTGGGAGCGCACTGACCACCAGGGGACAGCTCCTGCATTGAGCGTCTGCCCCCTGGTGGTCAGTGTGTGTCATAGTGACCAGTCATTCCCAGTTGTTCTGCTGTTAAGGTCAATTTGCATATTGCCCTTTTATTATATAGGATAGAGGCCTGGTGCATGGATGAGGGCCGGCTGGTTTGCCCTGAAGGGTGTCCCGGATCAGGGTGGGGGTCCCACTGGGGTGCCTGGCCAGCCTGGGTGAGGGGCTGATGGCTGTGTGCAGGCTGGCCAAGCCCCCCAGCGGGGACCCTCACCCCATGGGGTGTGGCCAGCCTGGGTGAGTGGCTGAGGGCCATTTTCAGGCTGGCCACACCCCCTTCAGGGTGGGCGTCCCCACTGGGGTGCCTGGCCAGCCTGGGTGAGGGGCTGATGGCTGTTTTCAGGCTGGTCAAGCCCCTCAGTGGGGACCCTCACCCCATGGGGGTGTGGCCAGCCTGGGTGAGGGGCTGAGGGCCATTTGCAGGCTGCACACAGCCCCTTCAGGGTGGGGGTGTCCCACTGGGGTGCCTGGCCAGCCTGGGTGAGGGGCTGATGGCCGTTTTCAGGCTGGCCATGCCTCCTCAGTGACCCAAGCTCCCAGCCTCTCCATTTTTTCTTTTTTATTTTTCCAGGGCGGCCAGGAAGCAGTTATCTGGGATTTATTTATCTTCTATAATTGAAACTTTGTAGCCTTGAGTGGAGCCCAGGGCCGGCCAAGGCAGGCGGGAAGCTTGGCTTCCTCCATCGCTGGGGGCAACCCAAGCCTCCTGCTCGCTCCAGCTCCATGGCTGCGGCCATCTTAGTTGGGTTAATTTGCATATGGGCTCCTGATTGGCTGGTGGGCATGGATTGTGGGTGTAGCAGAGTGATGGTTAATTTGCATCTTTCTCTTTTATTAGTGTAGATAATGAACTCTGAGAAAGAGAAATTAAAAAAGCAATCCCATTTACCATTGCAATACAAAAAGTAAGATATCTAGCAATAAACTTAACCAAGGAGGTAAAAGACCTGTACTTGAAAAACTATAGGACATTGAAAAAAGAAATAGAGGAACATACAAACAAATGGAAGCATATACCATGTTTATGATTTAACATCACTAAAATGTCTATATTACCCAAAGCAATCTACAGATTCAACACAATCCCTATTAAAATACCAATGGCATACCTCACAGAGCTAGAACAAATACTCCAAAAATGTATATGGAACCATAAAAGACCCAAATAGCTGCAGCAATCTTGAGAAAGAAGAATGAAGTAGAAGGGATCACAATACCAGATATCAAACTATACTACAAAGCCACTGCAATCAAAACAGCCTGGTACTGGCACAGAACAGGCATATAGACCAATGGATCAGAACAGAGAGCCTAGAAATTTACCCACACCATTATGGTCAATTAATATTTGACAAAGGGGGCAAGAACATACAATGGAGTCAAGAGAGTCTCTTCAACAAATGGTGTTAGGAAAACTGGACAGATACATGCAAAAAGATGAAACTAGGCCACCAACTTACACCATACACAAGAATAAACTCAAGGAGGATAAAAGACTTAAATGTAAGGCATGAAACTATAAAAATATTAGAGGAGAACATAGGCAGTAAAATTTCAGACATCTCACATAACAATGTGTTTATGGATACATCTCCTAGGGCAAAGGAAACAAAGAGAAAATAAACAAATGGGACTACATCAAAATAAAAAGCTTCTGCACAGCCAAAGAAGCCACCATCAAATTGAAAAGGGAACCCACTAAAGGGGAACATATTTGCCAATGATACATCTGATAAGGGATTAATATGCAAAATATATAAATTACTAATACAACTCGACAAAAGGAAGACAAACAATGCAATTAAAAAAAATGGGCAGAAGACCTAAGTAGACATTTCTCCAAAGAGGACATACAAATGGCCAAGAGACACATGAAAAAATGCTCATCGTCACTAACCATCAGAGAGATGCAAAATAAAACCTCAATGAGATATCATCTCCCACCTGTCAGAATGGCTGTCATAAAAAAATCAACAAACAAGTGCTGGTGAGGATGTGGAGAAAAGGGAACACTAGTTCACTGCTGGTGGGAATGCAGATTGGTGCAGTCACTATAGAAGATAGTATGGAGTTACCTCAAAAAATTAAAAATGGAACTTCTATTTGACCCAGTGATCCCACTTCTAGGAATATAGCCTAAAAACCACACACACACACACACACACACACACACACACACACAAAAAAAAAAAAAAATCAGAAAGAATATATGCACCCCTATGTTTATAGCAGCATTATTTACAATAGCTAAGATTTGGAAACAGCTCAAGTGCCCATCAGTAGATGAGTGGATAAAAAAGCTGTGGGACATTTACACTATGGAATAATATGCAGCTGTAAAAAAGAGGGATCTCTTACCCTTTGGGACAGCATGGATGGACATGGAAAATATTATGCTAAATGAAATAAGCCAAACTGAGAAAGACAAATATCACATGATCTCACTTATTTGTGGAATCTACAGAACAAAATGAATTGAACAACAAAATAAGACTCAAAGAGGAAGGCAAGGAACAGACTGACATACCTCGATGTGGGGGTGGGGGGATAAGAAGAGATAAATCAAAGAACTCATATGCTTATACTAGAGGCCCGGTGCATGAAAATTCATGCACTGGAGGGGGATTCCCTCAGCATGGCCTGCCCCCTCTCACAGTCCGGGAGCCCTCAGGGGCAGGAGGTGACCCAGCAATCAGGGGAAGGCGATGCCCCCATCACACATCTGCTGCTGACACTGCCGGCAGCACAAGCCTCGGCCTGCCCTGGTTACCTGAGCCTTGGGAGGCCCTGGGCGGCTGGGCAGCCGACATCCGAGACTTGCCTGCGTCTCGGGCTGGCCCTGGGTGGCTGGGGGGCTGAGGAGACTGGGGGACTCCAGAGGCAGGTGCACGGAGCGGCCAGGCCCACCTAGAGGCGGTCCCGGCCTTGCTACGTACCTACCACCCCAGCAGGGCTGAGGGGACTGGGCTCTGCAATCTTGTGGCTGTGGGCGCCACCATCTTTGAGGTGGGGAGGGTCCCCTCAGCCCAGCCTGCACCCTCTCCAATCCAGGACCCCTTGGGGGATGTCTGATTGCTGATTTAGGCCTGAGGGATCTGGCCTAAACCAGCAGTTGGACATCCCTCTCACAATCCTGGACTGCTGGCTCCTAATTGCTCACCTGCCTGCCTGCCTGATCATCCCTAACTGCCCCCACTGTCAGCCTGGTAGCCCCTAACTGCCCCCTCCCTGCCAGCCTGGTTGCCCCTAACTGCCCTCCCCTGCCAGCCTGGTCAACTCAACTGCCCCCCCTCCCCCCGCTGACCTAGTCACCCCTCACTGATTTATAGAACTGATAAAAATTG
>NW_005871069.1:7887533-7974801 GCF_000147115.1 Myotis lucifugus
CTGGAATGTTTACCGGCCCCCCAAATTCAGAATATTGAAAGCCCCCAATCTCCCAATGTGATGGTATTCCAGAAGGTGGGGCCCTTGGGAGGTAATTAGGTTTAGATGAGGTCATGAGAGTGAAGCCCCTTATATAATCCCCCTTTATAAGAAGAAAGAGACCAGAGTTCTCCCTGGCCACCTTTCCCCCTCCACCAGGCACATGAGGACACGGCAAGAAGGTGGCCCTTTGTAAGCCAGGAAGACAACCCACACCAGGAACTGAATCCACTGGCACAATCATCTTGAACTTGCAGCCTCCAAAACTGTGAGAAATAAATGTCAGGTGCTTAAGCCCCCAGTTGTTACAGCAGCCTGAGCTGATTAATACACTGAGTGATTTTGTTTTTTGCAGTGTTCCCCAACCTTTACACTGGGTAGCCCTCCCATCTCCTCTCCCTGACCCACCCCTCCACCTTCATCACTGTTCCTGCACTTGTCATGCCTTTTTATGTACCTGGGCTGCCTTCCTTCCATTCATCTGCCACCTGGACTCCTGCTCAGCCTCCAAGGAAAAGTTGATTTGCCACTCCTACTGAAGTGTCATTCCTGACCTCTTTTCCCAGCATGCTATGCACACAGAGCAGCTTCCTCAAAGGCCCCGCACCCAGAACAGTATTCTTCAGTGCGACAGTCAGCAAACAGACTGCGTGCCCACCAGTTATCCAGCAGTGTTCTCAGCACTGACGTTGGGCAGTGGCAAGCACAGACAGGCCAGAAATGCACACAGGTTATCAGCTCGCTGAGCTTCTTACAAGCTGGGTGACCTGGAGCAATTCCTGAATTTCTGTGCACCGTGTCTGAAAAGCGAGGCCCTCTGGGACTGTTAACACTTAGAAACAGCCTTGCATAGTCCCAGCACATGTGGAATGTTACATAGATGCCAGTGTTCACTCTCAGTGGGAGGGGCAACTGACGAGTAGACAGACATACAGAAAGCTGTCCCAGTCCTGAGAGCTACAAAGAGAACACTCTGTCTAGGGTGGTCAGGGAGTGCTTCCCTGAGGAGGCAACATTTAAGTGAGGTGACTTGGATACCTCTGAGCATCTGCCCTCACTAGTACAGAAGCTTCTAAGGCTGTGATTCTCACTAGTAGCAGGCCAGGCAGACGAGTCAGGTGGTGGGCCAAGGGGCCACCTGTTGGCCCAGAGCCAGGTGCTTTTGGTACTACGTGGAGGGAGAGAGCAGAAGGTGAGTGGCCTTGGGGCAACAAGTTAGGAGATTCCCACCACATCCATCCCATGTCCGTCTCCCTAACTCACAACAAAGGCTGGGCCTGGCACACAGTAGGCAGGGAGGTGAAAGAAACCTTAGTAACTTGGGGGCTCCAAAGCATTGAAACCACTCCTACTGTCATGTCACCATGATGGCCAGGGAAAGCCAAGTGAGACTCAAAAGACAACACTGTCACATGAATCAGTGTCTGAATCTGCAAAATTTCATCTTGCTGAAATTTGATGCTAGAATGTCATGAACACACTCTGGCTTCAGGCTGCAGCAGCTGAACACAGTTCCTTCATAGGCAGCTAGGCCCCTCTGAGCAGTCACTCACATTCACTTCTTAGGCTCCTACTGTGCACCTGGCACTGTGAGGGCCTCTCCAATGTCATTCTCCACAAGAAGGGTTCTGCTACCAGCTTCTTTCTCACAGTGAGAAAACTGAGGCTCAGAGAAGGCAAGTAATCAGCTGAGGTCACACAGCTTGGAGGAAGCAGCAGATCTGGAATTAAACCCGGGTCTGCTGCCCCATTGCCTAGGACCTAGGTCAGTGATGGTGAACCTTTTGAGCTTGGTGTGTCAGCATTTTGAAAAACCCTAACTTAACTCTGGTGCCGTGTCACATATAGAAATTTTTTGATCTTTGCAACCATAGTAAAACAAAGACTTACATTTTTGATATTTATTTTATATATTTAAATGCCATTTAACAAAGAAAAATCAACCAAAAAAATGAGTTCGCGTGTCACCTCTGACACGCATGTCATAGGTTCACCATCACTGGCCTAGGTCCAGGGAGGCGAGAAGGCAGGTGCTAGTACAGTGGGGCCTTGACTTACGAGTGTCCCGACTAACGAGTTTTTCGAGATACAAGCCGTCTCTCGGCCAATTTTTTGCTTTGAGTTGCGAGCTAAAATTCGGGTTACGAGCCAGTTTCAGATACCCCATCGCTAGTTGGCACAGAGAACGTCACAGTGAACGCCACATCAGGCCAGCATCACGTGTCTCACTCGTTCACTTTAAGCAGTTAGCTCTTAGTTGAAGCATCAGTGTTGTGCTCGCATTTGTGCTTGCAGTTATTTTGCAAAACTTCGTTTTTTCAACTATGGATCTGAAGAAAGTAAGTGCGAAGGACAGTGCTGAGAAGAAAAAGTGGATGATGTGCATTGAATTAAAGAAAGAAATTATCGAAAAACATGACCAAGGTGTGCATGTAATCGACTTGGCGAAGCAGTACGAGCGTAGCACTTCTACGATCTGCACCATACTGAAGCAGAAGGAGTCGATACAGGCTACAACTCCAGCCAAGGGCGTTAAAATAATTTCTAAACAGCGGACATCTATCCATGAAAATATGGAGAAGCTGCTAATGGTGTGGTTAACGGAGAAGCAGCTCGCAGGAGATACCGTGACGAAGGCTATAATCTGCGAGGAGGCACGAGCTATTTACGCTGATTTGCTGCAGCAGACCCCAGGCACTTCAATGGACGAGGCATCCGGCGAACCGTTTAAAGCCAGTCGGGGCTGGTTCGAAAATTTTAAAAAGAGGACCGGCATTCACTCCGTTGTCAGACATGGTGAGGCAGCGAGCGCGGATATAAAGGAAGGTGACATCAACGAGCTCATCGAGGAGCACTCCGAGGAACTGACAACGCAGGAGTTACAGACGCAGCAGCACACGGAGGTTTTGCAGGAAATAGATGACACGGAGGAGGAGGAGGAGGAGGTTATCTCTATAAGTGAGATAAAGGAAATGTTGGGAATGTGGGAGAAACTTTCAGACTTTATTCAAAAGAAACACCCAGAAAAAATTGCAACTGGGCGTGCGATGGAGCTATTTAATGACACTTGCCTAACTCATTTCAGAAATATTCTGAAAGGGAGGATGAAACAGATCTCATTGGACAGGTTTTTATCGAAAACTCCTGTAGATGAAAGTGATGAAAGCGTGGCGAAAAGGGCAAAAATCAGCAAATAAGATTCAGTTATTCAGTTCAGCCTTTCTCCTCCAACTCCATCAGCATCTTTAAGTCGTTTGATCTCCAAGGTAAATGGTGTACATTAAACTTAATAAAACAAGTTTATTGCACTACATTCTATTGTTCAGTATTGTGTTTTTATACAATATTCATTATTTTTAAATACATTTTTCTTATTTAAAAACATTTAACAAAACAATTGCGGTGTTTTTTGGGTGTCCGGAATGGATTAATGGCATTTCAATTCATTGTAATGGTGAAAATTGATTTGACATACGAGTAATTTGAGTTACGAGCTCCATCACGGCACGAATTAAACTCGTAAGTCAAGGCCCCACTGTATTGAAAGGGCTGCTGCTGAAGCTGGCTGCTGCTCTGCAGGGGCACATGCAATTCACTTGGGCCATTCAATATTGAAGAGGCAGCACAAACCTGGAGCCAATCTGCCTGCCGCTGCCTGCCATGTGACCTCGATCAGCTCTGTGATCTCTAGGGCCACAGCTTGTACATCTTTAAAATGAGGATAACACTTGCCCACCTTAGAGGGTCTTGTGATAGAGAAATTCCAGCAGGTGCAGCACCCAGCTGAGCTGGGCACATAGCTAGGACTCTACAGATGTCACCTCTGTCACCTTTACTGAAGGGGCACTGTCATAGGCATGAGGTGGGTGACGAGGGAATAAGACCACTGCCCCTGGGAGCTCAGTCTCCTGAGGGAGCTGCAGAGATGTGTGTGTGTGGGGGCGGGGGAGGGTGCGTGCTGGTGGTGAGGGGCCCCTCTCAAGCTTCCTACACTGCCAATGGGGAAGGGGTTAATCAAATAAAAGGAAAGCAGAGCAGGAAATCCACCAGGATGTCCCTCCATGGGGGGCTAATATGTGTTGTGGTGCAGTCTGAGCTGCAGGTCACAGTATGATGAGGAAGCGCAAAGCCACCCGCAGGACTCTCTGTATACGAAGTGGTTCTACTCACGAGAGAGGAACACACAGAGAACACTGCCAGCTTCCTGTGTGCATCTGAAAATGCACAGAAATGCTCCGTAAGGGTGCTCCAAACAGATGACAACTTGGCTTTCCCTGGCCATCATGGTGACATGACAGTAGGAGTGGTTTCAATGCTTTGGAGCCCCCAGGTACCTGTTAGAGGGGCAGGCTGGGGACGTTGGCCAAAAGGGACTTAAGCCTCCTTCCAGCTTTAATTAGTCGGAAAGAGAATGTGCTCATGTGCTGTTAATTTAGCATGGATACCATGGATAAAGTTGCTGAATTAGTGTTGTTTTTCTCAGGTGTGGTTCCCTAGGACAATGTCCCTGTTCTTGGGGCGGCGGGGGGAGGGGGTGGAGAGGTAGTGGAAGTGTCCCCTCCATAGGGGAAGGTGGGGGGTGGGGGGGAGGAGTGTCATGGCGTCTGCAGCCTTCAGGCTGGCAAAAGCAAACATGTGCATATTCCCAGAAAGAGATGGAGTGGCCCCAGAAAATGCTAATAATTGGGGAACCCAGGCAAGGTCTATATGTTTTTTTATGTTGTTTCAGCTTTTTCATGGGTTTGACATTTTTTAAAATAAAAAAGTTAAGAATATTTAATCTAGAAGAAATAGTGCCAAGTGCCAAAGAGGAGGGCCAAGTGCCAGGGAGGCTCGGAGAGGAGATGGTGTTTTAAAGAGTAGGGTGTGGCCCTCACAGCCCCGCTGCAGGAGAGGCCAGGGAGCCTGCGTGAGGGATGGGAGAAGCGGGGACGCTGGGCTGAGCAGCATGGTGAGCCCTGGGAGGGATGGGCAGGCAGGCTACAGGGGCTAGAGAGCTCTGTGAGGCCGTGAATGTAGGTTCGGGGGTTGGCTTTCCTTCTGTCATCCATAGGGAGCCATACATAATTTTTGAGCTGGGGTGTACCATGGCTGAGAGGGCAATGAAATACCCACAGCATCTGGCCCAAATTAGCAAGTGTTCTCTCCACAATCCAGGAGCAGTTTTGCCTGCTCCCCTCCCCCTGTTGCCCTTTCAAATCCTCTTTCTCCCTTTGCAGTGTCCTGTCTTATCAGGTTCTCAGCTGGCCCTGATTTCAGGATGAGAATTGGGGCTGTCACAGTGATTCTTAAATCACCTGTCCTGATCTGCTCCCCAGTTTTCAAGAATTCAACAACTAAAAGGTTAATAATACCTGGTGCAGCAGGGAGCCTCCAGGATGCCCTGAAGTAGCTTAACCACCCTCTGCAATTATGTCCCTCCCTCTCAGTCTTTCCTCTAGCCAAATCAATAGGGAAGGAGGGGCCTTCAGGGAATGAGTGAAACCTCATGTAGTACTTTAACTTCTTTGCCATTTTCTCCCTGGAGGATGAACCAAGCCAGAGACAATTGGAAATCCTCTTGGTTCAAAAGAGGGCAACAAACCAACAAGGCTGACTGAACATCTCTGTCCTGGCCCTTGTGCTATCTTCCAGGTGCGGGGGAGGGGGAGAGGGAGAAGCAACCCAAAAGTCTATCAATGCTTAAACAAAATGTAGTCTATACATACAGCAGACTAGTGTTTGACCTTAAAAAGGAAGGAAATGCTGGCACATGCTGCAACTTGGGTCAACTCTGAAGACATTAGGCTATACACAGAGAGACAAATACACCAGTCACAAAAGGACAAATGCTGTGATTACACTCATATGTACCCAGAGTAGTCAAAATTATAAAGATAGAAAGTACAATGGTGGTTTTGGGGGTGGAGGGTGGGGAGGAGATAAGGAGTTGTTTAATGGGAACAGAGTTTTAGTTTGGGAAGATAAAGTTCTAGAGATGGATGATGGTGAGGGTTGCATAACAAAATGAATGCAATTAATTCTACTGAACTGGACATTTTAAAATGGTTTAAAGGGCATTTTGGCAGCAGAGTAAGTGGAAGCTACACTGACACTCTCCCAGGACGAAACTGGAATCACAACTAAAATACAGAAAAAGCATCTTGAATAATCAACTGAACATTAGCTGGAGAGAACCCTGATATCCAAGGACGAAAAGTGGAGACCCCATAGAGACTGGTAGGAAGTGCAGGGGCACGAAACAGCTGGCTGGGTTACCCACAGACAGCAGCTGAAATTCCAGAGAGATATCTCAGCTGTGGGGGGTTCCATTAAGAACTCTCGGATATAAACCCCAAGCTGTCACCCCCCGCCTCCTCCCCAGCAGAGAGCACCAGAACTGACAAAGATGCCCACATAACATCTGGCTGTGAAAAGCAGCAAGGTTGCTGCCTGCCAGGGTGAAACAGCTGGAAATGCAGGCAACCTCTTAAAGGGCCAATGTACAAAATTTTGTGTGCAGCCACTCAACTTGGGTTCCGGCAGAGGGAGGGCAGAGTGGACTATAGCTGTGTGAGGAGAATCCAGGGTTGGGGGAGCTGGTGTTAGATCTCTGAATGCAGCCACCCAGGTTTCCTGGGCTGAGTCATTCCCTCATACACGCCTGGTCCAGACGGCTTCACAAGGATATTTTACCAAACATTCAAAGAACTAACACCTATCCTCCTCAAACTATTCCAAAAAATCCAAGAGAAAGGAACATTTCCAAGCTCTTTCTATGAGGTCAGCATTATCCTAATTCCAAAACTATATAAAAACACTACAAAGAAAGAATTACAGGCCAATATCCCTGATGAACATATATGATAAAATCCTCAACAAAATATTAGCAAATCAAATCCAGTAATATGTTTAAAAGATTATACACCATGACAAAGTGGGATTTATTCCAGGAATGCAAGGCTGGTACAATACTCACATATCAATAAATGTGATACATCACATAAATTGAAAGACAAAAAAATCTCATGATCATATCAATAGACATACAAAAAGCAACACACATTTTTGATAAATACTCTCAGTAGCCCTAGCTGGGTTGGTTCAGTGGATAGAGCATCGGCCTGCGGACTAAAGGGTCCCGGGTTCCGTTCCGGTCAAGGGCACATGCCAGGGTTGCGGGCTCAATCCCCAGTAGGGAGCATGCAGGAGGCAGCTGATCAATTATTCTCTCTCATCATTGATGTTTCCATCTCTCTCTCCCTCTCCCTTCCTCTCTGAAATCAATAAAATATATATTAAAAAAAAAAACTCAGGCCCTAACCGGTTTGGCTCAATGGATAGAGCGTCGGCCTGTGGACTCAAGGGTCCCAGGTTCGATTCCGGTCAGGGGCATGTACCTTGGTTGCAGGCACATACCCAGTAGGGAGTGTGCAGGAGGCAGCTGATCGATGTTTCTCTCTCATCGATGTTTCTAACTATCCCTCTCCCTTCCTCTCTGTAAGAAATCAATAAAATATATTTTTAAAAAATCTCAGCAAACTGGGAATAGAGTGATCATACCTCAACATGATAAAGGCCCTATATGACAAACCTACAGCCAACGTCAAACTCAATGGGCAAAAGCTAAAAACATTTCCCCTAAGAACAAGAACAAGACAGCGATGTCCACTTTCACCATTCTTATTCAACATAGTACTGGAAGTCTTAGCCACAGCAATCAGACAAGAAGAAAACATAAAAGGTATCCAAATTGGAAAGGAGGAAGTAACACTCTCATTATTCACAGATGACATGATAGTGTACTAGTATATAGAAAGCCCTAAAGACTTCACCAAAAAAAACTGCTAGATTTATTAAATAAATAATACAAAATTAAATTAACACACAGGATACAAAATTAACACACAGAAATTGATGGCATTTTCATACACTAATAATGAATTCTCAGAAAGAGAAACTAAACAAATAATCATATTTACCATTGCAACAAAAAAAATTAAGATACTTAGGAATAAACTTAACCAAGGAGGTAAAAGACTTGTACTCAGAAAACTACAGGACATTGAAAAAAAAGATAGAGGAAGATATAAACAAGTGGAAGAATATACTGTGTTCATGGATTGGTAGAATTTACATCATTAAAATGTCCATACTACCCAAAGTAATCTACAGATTCAATGCAATCCTCATTAAAATACCAACAGCATATTTCACAGATCTAGAACAAATACTACAAAAATTTATATGAAACCAAATAAAGACCCCAAATAGCCAATCTTGAGAAAGAAGAACAAAGTTGGAAGGATCATAATACCAGATATAAAGTTATACTACAAAGCCACTGTAATCAAAACAGCCTGGTATTGGCACAAGAATGGGCATATAGATCAATGGAACAGAACAGAGAACCCAGAAATCGACCCAAGCCATTATGTTCAATTAATATTTGACAAAGGAGGCAAGAGCATACAATGGAGTCAAGACAGTCTCTTCAATAAATGGTATTGAAAAAGTTGAACAAGTACATACAGAAAAATGAAACCAGACCACCAACTTACACCATACACAAGAATAAACTCAAAATGGATAAAAGACTTAAATGTAAGTGGGGAAACCATAAAAATCCTAAAAGAAACCATAGGCAGCAAAATCTCAGACATCACTTGTAGCAATATGCTTGCAGATGCATCTCCTAGTTCAAAGGAAACTAAGGAGAAAATAAACAAATGGGACTACAACAAAATAAAAAGCTTCTGCACAGCAAAAGAAAACATCAACAAAATGAAAAGGGAGCCCACTGTATGGGAGAACATATTTGGCAATGATACATCTGATAAAGGGTTAATATCCAAAATATATAAGGAACTCATTCAACTTAACAATAGGAAGACAAACAATCCAATTAAAAGATGGGCAAAGGACCTAAATAGACACTTCTCTAAAGTGGACATACAGATGGCCAAGAGACATATGAAAATTAAAACGGCAATGAGGTATCACCTCACACCGGTTAAAATGGCTACCATCAACAAATGACAAGTGCTGGCGAGGATGTGGAGAAAAGGGAACCTTAGTACACTGCTGGTGGGAATGCAGACTGGTGCAGCCATTATCGAAAACAGTATTGAGTTTCCTCAAAAAATTAAATATGGAACTGCCATTTGACCCAGTGATCCCACTTCTAGGAATATATCCTAAGAAACCTGAAACACCAATTAGAAAGAAAGTATGCACCCCTATGTTCACAGCAGTGCATTACAATGGCTAAGATCTGGAAACAGTGTCCATCAGAAGATGAGTGGATAAAAAAAGTTGTGGTACATTTACACCATTGGATTATTATGCAGCTGTAAAAAAGAAGGATCTCTTACCCTTTGAGACAGCATGGAGGGACCTGGAGAGTATTATTCTAAGTGAAATAAGCCAGTCAGAGAAAGACAAGTATCACATGATTTCACTCATATATAGAATTTAATAAACAAAATAAATTGAACAAAATAGATGCAGAGACATGGAAGCATGGAACAGACTGTCAAATCTCAGAGGGAAAGTGGGTGGGAAAAGACCAACCAAAGACCTTGTATGCACATATGCATAACCCCTGGACACAGACAATAGGGTGGTAAAGGCCTGGGGAGGGGGACAGGGGCAGGTTAGAAGGGCTCAATGGGGGAAAACGGAGGACATATGTAATACTTTCAACAATAAAGATAAAAAAATAAATATAATGGTTAAAAGGGTAAATTTTATGTTATGTATATCTTACTGTAAAGAAAAAGCATGTACTATGGGGTCCTTCCAACCCCATCCTTCAAAAGGAACCCAGGGAATGGAAAGACTCAAAGCTAAAGCTTCTTTATAGTAAACAACAGTTTAACAAACAAACTTTTAAAGACAGTTTTATTGGTAATGGAAGTACTAGTAGAGTGAGGGGAGCTGGTAGTAGGTTTTAAGATGATTTGATACTATCTCCATATTGCATCTCCTATCTAATACAGAGGAAATATGCTAATTGACCCTCACACCATCACAAAAGATGGCAGCACCCACAGCCAATAAGGAGGGATTATGCTAATTGACTGCTCCACCCTCAAAGATGGCGGTGACCACAGCCAATAGGGAGGGAATATGCTAATTGACTGCCACGCCCTCAAAGATAGCAGCACCCACAGCCACCAGATGGTGGCGCCCAGTCCCCTCAGCCCCACTGGGGTGGCAGGTGCGCGGCAAGGCCCGGCCCACTCCCAGACGGGCCCAGCCTTGTCGTGCGCCATCCTCTGGAGTCCTCCAGTCCCCTCAGCCTCCCAGCCGCCCAAGGCTGGCCTGAGGTGCAGGCAAGCCTCGGATAGCAGCTGCCCAGCCATCCAGGGCTGCCTGAGGCTCAGGTAACCAGGGCCGCTCGAGGCTTGCGCTGCCGGCAGTGGCAGCAGCAGACGTGTGATAGGGGTTGCCTTCCCCTGAGTGCTGGGTCGCCTCCCAACCCTGGACTGTGAGAGGGGGCAGGCCTGGCTGAGGGACCCCCGCTCCAGTGCATGAATTTTCATGCACCGGGCCTCTAGTCATGACATAATTTAATATTGAGATATTAATAAACTGCAAAACAGGCATAAGAGACCAACAAAATTCTGGGTTCTTTTGTTTATTTGAGTTTTGAGGCTGGAGTGAGAGATTCAGAAGTGCCCATGCCAGAGATCCATGTGCTGCAGGCAAGCCCTCGAGATATCTGCACCTGGTGCTTAAAATAGACAAACAGGAGTCCCATCTCAATAAAGGCTGACTCTTTAGACTCCTAACTCCAGTACTGAAGATTTCAACTGACCCCTTGGGCATTTCCTGGAGTCTCAGTGACTGGAGGGGTGTGGTGGATGAGGGTCAGGGAAACCCAACAGCTGAACCAAGTTTATATTTTAAGCAAACAGTGAGAATGTAAATTTAAAAAAAATCCCTAATTTGCCTGTCAAAGAGACTATAAGAAAAAAAATGCACATGATCCCATCTGCTGTCACAGCTGACAGGCTGTACTATGGTCCCACCCTTCGTGGTCAGTGAGTAGGTAGAATAGATTTAAAAATAAGGCATATGCTGGCTTGTTTGTTTTGTTTAATGTGATGACTGATGCTTTTTAGAAAATAAATTTCAAACCTTTCACAGAAGAAAGAAAAGAAGCAGCTGGTGGGCTGGATATGGCCATGGTGTCTAGACACGGAGCAGGCAACCAGGGACAGTGTGGGAGATAAGTGCACAGAGACCTGCCACAGCTACCTCAGCTTAGGGATGAGGGTGTGCACAGGGTCGGCTGTGCAATCTGCAGTAGCAGGAACTTTCAAGCCTCCAAGAGACAGGACAAGGACTCTCAGTCCTTCCTCCCAGCCTTAGAAGATCCTCTGGACCACTCTGAGGTGGTGACTGTCCCTGTGCACAGAGCAAATTGAGGCTTGGTGGGGGGGTTCTCAACCCAGGTCTCTCTCTGACTCCAGCCTCTCCCACAGGGTGGGACAGAGGACAGACAGGGCATGGGGTCAGGGCAGGGGCCTGATTCCAGATCCCAGCTCTTTGCTCTTAAGCTGTGTGCCCTCAGGCAGGCATGTAACCTCTCAGGGCCACCTGAACTCTTCCCCAAAACCACAGTGGCACACAGTGGATAAATGTTAATTTTTCTGCTTCCCTCCCCAAAGGATGAGCTACTCAGAGTCTAGAGCAGCGGTTCTCAACCTGTGGGTCGCGACCCCTTTGGGGGTCGAACAACCCTTTCACAGGGGTTGCCTAAGACCATTGGAAAACACATATATAATTACATATTGTTTTTGTGATTAATCACTATGCTTTAATTATGTTCAATTTGTAACAATGAAATTGGGGGTCACCACAACATGAGGAACTGTATTAAAGGGTCGTGGCATTAGGAAGGTTGAGAACCACTGGTCTAGAGGGAGGAGGCAAACATTTAATAAGCTATGCAGCAGTCTGTGATAGGTTTGAATAGAGCAATGAGCAGAGAGATCTCAGAGCACCAGGGAGGGAGAGAGCAAGGACAGGGCCAGCAGAGTCTGCAGAGCAATGAAGCAAGATTCTAGTGGACCCGCCAGGGCTGGCCCCTAAGCTGAACTCTTGGCTCTGACAACAGAGCAGGGCTGCCCCATGAGCTGCGTGTGTACAACACAGAGCAATCCTCTGAAACTGCCCCAGACTCAAGGCACTGCTGAGGCAGCGGGAGACTGAAAGGGACCTCCATCTAAATTAAAGGCCAACTCTCTCATAGCTGTGTAGGAATAATTCAGGTCAGCCAAGGGCAGGCAAGAAGAGCTCCCAGCTCCTGCCCTGGGTCAGGCCTGCCAGCAGTGTGCTTACCTTCCAACAGGGGAGACAACAACAAAGCAAACCTGATAGACAGTGACATTCACTGTAAGTAGCAACACCAACCCTGGGAGGAGCCAATGCTGCCGATGCAGATAGGCTGGTCAGGGAAGGCCTCTACAAGACCAGATGGAACTGTTGTGCCAAGACTAGAAGGGGGAGGGAGCTGAGTAGTCATCTGGAGAAAGAGTGAGCCAGGCAAAGGCCGTGGGGAAGTGAGTGACAGGGAGCCCAGGAAGAGCTGAAGCAGAGAGATGACAGGGTAGGTGATCAGAGCCATGAGGGTTCCTGGAGGACTTAGTCTCTGACTGTGAGCTGGGAGGAGCCTTGCAGGAATCGGAACAGGAGATATAGACTTGGGTTTTATCAGGACCCCTCTGGCTATTCAGTGGGGAATGGACTAACTGTGGGAATAAATGAAGGAAGGAAGAAACCAATGAATAAATGAATACAGAGAGACAGGACAATGGCAACCAGGAGCCAGCCCAGGCCTGGTACGCCCTGTGAGTGTGGTCCTGTTGGAAGGTACCTGGCCACTGGGAGAGGCTCTGATACTTGTCCCACTGGGACCATCTAGTCTGGTCATTCTCAAACAAAATTATGAGAGAAAAGTTATCTTCTTCACCACACATATCCTCAAGATTTTGTTATTTTTAAATTTATTTATTTTTATTTTTTTTCACATAAAAGAGAAAACACTTTATTCTTATATCAGAATCAAGAAAGGAGAGAGTAACATGTAACTTGACATTAGATACAGATCTCTTTCTATTTTTATTTTTGTCTCCCATCCTCACCACCTCTCCTTTGGCAACCATCAGCTTGTTTGCTATACCTATGAGTTTGTTTCTGTTTTGTTTTTTAGATTCCACATATAAGTGAAAACATTCACTATTTGTCTTTGTCTGATTTATTTCACTTAGGTCCATCCATGTTGTTGCAAATGGCAAGATTCCATTCTTCTTTATTGATACATAATTATATTCCATTCAATATATATATTCTTTGTCCATTCACCTACCAATGGGCACCTAAGTTGCTTCTGTATCTTGGCTATTACTAGTAATGCCACAATGAATATGAGAGAGCATATATCTTTTCGAATTAGTGTTTTGGGTTTCTTCAAATACCCAGAAATGAAAAGTCTGGGTCCTGTGATACTTCTATTTTAGTTTTTTTGAGGAACCTCCATACTGCTTTCCATAGTGGCTATATAAATCTGCATTCCCACCCACAGTGCCCAAGGGCTCCTTTTTCTCCATATCCTCACCAGCTCTTGTTAGTTGATTTATTGATGATAGCCATTCTGACAGGTGTGAGATGATATCTCATTGTGGTTTTAATTTGCATTTCCCTTGCGATTAGTGACTAAGCATTTTTTCATGTCTCTTGGTCATCTGTATGTTCTCTTTGGAGAAGTGCTTATTCAGATTCTTTGCCCATTTTGTCACTGGATTTTTGGTGTTGCGTTGTATGAGTTCCTTATATATTTTGGATATTAACTCCTTATAAGATGTATTGTTGCCGATTATCTTCTCCCATTCAGTAGGTTGTCTTTTTGTTTTGTGGATGGTTTCCTTCACTGTGTAAAACCTCTTTAGTTTGATATAGTTCCATTTGTTTATTTTTTATTTTGTTTCCCTTGCCCAAGGAGACATACCCAAAAAGATATTGCTAAGAGAGATGTCAAAGAGTTTACTGCCTGTTTTCTTCTAGGAATTTTATGATTTCAGGTCTTACATTTAAGTTTTTAATGCATATTGAATTTATTAATATATTAATATGTGGTTTAAATAAATGGTCTAGTTTCATTCTTTTACAGATATCTGTCCAGTTTTCTAAATACCATTTATTGAAGAGATTGTCTTTACCCCATTGTATATTCATGCTTCCTTTGCCACAGATTAATTGACCATATAGGCATGAATTTATTTTAGGGCTCTCTATTCTGTTCCATTGATCTATGTGTCTGTTTTTGCCAGTACCATGCTGTTTTGATTACTGTTACCTTATAGTATAGTTTGATATTAGGTAATGTGATGCCTCCAACTTAGTTCTTTTTCAAGATTTTATTCTTGAGGTCTTTTGTGATTCCATATAAATTTTAAGATTATTAGTTCTAGTTCTATAAAAAATGCCATTGGGATTTTGAAAGGAATTGCATTGAATTTGTATATTGCTTTGGGTAGTATGGACATTTTAACAATGTTAATTCTTCCTAGTCATGGTAGACCTTCCATTTATTTGTATCTTCTTCAATTTCTTTCTTCAATGTCTTACAGTTTTCAAAATATAGGTCTTTCACCTCCTTGGTTAAATTTATTCCTAGGTATGTTATTCTTTTTGATGCAATTGTAAATGGGATTGTTTAATTAATTTATCATTAATATAATTAATGAATCATTATCATTGGTGCATAAAAACTGATTTCTGAATATTAATATTGTGTCTTGCTACTTTACTGAACTCATTTATTAGTTCTAATAGTTTTTTGGGGGGGAGTCTTTATGGTTCTCTCTATATAGTATCATGTCATCTGCAAATAATGGCAATTTTACTTCTTCCTTTCGAATTTGGATGCTTTTTACTTCTTTACCTTATCTGATTGCTGTGGCTAGGATTTCCAATACCATGTTGAATAAAAGTGGTGAAAGTGACAACCTTGCCTTGTTTCTGATCTTGAAGAAAAAGCTTTACATCATTGAGTATGATGTCAGTTGTGGTTTTGTCAGGTGTGGCCTTTATTATGTTGAGATAGATTCCCTCTATTCCCACTTTGCTAAGAGATTTTATCATAAAATGCTTTTTGGTTTTGCTAAATGGTTTTTCTGCGTTTATTGATATGATATTTCATATCATATGATATCATATGATATTTAACCTTCATTTTGTTTCTGTGGTATATCACGTTGTTCTGTAGATATTGAACTATCCTTGCATCCCAGGAATAAATCCCACTTGCTTATGGTAAATGGTCTTTTTAATGTATTGCTGGATTCGATTTGCTAATATTTGGTTGAGGATTTCTACATCTATGTTCATTAGGGATGAACATATAATTTTCTATTTTTGTAGTGTCTTTGTTTAGTTTTAGTATCAGGGTAATGCTTGCCTTGTAAAATGAGTTTGGGAGTCTTCCTTCTTCCATTTTAAATTTTATTTTACTAATTTGATTTTGTTAGTAGTTATCAGTCTGTTCAGATTTTCTTTTTCTCCCTAATTTAATCTTGAAAGATTGTATGTTTCTAGGAATTTATCCATTTTTTCCCAGGTTGTCCAATTTGTTGGTGTATAATTGTTCATAGTATTTTCTCATAATCCCTTGTGTTTGTGTTGTTAGAAGTTACTTTCCACTTTAATTTCTGATTTTATTTATTAGGACCCCCTCTCTTTTTTTCTTTATGAGTCTGGCTAAAGATTTATTCATTCTGTTTATGTTTTCAAAGATTCTGCTCTTGGTTTCATTGATCTTTTCTAATTGTTTTTTAACTCGTTTATTTTTGCTCTGACATTTATAATTTCTTTTCTTCTACTTATTTTAGGCTTTGCATTTTCTTCCTTTTCTAGTTCCTTTTGGTATAAGGTTATTTTTGGGTCATCGTGTTTTAATTTTCATTCATCTCATAGTATCTTTTGATTTCTAACTTGATCCTTGTTTAGTAGCATATTTAGCCTCCAAGTGTTTGTGTGTTTTTCAGTTTTTACTTGTTATTAATTTTTAATTTCATACCATTGTGATAGAAAGTACTTGATATAGTTTCAATCTTCTCAAATTTATTGAGACTTGTTTTGTGGCCTAAACGTGGTCTATTCTCGAAAATATTTCATGTACACTTGAAAAGAATATATATACTGCTGCTTTGGGGTGAAGTGCCTTAAAAATATTAATTAAATCCATCTGGTCTAATGTGTTTTTTAAGGCCACTCTTTCCTATCATTTTCTGTCTGGATGACCTATCAATTGATGTCAATGGAGCATTAAAGTTCCCTATTATTATTGTCTTACTGTTAATCAACCACTTTATGTTTGTCAATATTTTCTTTATATGTTTAGGTGCTTCTACTTTGGGTGCATAGATATTTACAAGAATTATATCCTCTTGTTGGACTGATCTTTATCATTATGTAACGTCTTTCTTTGTCTCTTGTTACAGCCTTTGTTTTAAGGTCTATTACTATCCCTGCTCCCCCCCGCCCTCCCCCCGCCCTTTCCATTTGCATGAAATATATTTTTTCATCCATTTACTTTCAGTCTGTGTAGGTCTTTCTATCTGAAGTGGGTCTCTTATAGGCAGCATATGGGTATTGTTCTTTTTTAATCCATTCTGTCACCCTATGTCTTTTGATTGGAGCACTGGTCTATTGACATTTAAAGTAATTATTTATATATATATAGTTATTTCCATTTTATTGTTGTCTGATTGTTTTTGTGATTATCCTCAGTTCCTTTTCTATTCTCTTGCTCTCTTCTCTTGTATGATGACTTTCTATAGTGCTATGTTTGGATTCCTTTTTCTTCATTTATTGTATTTCTTGTAAAAAGTTATGTTTGTGGTTACCATATGCTTCATGTATATCAAGCTCTGTTTATAACATTCTATTTTAAGATTATGGTTGTCTAACTTTGAGTATATCTAAAATCACTACAATTTTTGTCCACCCTCTCCACATTTATGTTTGTTATTTTTTACTCCTTTTGTTTGTGGCCTTAATTTATTGTTGTAATTACTCATGCTTTTCCTACTTTAGTCTTTTAACCTTTGTAGTAGCTTTATAGTTGGTTAATCAACTGTTTTTACTGTTTGCCTTTGTCAGTGAGAACTTTTTCTTTCTTACATTTTCTTATTTCTATTTTTTGTCTTTTCTTCTTAAAGAACTCCCTTCAACTTTTCTTGTAATACTGACTTAGTGGTGATGAACTCTCTTAGCTTTTTCTTGTCTGGGAAACTCTTTATCTCTCCTTTGATTTTAAATGCTAGCCTTGCTGAATAGAGCATTCTTGGTTGTAGGTCTTTGACTTTCATGACTTTGAACACTTCATGATAATCCCTTCTAGCCTGCAGAGTTTCTGTTCATAAATCAGCAGATAATCTTATGGGAGCTTCCTTGTATGTAACTAACTGCTTTTCTCTTGCTACTTTTAAGATTAGATTCTTTGGCATTTTAATTATGGTGTGGGTCTCTTTAGGTTCATCTTGTTTGGGACTTTCTGCACTTCCTGGACTGTATGTCGATTTCCTTTGAAAGTGGGAAGTTTTTAGTCAATATTTTTCCAAATAGATTTTCAATCCTTTTCTCTTTTACCCCACTTTCTGATATCTCTATGATGCAAGTGTTGGTATGCTTGATGTTTTCCCAGAGGCTCCTTAAACTATCCTCATTTAAAAAAAATTCTTTTCTTTTTGCTGTTCTAATTGGGTGTTTTCTACTTTTTCTTCTAGATTGCTGATTAGATCCTCTGCTTCATCCAATCTACTATTGATTTCCTCTAGTATATTCTTCATTTCATTTATTGTCTTCATTTCTGGCTAGTATTTTTTTAATGATTTTTATCTCCTTTTTATGTTTTCTCTTTATTGAAGATCTGAATAAGTTAATCAATTTTGCCCCTAAGTTCATTGAGCATCCTAATAACCAGTGTTTTGAACTCTATCTGGTAGATTTCTTGTCTCCATTTCATTTAGTTCTTTTCCTGGAGTTTTGTCCTGTTTTTTCATTTGGGACAAGTTTATTTGTCTTCTCATTTTGGCTGATTTCCTGTGTTGTTTTTTTGTTTGTTTGTTTGGTTTTAATTAGGTATATCTCCTACATTGCTACGTCTCCTGGTCTTTGCAGAGTAGCCTTATGTAAAAGGTGTAGTGTGGTGTCCAGTGGTGCAGTCCCTGGTCACTTTAGCATGTGCTCCTGGGGTGTCCCCTGTGTGGATTGTGTGTGCCCTCCTGTTGTAGTTGAGCCTTAATTGCTGTTGGCACCTCAATCGGTGAGGTCCACCTTTAGGCTTACTGGCTATGAGGGCTGACTGTGCTTAGAGGATAAGCCGTTATGTGGGGGCTGTCACCATGGGAGCAGAAGTTGGTTTGGTGGGGTCTGCTGACAACTAAGTCTGTCCATTGGGTGTGTCCTTTAAAATGCTGTTTGGGTGTGATCTGAAGCTGGCTCCTTGGTGTGTTGGTTCTGGAGCCTCTTGGGGGGTGCTTTGGTGTAGGCTGGCAATTTTCAACCTTTTTCATCTCATGTTACATATAAACTAATTACTAAAATTCTTGGCACACCAAAAATATATTTTTTGCTAATCTGACACAAAAAATAGGTATAATTTTGATTCATTCACACTGGATAACTATTGTTTTGTTGGCTGTTACCATTATTTTCTTTGACAATCTAAGGGGAAAGAGGTCAGTTAGCTCCTAACTAAATTGTCAGGTATTGCATGTTTTAAAAATTCTTGCAGCACACCAGTGTTCCTCTTATGGCATCCTGGTGTGCCGCTAGCTTGAAAATCGCTAGTGTAGGCTAATGTCAGCAGCTGCTTCTGCTGGAGTTGGCGCCACTTAGCAGGTGCTACAAAGTGATTTGCAGTTGGTTGCTGCTTTGGCTTGGAGGTGCCTCTGAGAGCTATGTTGTGAATTGAGGCCGGCTGCCACTTGTGCCAGGCTTGGGATCCTTTGGTGGGCACCACAATGTGAGCTGAAGCCAGATGTCACTTGTACCAGGCTTGTGGCCACTTAGTTGGAGTTACATTCCAGGCCAAGACTGGCCACTGCATATGCCAGGCTTGGGACCACCTGTTGAAAGATATAATACAATGAGACCAGTTGCTACTTGTACTAAGCTTGGGGCCACATAGCAAGAGCTACAAGGCATGTGGGGGTAAGCCACTGTTTGTTTGGCATTTGTGGACCTTTGAGAGATTTGGGGAACATCCATAGTGTGCACCAAGGCAGACCACTGGGTGGAGGAGCCACTGGAAGAGGCTTGGACCTGTCAGGTGTTTTGAGTGGGGCAGGGTCTCAGGACTAGGGTGGAGCAAACAGTGATAGGTTTATGAAGAGCACAGATTTGGCATCTGCCTGCACTGGGCTGGCTGGTTGGGGGAAGGGCTCAACAAAGGACTGATGGTGCCTACCAGCACTTCTGGCCCCAGAAGGAGTTTTTCTGATCTCTGCTCCTCATCCCTCTTCCTGAAGTTAGTTGAATTTGTTACTGTCCATGTCTCTGTTGCTTTTTCAAACTGCTGCCCCTGTGCTGAAGCTTAGAGCCAGTGAGTTTATGAGCAAGTGAGTCTGTGCCTGGGACCCTTAAAAGGTCTGCCTCAGTCTCCAGCAGCCTTCTTTCCTTCTCGGTTGCAATCCCTGCTGGTTTTCATAGCTAGATGTTATGGGGACTTCTCTTCCCAGCACTGGTGCCTCAGGCTGATGAGCGTGGTGTGGGGCTGGAGTTCCTCGTTCTTCAGGGGGGACCTATACAACTGAGATACCCCTCCCAATTCTTTTTTTTCAATCCCCACCTGAGGACATGTTTTTATTGATTTTTGAGAGAGAGAGAGAAACATCAACATGAGAGAGAAACATTGATCGTTGCCTCCTGTACATGCCCCAACTGGAGATCAAACCAGCAACCTAGGTATGTGCCCTGTTCAGGAATTGAACCACACATTTTGGTGCACGGAATGATGCTCCACCAACTGAGCCACTGGCAGGGCTCCCTCCCAATTCTTAATCACACACCATGGGTGTGGGGCCAGCCCATTCCGGATCTCTGCCCTTCCTATCAGTCTCACAGTAGCTTCTTTGTTATATCCTTAGTTATAGGAATTCTGTTCAGCTAGATTTAGTTGGTTCTCAGTGATGGTTGTTCTATAACATGGTTGTAATTCTGATATGGTTGTGGGAGGAGGTGAGCACAGCATTTACCTACTCCATCATTTTGACTGGAAGTCCTGAGTTTTTTTTTTTTAATATCATGAATGGGCATTGGATATGTCTGCATCATTGATATGATCATATGATTTTGTCTTTAGCCTGTTGAGATGGTGGATTACATTGATTGCCTTTTGTATATTGAACCAACCTTGCATATTTATAATAAATCCCATTTAGTCATGGTGTAAATATTTTTATATATTACTGGATTAGGTTTGCTAGTATTTTGTTTAGAATTTTTGCATCTATGTTCATGAGAAATGCAGGTCTGTAGTAAAAATAGTATTATATCTTCCCTAAATTTTTGGTAGAGTTCACCAGTAAAACCATGTAGGCCTGGAGTTATCTTTGTGACATTTTAAAATACAATTTTATTTTCTTTGATAGGCATAAAGCTATTTAGGTTATCTATTTCCTCTTGAGTGAGCTTTCTTGGTTTACGCCTTTCATGAAATTTGGATATTTCATTAAAATTTTTAATTTATTGGCATAAAGTTATTCATTATAGTTTCTTATTACCTTGTTTGTCTGCCCCCCCCCACCCCCGCCCCCTAGCTGTACTAGGACATGCTCCTAAGGCAGATTTGGTCCATTTCTTAGATATTTCAGATGTCCCATTTTATTTGCAGCCTGGTTTTAAACATCAAATGGGTTTTTTTTCCTCCAGCAAACTTCAGGGAACCCCAGAGGCTACTGGAAATTGATCCCATGTTACAAGCAGAGACTCTCTTTGCTACCTGTATACAGAAATGGGGAGGGGGGCACTGAAGGTCTGTTTAGAGATAAGAAAATGAGACATGTTTCTCATGCAATAATTTGATATTAAAATTTGATACCAACATTGGCCCAAATGACCTTTCAGTACAGAGGTTACTGTCTAATCAGCTGATCCCAAAAGTACCTGTTCTGACCAGAGGGGCTGTAACCATGGAGGAAAGGCTAAAGAAGCTGTACTGGCTGCCCATGAGTCCTATCACTGCCTTCCACTCTGTCCAGGCAGTCTCAGGCATAGATTCAGATGTGGCCCCAGGAGAGAGATCTGGAATCAGCAGGAAGTTAACTTCTTGTCACTGTGAAATGTCTCAGGTGGTGATGACCTTTCCATCACTGGAAGGATGCAAACAGGAGCTGGATGATCTGCTAACACGGATATCACTGTTGGAGCTGAGCCGAATGGCACTTTCTGCTCCTTCTATGTAGCAAATGATCATGCTGTGGGAGTGAGAATCTAGCCTCATTAATTCATAAACCCTGGCTCTTTGCTAGAAGTGTGTTTCCATGGAAATGACAGTGAACTGCACAGACCCGCAGCATCTCCCTGCATTGGCCGCTGTGGTCCTGGGTGGCCAGCATCCTTGCCAAGCCTGGCTTTGCCCTGCCTCTCTGGAGGGTACCATGCCTCACTCAGCCAGTTACATAACTGGCCGCCTTGGAAGAACTGCTGCACAGAGTCACAAGGTTATCAAACTAGTTCAAGGTAATTTATGACTCTGAGATGCTTGGGTTTCTAAGTACAACTGGCAACCACAAACTGCAAAAGCTTCAGACTCCCTCCCCAAAGGAAGACTGCCCAGCCTGGGAGTGGCCCCAATGCCAAGTTGGCAGGAAGGGGTGTCACAGTAGTGGGCCAAGCCTAGCCCACCCGCACCCCAGCAGAGCCCACCTGAAGACTCAGTGAGACCACCTCATGCTGCCGTGCTTCCTCCCCTCATCGCTGGTGTGGGTGAGAAGGTCATGATGATTTTTTTCCTTTAATCTTGCCTTTTCTTTTTTTAAATTTTATTTTATTGTTTAAAGTATTACAAATAGTAGTACACACGTCTCCTTTTTTTCCCCATTGACCTTCCCCCGGCCTCCCCTCTCCCTCCTGCCCCCCTCCCCCCAGTGTCTTACGTCCATTGGTTATGCTTATACGCATGCATACAAGTCAGTGAAAGAAAAATCCTCTGGCTGCCCATGAGTCAGAGCTGGGACTCCACTGCAGCAGGCAGGAGTCCTAATAGCTTAGCCCAGCTTCAGAAGCTGGGGAGTACATTCTCTGGAGTTGGGAAGGTCCAAGGAAGGCCCAGGTCTGCCATGGATCCAGGGCTCAGGGACAAAGCTCTTCTATATTCTACGATGGGGGTCAGTCCCTATGGGGACTGGGGTCTCATACCAGTCACCAAGAGACAGAGCTGGAGGCCTGGTCAAGGTCCAAAGGAACCATGTGGGTCATAGTGAGGAGCATGGAGTCTGGAGCCTGACAGCCTGGGTCCAAATCCCAGCTCACTCATCGACCTGCGAGTGACCCTGGGCAAGTCACATCATGGCTGTGAGCCTTGGTGTCCTCATCTGTAAGTAGGGCACAAAACAGTGTTGTGAGGACCCCATGAAATGCTTAGACCAGGCAGGGCCTGGCACATCACAAATGCTGTGGAAGTGAGCTGTTGTCATCATCATAATTATCATCATAGGGTACAGGTCAGAGCCACAGAAGGAGTCTAAGAGGCTCCAACAGCCTTTCCCTGTGCGACACGGTCCTGAGACCTGGAACCTCACTGACCCCACAGGTGGGGGGCAGAGGTGGAGCCTGGGAGCCAGACAGGGATCAGGGCAGATATGAGGGGGTGGGGGAATGCTGGAGTAAGTGCCCACTACTGGTCACCAGTTGTGGAGAAGAGACCACCTCCCTTCCAGGCTCAAAACCTCAGAGTGGGGCTGCTTCAAGGGCTCAGGAGTTGGGAGGAGCCGAGGGGGGCGGGGTGCGGGGGGGGGGGGCGGGGGGGGGGAGTATAACCAGAGGCCACAGCACTGCACACCCACATCAGGGGTGGAGCTTTCCTGGCTAAGACAGGCTCTCTGCTCCAGGGTGATGGAATGCTGCCCCCAGAGTTCTCCATCTCATTACCAGGCAAGGGACTAGCAGGAAGCACAAGAAAGAGTCTATTCAACCACAGGTGCCTCATCATCACAGTGACACTAGGACAGTGATGGCGAACCTTTTGAGCTCGGCGTGTCAGCATTTTGAAAAACCCTAACTTAACTCTGGTGCCGTGTCACATATAGAAATTTTTTGATATTTGCAACCATAGTAAAACAAAGATTTACATTTTTGATATTTATTTTATATATTTAAATGCCATTTAACGAAGAAAAATCAACCAAAAAAATGAGTTCGCATGTCACCTCTGACACGCGTGTCATAGGTTCACCATCACTGCACTAGGAGGAACAAGGCAGAGGATGAGAAGCAGAAGCAGCAAGCACCTCTCAGGCCTTTAGGAGGAACATGCCAGAATGGTCTCTATGCCTACTCAATGGAGCCCACAGGAGGGAAATGGAAAGGCAGGCTATTGGGTTTGATCCCTTCAGCACCAGCCCTATTGTATGCAGTCAGACACTGAGAGGAAGGAACACAGAGCTTGCCCTCAGTGAGTCCCAGCCAGACTCCATGTCTGGGCCACTTTAGTACAACCACTACAGACTCAGCCCTTTTCTCTGCACCCATTTCCTCATTCTCTCAGAAACACCTGGGATTGCTATCCTGTTCTCTCGAGGAACTTGCACATACCGGAAACTGCAATGGTAAAAGAAGGAAACAGGTGTAGATAGACAAGAGGCATGGCTGCAGAGTGCTCTAAAAGTTACTAAAGATCTGAGGGCCTTAATACTTATGATTTTTTAAAAGGCTTCTTAAAATGTGACTCAAGAAAGAAGGCCCATTTAGTGAAGGAGCTGGAATTGGATATCGATTGGGAAAATAAAGTTGAATCCCTGCCTCACACCACATCCCCCCAACAAATCCTAGATACATTAAAAACTACAATTGAAAGGGAAAACTTTAAGAAGAATTTTCTATAAGGGACTATATTTCCAAATTTTGAGCTGAGAACAATTTCTTAAACAAGAAACAAAAAGCTTACAAAGCATTAAAAATGGTAGATTTAACTGCAGTAGAAAATTTGGCTCTCGAGAATCGAAGATGGTGGCATAGGTAAACACCGGAGTTTGCTGCCTCGAACAACCACTTCAAAAATACAACTAAAAGTCGGAGCGGACATCAACCAGAACCACGGGAAGGCTGGCTGAGGAGAGTCTCTTCAACTAGAAGCAAAAACAACAGCATTCCGATGCTCAGCGGAGGCGCAGTGTGGAAAATTTAAAGGTACGGCGGTGCGGTGGTGAGGGTGCGCGCGCAAAGCGGGCTGGCGGCTGAGGGCGGGACTGTCTGGCTACGGCCCCCCCGAGGTTTGCAGCGGTTACGGGGACAGAGAGGCAGAGCCCCTGGGGACGGACTGAGAGCAGTCATAGTGGCTCCCTCCCCCCGCCCTGTTGAGCCCGCCCCGCCCAAGTCCTGCGCACGGCCATTTGCCGATCGCCTCAGGCAAAGGCTGGACTAGCGCCTCCCCAGAAGACAGACGTTTTCCACAGCTGATTCCTACAGCCAGTCGGCCTGGTGGTCAAATCCCTCTAGTGTTAACTACAACAATTAAGGCTTGGCTAGAACAAGACTGCGCACAGAGACCACAAGGGGGTGCACCAAGAAAGCATATAAGATGCGGAGACAAAAAAACATGACAGAAATGGAGGATATGGAGCTAAGAATCGCAATTTTGAGGGCTTGCCATAAATTTGTGCAGAGCCTCACGAAAACTAATGAGACCCTCGATGCTACGATAAAGAAATTAGAAAGTAAGCATACACGGACTGAAATAAAGAATATTATACCCAATAGCAGACCAGAGGAGCACAAGAATCAAACCAAAGATTCGACAAAAAACACCCAATTGGAAAAGCAAAATGAAAAAAGAATCCGAAAGTGTGAAGATAGTGTAAGGAGCCTCTGGGACAGCTTTAAGCGGTCTAATATCAGAATTATTGGAGTGCCAGAAGATGAGAGACAGCAAGATATTGAAAACCTATTTGAAGAAATAATGGCAGAAAACTTCCCCCACCTGGAGAAAGAAATGGACTTACAGGTCCAAGAAGCGCAGAGAACCCCAAACAAAAGGAATCCAAAGAGGACCACACCAAGACACATCATCATTAAAATGCCAAGAGCAAAAGACAAAGAGAAAATCTTAAAAGCAGCAAGAGAAAGAGGCTCAATTACCTACAAGGGAATACCCATACGACTGTCAGCTGATTTCTCAACAGAAACTTTGCAGGCCAGAAGGGAATGGCAAGAAATATTCAAAGTGCTGAATACCAAGAACCTACAACCAAGATTACTTTATCCAGCAAAGCTATCATTCAGAATTGAAGGTCAGATAAAGAGCTTCACAGATAAGGAAAAGCTAAAGGAGTTCATCACCGCCAAACCAGTATTATATGAAATGCTGAAAGGTATCCTTTAAGAAGAGGAAGAAAAAGAAAAAGGTAAAGATACAAATTATGAACAACAAATATGCATCTATCAACAAATGAATCTAAGAATCAAGTGAATAAATAACCTGATGTACAGAATGAACTGGTGATTATAATGAATCAGGGACATAGAAAGGGAATGGACTGACTATTCTTGGGGGAAAAGGGGTGTGGGAGATGCGGGAAGTGACTGGACAAAAATCATGCACCTATGGATGAACTCAGTGGGTGGGGAGTGAGGGTGGAGGGTGGGGTGGGAGCTGGAAGGAGGGGAGTTATGGGGGGAAAAAAGAGGAACAAATGTAATAATCTGAACAATAAAGATTTAAAAAATAAAAAAAAAAAGATTTAACTGCAGTAAAATAAAGTATTACTTCTTACCAAAGACAGGTGAAAAGATAAACCAAAAATGGTATGAAGCCATTTGGAATATGCAGAACTAGCAAAGGGTAGTGTCCAGAATACATAAAGACCTGCAAGCACACAGGAAAAAAAGAGAATGCGGAGCAAAAAGACTGGAAGCAGGCACACAAATGAACACAGGAAAAGATGCTCAGTTTCACTAGTGCACAGGGCAATGCAAATAAGATCCCAATGAGATGTCATTTTATGCCCACTAGAGTGGAAAAAGTAAGGCCTCTGACGGCCAAGGGTTTGAAAGGGTACAGATCAACGGGAATACGTAAGGACTGTTGATGAGAGTGTTAACTGGTACCAACACTTTGTAAATCACTTTGGGTTCACCATTCACATATCTTATAATCCTGCAAGTCCACTCCTAGGCATTATACAAGGCAAGTACAAGATCTCATAGCAGCATTGTTAATAATAGAAAATAAAACAGAAATGATCCAAATACTCATTGACAGGAAAGTGTAAAAATAAATTGTGGGATAGTCATACCAGTGAAAATAAACTACAGCTACACACAACAGCATAGATAAAGCAGAGAAACAGTAAAATATTGAGTAAAAACTGCAAGTCTTCTAAGTTCACACATAGTATAGCATTTTTGTAAAGCTCAAGAACAAACAAAAGAATACAATGTTTAGATATATGAGCAAGAGAATTACAAACAGACATACCTTCAGGAGAGCAGTGGCCTCCATGGTGGGACCATATGCAAACATAGATTCCAATTATTGGGAAGGTTCTAGTCCTGGAGCCCAGTGCTTGGTGTTGGACTGTCCTTTATAATGTATAAAACACACTAAATATTAAAAGGATATGGGCAAAGGAGAGAAAGAAGAGGAACAGTGTGGTTTTCCTGTCACACAGCTCACTGTGGCACAGGGTGCTCAGAAGGACTGGGGGGTGGGACGGGCCAGGAGGCTAAAGGACACAAACTGGCTGAGGGTTTTTCCCCTCCTGGGCCTCAGTTTCTCCATATGGAAAATAAGGGGCATTCTAGGAATGACACATAGCTGGCATGCATGATAATGGCCTCCCGTTCCTCACCCCTGGCAGAGCATGTACCCGGGGCTTTGGGCTCCCCAGCTTGGCACTGCAGGCTGCCAGGAATGGTCACTCAGACAACACACTAAATGAGACCTGCCTGCTGACCTGGAGAGTCCATCCAGCGCTGGCCTGGGCACTAGCTTCTCTGAAAGGCAGTGCCTGACATGGCTTTGGGGCTGGTCCTGGCTGGCCCCTGGCAGTGTAGAACCTCAGCTTCTACAGCTCCCACCCCTGTGGCTTCCAGGCTCCTGGAGCCCCTCGCTGCCCACCCATCCTCCTCACAGAGCTCCGCCCCTTCCCTCCTCTCCCCCCAGTCTGGTGGCCAGGCTCCTGACTCCCCCTGCTGGGGAGCTTCACTGAACTTGAGGACGGCTGGATGGGTAGCAGGCTGAGGGCAGCACTAGAAACAGCCCAATATCTTATCTGACCAACCTCCCTGAGGCAGAAGGACACCATTCCTTCACCACCTTTGCCTACAGAGGCCCTTATTCCTAGGCTCCTCACTGCCTGGAGATGCCCCCTTTGCTCCCCTCATGGCCCATCTTGCAAGAATCCTCCACATTGACACTGCCCCAGCTCCTTCCTCCTAAGCAGGAGTTAATGCCCCCTCCTCTAGATGTCAACTCAGTCATGGAGAACCTGTGGGCTGGATCTGGGTCCAGGTTCCCTGGTATCTGTCCCCCATTTCAGGGAATCCCCCAGAGATCATCTTTTAGCTGGCATGAAAAAAATAATACCTTCAGAAACAATAATTTCTTGGAATAAACAGGCTTTTCCAAGCTCTTTTAGCGCATCGGCCTCACACCCAGTAAAGTTGGCAGCGAGGAAGGTCCTTCCCTCCCCACTCTAACGAGGGAATCCAGAGCCTCAAAGAAAAGTGACTTTCTAGCGTCACTGCCCACTGGCCCACTTTCTGGGAGGCTGGACAGCTATTCTGTCACATTCCAGCAAGGGCCTGGAACCCCAGTCCTGTGTGGACATACCTCCCCTCTTCAGATCATGGGACTGCTGAGTGACCATAGTCCCTAATCACCCAGCAGTGGGACTCGTCCAGTCTTATCCTGATGCCTTCAGATTATTTTAATACCGAGAAAATATTGAGAGATTATATCCAGTGACATGTGTTTTTGGTGATTCATCTCTCTTCTATTTTATTCATCTTATGCAAATTTTAAATGACTGCTGGGGCTGTGTGCGCAGAAAGTCTTGATTTGCTAGAAAGAACTGACTGTGGCAGATTCTTAGAACGGAAGGACAGGAATTTAAGGCATGAGACAAGTCCAATGAGCAGAGTGAAGACAAAGGTATCTCTAGCTGCTTCGACCCAGAACAAAGCACCAGCACGCACCTAAAGTTGGCCACCAGATCCCCAGATCAGAGTCTATCACTGACAGCTGCTGTGGTGAAGGGCTTGGAACCTGCTATTACCACCACTGTCCATAGACTCTGAGAAGCAAACCCTGCCCACCACTCCCCACTTGCACAGGAACTGAAACAACACTGTGTGCACAAATACCGATGCCAGATGTTTGCTTCTGGTCCCTGTTGCTTCTGTGCTTATCCTCTTTCAAGCCATAGAAACATTGAGCACCTGCTTCTTGCTCTATAATCTCCCCCACCACACCTCCCCAGCAAGCCCCCCAACTGGGCAACTCCAACTCTTCCTCAAAACCCACTGTGATGCCTCTTCCTCCAGGCAGTCTCCCTTGCCTTCCCTCCAGTCTCTTTTAGATACTCACTAAGGGCCCAGCACGCGAAATCATGTGAGACCCAGGACCCAGAGTCTCGGCTCGGCGGGACCCAGAAACCCACCTGCGCCTCCGGTCAAGTCCTCCAGAGTCAAGTCCCCGCCCACCCGCACACGCAACCTCCTGCTGATCAGTTGTTATGGCGTGATGGTGTGACAACCACAGGTTTTTTATGTAATAGATATCCTGCTAAAATTATCACAGTGGGTTCAAATGTTGCTGCTTGCATGTCTCTTCCTCCACCACAGGCGGGTTTGTGGGAGCAAGGCTCATGGCTGATTCACACACCTCTTACCTCTAGCCCCTCAGCATGGACCCTGGCACATGGTGGGAGGAGCAGGCTAAAAAAAATGTAAGCTAAATTCCCAGGCTCTGTCTTCTGACCTGGAACTTACAGTTCAGTGAAAGTGATCTATTGACGAAGAGGGTGAATTCAGGCAATCCTTCCCTGAGTACTTCCCCTTAAGCTGAGAGCTCACTGGTGATAAATATTAACAAAGAGGGGTGAATAACTTTCTGAGAAGAGAGAATAAGAGACAAATGTTCCAAGATGGGAGGAACAACTTGTGTAAGCATTGAAAGCCAATGGTAGGGCAACAAGCATGAGGCATGGACCATGCATGTCAGTAGGACAAGCTGGTCATACTGAGTTACAAGTGGTCCCCAAAGCTCAGGGGCCTCACTAGGCATTATTATCTCTCACGCTTCCTGCTCACATGGCTCTGCTCTGTGTCACCTCTCCGCGGTCTCAGGCTGCTAGAGCCATCTCTGTCTGGACTATTGCCATGGCTGTGGAAGAAGGAAAAGTGGTCAATCACACTCTGGTTCTTAGGTGTGTCTCACATTTGTCACTGTCTCAACCCCTTTGCCATGCCTGAGAGCAACAGTGGTAGGGCTGTATAATTCCAGTGCCAGAAGTGCCATAGCAAAGGGCACTGAATGGGGTGAATGGTAATCTAGTTCCACACTGTGTTTAAGATTGGATGTTTAATCCTAGAGCAATTGAAAACATTTTCCATGTTCAGTAAAGCACTGTGGCTATAGTGAGGAGAACAGGTAGGAAATGGACAACGATGGGTTTAGGGAGAAAAATTTGGGAGGCCACTTCAGTTTTCCAGCCCACCTCCATCCAAAAAGAAGGGTAGTACATAAAACTAGTGTGATAGCTATGGAATTTGGAGAGAAAATGATGGATTTAAAAATGGAGGATCCAGTGATATGGTCCTGGCTGTGAAGAAAAGTAGCCAACTTGGTATCTCATGTCTCACCAGTTGCTGACTCCAGTCCTTTGGAAAGTCCAGCTTCCCTAGTTTCTGTTTGTTTGGGGGTTCCTTCCCTTCCTAATAAATCTCCCCTTACACTTAAAAAAAAAGCATGAAATAAGTAAAGAAGGGAACAAATGGATTAATAAGATGATGAGGGGCTGAGTGAACAGATCAATGAATGACAGAGTGATCCAAACTTAACTTTCAGTGGTGGGAGGCCTTGGAATTCACAAACACCCAAAAAAGTTTTCTGTAGCAACAGTAGCATCAAAGTCCTAGACCAGTGTTCTCAACCTTCCTAATGCCACGACCAGTTCCTCATGTTGTGGTGACCCCCAATTTCATTGTTACAAATTGAACATAATTAAAGCATAGTGATTAATCACAAAAACAATATGTAATTATATATGTGTTTTCCAATGGTCTTAGGTGACCCCTGTGAAAGGGTCGTTTGACCCCCAAAGGGGTCACGACCCACAGGTTGAGAACCGCTGTCCTAGACCCTCCTCTGCTCTAGTTCATAGCCCAAGAGATGTTCTAAGACAACCACAGTATGAGAGCTGAGGGCATTCCGGGATCTCATTTTCCCAAATGCCTCCTTTTGCAGATGAGAAAACAGAAGCCCAGAAAGGGGAAGGAATACCCTTAGGTACAACTCATTTCCTTTGGAAGACTCCTGGGTGATGCCCACTTACAGGTAATTTATAGTCCTGAAACTCATAGTAGCACTAGTAGGTGCTCAGTGGATGTCTGTTGACTAAGTATCCTATATAATAAAAGCCCAATATTCTAAGTGTCCAGTCGTCCAGTCGTCTGTTCAACCAATCAAAGCATAATATGCTAATGATATGCTAAGGCCACTCAACCGCTCGCTATGACATGCACCAGGAGGCAGTCGAACTGTCAACTCTTCACTGTGATGTGTACTAACCACCAGGGGAAAGATGCTCCGACCCGTAGATTAGCTTCTGCTGGAGTCTGGCCGATTGGGTTTGAGTGAGATGGGCCAGACATACCCTGGAGCCCTCCCGCAGTCCCTCCCTGGCTGGCCAACCTCCCATGTCCCTCCCCAGCCCTGATTGTGCACCAGTGGGGTCCCTTGGCCTGGCCTGCACCCTCTTGCAATCTGGGCTGAGGGACCATCCCCCTCCCCTGAGTGCACTAATTTCATGCACCGAGCCTCTAGTTTGATTATAATGGGGCACTTTAAAAAGAAGCCCTTGAAGCTGGGAGGGGATCCCAAATCTTGTCTTTAAACAGGAAGTTCCACTCCTTTTTGCTCTGGGTGAAATGAGGCTAGGAAAGGGAGGGGGTATCGCCATGAATTTGTTTGTAAACAGAAGACAATGGGGTGTAGGGAGAGGAAAGGAGTAGGTTCATTCCAGGAAATTAAGCCCAGAGGAAGGCACTGGCTGGACACTTAGCCCTGCTCTCCCAGGCATCATTCTGTCTCCCACCCCAGAAACAGGGTGAGCTGCTCCCAAGTTGCCTTGGAGAGGGTGGTCACATGATATGAAGCTGGTCAATCAGCATATTCCATCCTCCTTGGCCACAATGATTGGCTCAGGGCTGAGCATGTGACCAATCAGGTCCCAGAGGTCAGATCTGAGGGCTGGAATCAGGAAACAGGAGAAGCTCTATTTCTGTCCAGGTGCTGAGGGGACAGATATCAGCCTGTGGCTATGGGTGACCATCTTGTTTTCAAAAATGGAAATCCCACCTGAGAATGGCATTGACGTCATTGAACAACCAACTGAGCCTTGCTTGAACCTGTCTGAGTTACATAAATGATTTCCTTCTGCTTGATTATTTAAATCACTTTGGGTTTTCTATCTCTGGCTATCAAAACTTCTGGCTGTTCCTTCAAGCTGGCTAAATGGAGCACCTTGGAACTAAAACATTATGAATTAGATTAGTTTTAAGAAAGCTTCCAGACAGCACTGTGAGACTCCAGTCTAACCTGGGGATCCAATGGTTCAAGCAGTATCTGTTGAGGGCCAGCTATACACTGGGCCACTCACATCACCCAAATCAATCCTCGTTTAACAGGATTAACCCTGTTAAGGTAGCAACTGATGTCCCCATTTTACAGTGCAAGACTGAGGCCCAGAGAAGGGAGATAACTTGGCCATAGTGGGGAAGAGTGAAGCCAGACTGCAAACCCAGATTCTGCAGCTTGAGCTCTGGGAAGCCACATGATGTAGCTTGTTCATGTGGCTCAAGGACTAAGGCACCCAGCGCCATGCCTGGCAAACTGTGGGTGCCTGAAACTTGGTAACTGCCACGTGACCATTAGGAGACTCACAAAAACAATTTGCACTGAAGGGAAGAGGACCTTCCTTCATTAGCACCACGACACCCTCCCAACTCCCCTGTGTCCAGCCTCTTACTTTGCTTGGCAATTAGTCATGCTCATGTGACCACAGGCAGCACCCCACTCACAGGCCAGCATCGGGAGCTCCACCGGGGCGGGGGGTGGCGGGGAGGCGAGGAGCCTGCATCACCACTGTACCTGGGGACATCAGCTTCATTTGGGCCTTGAGGACTCTGCTCCTTATTTGCACACAGCGGTCTTTTCCAGAGCATGACTCTCCCTCAGTTTGGAGCCGCTCTTTCCACATCTCCCTTGACTCAACTCGTGGACTTCTTCCTCTGCACCATGACCTCCTGTGTCTGCTGCTCAGCACCTGAAGGCACAGGTTAGGCGAGATCTGACAGCTGGGACCTCACACTTTATGCTGAAGAACTGCAGAAGTCCAGAAACAGTGCTTGGACCAAAGAAAATCTGCAGGCTTTTTGGTGGCTGGAAGCTTCTTGCCATGGAGGATGGGGGGAGAAGTCCTAGAGGTGTCCTGAAGACCCACTGTGTGCAGGCTCCGAGTGCATAGAGCATAAAAGGCAGAAGACTGGCAGAGAGGTGTTCACAGACCAAATACAGACAAGCCAGTCAGACAGACAGAACACCACAGCTCATGAGATGCTTTCATAGGTGAAGGGTAGGGGGCCAGGAGCAGAGACCCAAGTTCACTGGGGAACTAGTTAAGGACAGAGTTTGTTTGTTTTTTAGGACAGAATTTTCAACAGAGACTTCAAGGCTGCATTAGTTAGATACGTATTTCAATGAAGTAACAGAAAATCCTAAACTACAAAGGCATCTAACATTTAATGTTTAAAGATGCTGTAAGGAATGGGAGGTCAAGAGGTGGTCTGATAGCCCAACAATGTCATCAATGTCAATGTCATCAGTAACTCACATGTCACTCTTACTTCAACATTAACAAACGTGGGTATCACTCTGTCATGGTTGCACAATGACTGCCTCCACTCCAGCCATCACATCTGTATAGTGGGTGCTCAAGCTGGAAGCAAGGAGAACTTTCTTCCCTGCCCATCTCTTCATTTTCATGAAGGAAAACTCTCACAGAAGCTCCTGTAGACTTCCTCTAATACAGGGGTCCTCAAACTATGGCCCGCGGGCCACATGCAAATACAAATATTGTATTTGTTCCTGTTTTGTTTTTTTACTTCAAAATAAGATATGTGCAGTGTGCATAGGAATTTGTTCATAGTTTTTTTTTTTAAACTATAGTCCGGCCCTCCAACGGTCTGAGGGACAGTGAACTGGCCCCCTGTTTAAAAAGTTTGAGGACCCCTGCTCTAATATCTCATTGGTCAGAACTGGGTCACAAGTCCTTGCCTCAACCAATAACTTGCAGGGGGAAAACACCTGCCGTGACCAGCTTGGACCAAGCATGATGCCCTCAAATTAAGCAGCCACAGGAGAAAGCAAGGCGGGGTGGGCAAAGGCTGTGGCGTGAGCAACCAACATCATCCTGACATAAAGGAGAAAAGAACAAGGGAGCTGAGGGTTCAACCACAAGGCAACAGAAGAGCAGGAGGAGCAGCACATACAAAGGGATTACTAGTGTAGGAATACAACACAGGTGGCAAAAGGTAGGCAAGGCCTCAGAGCACATTTTATGACTGGAATGAGGCAGGCCCTAGGAAGTGAGGAGCTACTGAGAGACGCAGAACAACAGAGTGAGTGCAGGAGCAGAAGGGGCATGGAAGGTGTGTGGAGGTCACCTGTGGTTAGGAACAAAGCAATCCATCCTGTCACAGGCAATAATGTCGTTAATAAACTCCAAATGCTTCTGTTCAAACAGATTATTGTAATTGACAAGAGAGTAAACTTGACCTTAATGAATGAATTTGCTAATGGCAGCTACTTGTTTCTTGATGTTAGAATGCATGCTCAGCCAGTCCTTTAAGGCAGCTGTGCTGCCACATCTGTGACACTGGGCCTCACCTCTTCTAGCTGCCCTGTGCCCGCCTTCCAGCCCCCTCAGCTCAGAGAGCCCAACATAACCCAGTACTTTGTGTTGTGATTTTAAAGAATGCCCCCACATCTGAGGGTGAGGGTGACTGTGTTCCAATTTACAGAAAAGAAAATGGGCTGAAAGTGGGTATGGGCTTGCTGTGAGTTGTGGGGGTGGGATTTGAATCCATCATGCCGCTTTATGACTTCAGAGGAACCATGCCTCCTAACCCCCTACCCCTGGCCAGGATGTTTACTAAACCTCTTCCCTACAAGATATGCACCCATGCACCTGTGACCCCACAGACATATATGACATGGGCCTCCCAGGCCGAGTACAAGGTGCACTCTGCACCGTGGGGACCTTAGTCCATGAGGTGAACAGGTGGACAGGTGTGTTCCAGGTGAGGCCCTCACAACCCCACCATGACTGAGAGAACAGCACCCCCAGTTCAGGCCCCCATGCCCAGATGTAGGAACCATGCCAGAGTCCCCAGACAGCCAAGGCCACTCAGAGTGTGAAAGGCCTTGTTGATAGTATGCCGAATGGCCAACGCCACTCTGGACACAGCTGCAAGGCCACAGCAATCTCACGGTACGCTGTGCCCTTCTATAACCCAAATGATTGATGTCACCATTGGCAACCAGCCTTCTTTGTCTAAGTGGTAATATACGTTACTGACCAGCTAGTGTGAGAAGCAGAGGTGGTAGGCACAGAGAATGTAGCTCCTATGTGTGCAGGAGAGGCTAAAGAGCTTGGATATAGCTACCATGTTAACTAGCCAGTAGGCTGGGCAGGGGAAGACAGGAGAAGCTGCCGAGCCAGAGAGGCTAGAGAGGCTACTGAGACTGTAGCTCTAAGGGAGAGCTCAAGTACTATTGCCATGTAAAGCTATAGGTTTAGAGGCAGCGTGCTGCTGCTCAGGTAATAGCTGTGGGTACAGAGACTGTTACTGCTGCTTTATAGGAAAGGTACATATTTACCAGCCAGTGTATGGCTGCCTGAGTGGGACACTGTTATGAAGGACTGTTTGTCTAATGGCTTATGGCCACTGGCTTCTGCAATAAAGACTCATTCTTATACACCCACAACCTCTCATGGCTTCTCCGTCTAAGACCCGGCATCCTAAGAGGTCCAGCCCCAGGCAGGGGGGCTGGTACCCGACACATGTAACTAGTGAGTAGAGGATAAAAGAGGAATTTGGACTAAGCTCCCAACAGTTAGTACAGTGGGCAGGGATCGAGAAGGAACCTGCCCTGGTGTAGCCGGGAAGAATTCAGATGAATATATGGACTCAGAGCACCTCAGAGCAACTCAGAGCAGCAGAGCTCTGGCAGTGCTGTGCAGTGCTCTTGCTGTCTCTGACACCAGACAATCGCATCCTGGATTGTCTGGGCACTTGTGGGTCAGGGTGACTAATTCTGGCCTTAAAAGGCAAACTGTTATCATCCAGGAGGTTGGCTTTTAAATTACACATTTCCAACCCAACAGTCAAGTCCCTTTCCCTGCTCCATTTTAGTCCTCACGCTCTCAGCTCTTATTTCCTTCTGGGACTAAGTTCTTAGCTTTAAATTGTGTCCCATTATGGACTAAATACTCTCCCTTTCATGTGAAAACTTCAGTAAAAGAGGCCACCGCAAACTCTTCCTCCCATCTCATCGTTGTTCCCTCTGCTCCTGGTGAACGGGGCTCTTTTAATGCAGTTCTGCAGACTTCAGAGCTAAAGATTTAGAACCAGGAGGCTGGGTAGGGCCTGGCCCACATGGCACATGGGTGGTAATTCCTTCAGCTGAAGTGACAGATAGCAAGGGGAGCTACAGTCAGGGCCCAGTGCATTCAGAACAAGTCCATTGAATGTGCTAATCCAACCGCCTCTGGGATGGTGGGCCCTAGAGCACAGCTGCAAGCATGAAAGAGGAGGGTCCTAATAGAGCACAGCTGTAAGAGTGAAAGATGAGGGTTCTAAATGCCTGGACCTTCACCTTCCAAACACCCCAGGGTGAGATTTGAGGGCTTTGAAATCAGGACACTTGGGTTCAAAGCTGGCTCCACCACTTGATTAGCTACTAAGAGCAAATGAGCATTGCTTTCCTCACCTGTAGATGGGAATATGGAAATCTCTCCTCTTGTAGGTGGGGTCTTAAATGAGGTAGCAGGTAGAGCAGGGAGCTAGCTCAGGTGTTGCTAGCTGAGGATATGTTTAGAGAGAGGATGAAAGAGAGAAACATCAACTGGTTGCTTCCACATCCTGACTGGGAATAGAACCCACAACCTTTTGGTACATGCATAGGACGATGCTCCAACCTCCAACCAACTGAGCTGCTCGGCCAGGGCCCAGAAGCCTGGGTGGTAAATGTCTGAGGGACTATGGTCTCTGTCACAATTGCTGGGCTCTGCTGCCATCCTGCAGAAGCATTACCTACAGCAGGTGGGCTACGCTCTGCACCTTGCTGTCCGGGTGACGGGGTTCGGCACTCGTCCGGGACCCCTGCCTGATATGTGTGGGGTTTTAGTAGTGGAAACTCACACTTGGCCCTGGATTGCTAGCCCGCTCCAGAGCCTGGCTAGAAAGGGTGGAGTGGATGGGTGTGAAACCCTTGAAGTCATCAAACTGACAGTCTCGCTCTGGAATCACATCTCCCAGCATGCTTTGCTTTGCTTCACTTAAGGAAGAGGAGAAGTTTCTTTTAGGACTGGCTTTTGCCCTTTGAATGAGGGCCTCCTGCAGCTTCAGTGACCCTGAGTCAGCGGGGCAGAGAGGTTAGGGAAAGTTCCCAGGTCACAGGTTGGGAGGGCAGAGCTGATCTAATGCTCAGGCCCACGCCCTCTTGACCTTCCCAGGAGCCATCATGATCCCATGCATCAATGTCCCTTGGAGAGGCGCCACTGGCACTGGGAGCCTTACCTGCTTAACAAGCCAGGACACCAGGGACATCTCCTGTGAGTCCATGACACCCAGGAGGCTGCTCTGGCCGATTGTAACTGCGTATTACCAAATATTTCATTTCAATCGAACCCATACTTCAAAAGATATAGGCATTTTAATGCTCAGGCCCACGCCCTCTTGACCTTCCCAGGAGCCATCATGATCCCATGCATCAATGTCCCTTGGAGAGGCGCCACTGGCACTGGGAGCCTTACCTGCTTAACAAGCCAGGACACCAGGGACATCTCCTGTGAGTCCATGACACCCAGGAGGCTGCTCTCGTCTGGGGGCCCAGAGCACATGCTTTGGTGCCAGGCTGGCTTTGAATCCTGGCTCTGTCTTTGGGCAAGTCACCAAGTTTCTGTGCTTCAGGTGCCTGCTCACCTGGGGCTGGCCTCACAGCTACTTCACAAGGTTTCAAGGAAGATTAAATGTGCTACTATGAACCCTTGATGAGGGCCAGCTGTATTCATCTTCCTATCTTGTCCTGTCCCCTTTGCTAGATGAGGGGAAGACCCAGGAGGCAGGGCTTGTCTCAATTCTCACCACCACATGGTGGCAGGCAGGGCGGTGCCCAGGCTGGACTCCTTCCTCTGCCCCTCTTGAGCATCCTCATTCCCCTGGAAAGTCAGCTAGGTCCACTTGCCTGCCCCACATCTCCTCCAGGGGTGACCAGCACCCTCTGCCCTTGGTCCCCCGACCCTCTGCTATTTGGGTGTAAGTGAGGCTATGGACAAGTGCTGTGCCTCCTAGACAGTCTGGGGGAGCTCGATATCCCAGTCCTGAGCCCGAGAGCCCAAGGTGGGGAGCACGGTTAGAGTCTTCATTCAGACAGATTCCCTCAGCAGTTCTTAGCACCTGCTTTGCTGGGTGGGATGGAGAGACGAGGTGCACACAGGCTAGCTGGGCAGAAAGGAGCACGGACATTCACGGTGCTGCGTGAAGAGAAGTGATCGAGGGTTGATCTCATAACTCTTCCTGGCTGTGGTTTTCTCATCTTTGAAATGGGGACAGAAACCCTGCATTACAGGCTGTGGTGGAAGTAGCAGTAGCCTATCCCACTGCTAGACTCTGCAGACTGCAAAGATAGAAACTCACTTAATCCTCACAGAAAGTAGGAGGCAGGTACAAGTATCATCATCTCTTTTGCAGATGAGGAAACTGAGGCACAGAGAGCTGCGGTGACTGCTTCAGATAATGGAGCCCACATGGTCCAGTTCCAGCATCCCGGCATTGATCAGCACCCGCACTAGCCTCCCTTTACTCTTCACTGCAACCACAACCGTAGCCTCACGTCAACAGATCATTCATGGGGGACAGGGCAGGGGACACTGTTTTCCCATGAGGTTGGACACCCAGCCCACACCCACCTCTGCCACAGTGCAAGGCCTGGATTGATGTTTCTTGCGTGGGGTGTGCGTTGTGCCTACCATTTCCTCATCTCCACGGCACACTTGGCGGCATGACTGTCACCTCCACCAGGTCCTCTACCAGTGACAGCCAAGGGCACCTACCCAAGCTGCTCACCAAGGACAGGAAGCCTTGGGGCCCTGTGGCTGTCCCAGGTCAATTGACAGGGAGGTCAGCCAGTTTCCAGAAATAGCAATGAGCTCCTGTCCCTGGGGGTGTGCAAGTAGGTGTTGAGGGGTGTTTCCTGAGGACAACTGAGCATCCGATGGAGCAGTGGGTCAGACTGCTTTCAAAGTCTACTCCAAGCCTGGGCCCCTGTGAGAAGCACAGAACAGTAGTAAAGGACATGGGCTATGGGCCTGAGCTATAGCAAGGTTCCCTGCTCTGTGACGGTGGGCAAGCCATTTCCTTCCCTGTGCCTCAGTGTCCTCATCAGTAACAGAGAGCTAATTACAGACCCCAGGAGTGCTCACTAGTGTTGCTCTCTTCATTATCCCCATCGCCATAGAGGGAGGCAGGACGGAAGCCAGAGACAGGGCAGGAGGAGATCAGGAAGCCCTACTTCTCAACTGGTGGTGATGCTCTAAGCCCCTCCAGATCTCCACCCCTCCCCCCATCATATGTGTCGTTCCTGCTCACTGGAGGCCTCTGTGTCCCGGCCTCTTCAACTGGCATGATTAGGTCTCTTGTGAACAGATGCCAGGCTCCCTTCACTCCACCCCTCGCTCCCAACCTAGGACCAAGGCTGCAGGGTCCCACTCATTACCCTCCAATGTGAGGGCATACTCACTCTTCCTCCCACAGGAACCCGCCAAAATGTCAGTGCCCAGAGCAAGCCTGGTCAGGCTTCTCCAGGGCAGACCAAAGCTCCTGGTGTGAGTGGGGAAGCACAGGTGGGCCCCGAGGCTCCACCTGCTTCAGAGCTGCCAAAGGAAAGGGTGGCCCCCACAAAGCCCAGGCCCCCAATGTGGCAGTGACCTAGCAGCCCACAGGCTACCATACCCCATCTGGGGGGATGAAGCTGTCCCCTGAGGAGGCACAGGGATGGGGCTGTGTAGTGACAAGAGCACCAAAGTCTGGACCCTGCCTCAGGGTGGCGTTCCTGAGCCCACCCTGATCAAGTATCATAATCCAAGGGCCTCAAACTAGTACTCGGGGCAAATTGAGGTTTTTGGTTGTTGGTTTATTTTTTTTTAAGTTAATTCTAACAGTTAAAAACTGGAAGATTTCAGACAAAAATCCAGGTGTGTAGCTTGAGGAGACCAGCACCTGAGCCACAGTCCCTCTTCTGGAACTGAGTTGGAGCTGCCCTCTGGATGGAGCATGTGTCCCCAGCTCATCACAGTTGCTCTGCTCCCTCAGCTCCCTGGAGCAGGTAGGAATGCAGCTTCATATGCTCTCCGAAGGCAGCTGGCAGCCCAGAGGGGTGGGTGGGCAGCCTGAGCCAGGGGCTCTAGGCAGTGTCCCCAAAGATAGTCATGTCTTCTGACTTCCAAGCTGTAGCTTGAATGGTTGCCCTTTCCCACTTCTTTATGCATCTTGCATCCAGGCATTCTGCTAACCCAGCCACGTTACCATCCCAGCTTGGGCACCAAGGGCACAGCCACAGGCACTAGCTCAGTGCCCACTACCAGCAGCCCATCCAGCACAGCAGCTATAAGGAGGCTGCTTCCAGATTTACTTACAGTGAGAAACAGGCTCCAAAGGGACAAGGGACTTACCCAAGGTCATGCAGACTTTGAGGGCTTAGCTGGTATCTCAAGCTGTGTCATGCAGAGCTGTCTCCAGAGCAGGGTGAATGTGCCACAGTAGGGCAGGGGCACTGGGTGCAAAAATCAGGACAAAATTCTAGAGGAGCAGAATCCTAAAGGGTGAGGGTACTGCCTGCTGACAAGCAGAGGAGAGGAGTTCCTGGTGGAGTTCCCAGCCAGTGCCGAGCCCTGGAGGTGTTATGCAGCATGGAGAGCATGGCTCCTAGATTGAGACAGGAGCAGCAGGATCTGCAGAAGTTGACACCAGCAGCCCCACCCTGGCCCATGTGTGGAAGCCCCTGGACTCTCCCTCCTCCCAGCTTGGCCCAGGCCCTACAGCTCTGCCTCCATCTGTCTCCTGTCTGCCCTCTTCCTGCTGCCCCAAGGCCCAGCCCTTGAGTCATCTTCTCAACATCCTGTGCTTCCACATTGTCCAGCCCTAACTCAGACACAACAGATAGATCCTGCTCTGGAGTGATAATTATGCTTCTTATTGCTGAGGGCACTGTCATGACATGTCGTCAAAGTTTAAAACAGTAATTAATATTGGTTCTTATTAGAAGACATTTATAGAGGAGAACCAAGATAGTGGCAAAGGTAAACGCCTGTATTTGTTGCCTTCCACAACCACATCAAAATTACAACTAAAATACAGAATAACCATCATTCAGAACCACCTGAAGTCTGGTTGAATGGAAGTCCTACAACTAGAGAAATAAAAAAGAAAGCACACTGAGACTGGTAGAAGGGGTGGAGGCACGGAACGGGCTGGTCCGGCACCCACATGTGACATTCTTTCAATAGGAAGGGATATCTCCAAGGCCTCCTGTGAGAAGCAGGATGTCCCAGCCCCACAACAGACCACTAGACCAGGGTTCCAGAGCTGGGAAGAGGAGTCCCTGTAACTACAGGCTTTGTAGCTGAAATGTAGCTGAGTGACACAGAGGCTGCTGGAGTCCCAGGTGTTCCTCTTAAAGGGACAGCACACAAACTTACATGGTCTCGCTTCCTCTGAGCTCCAGCACCAGGTAGTGGCTTTTGAGGAATCCAGGATCATCCAGGAAAAAAATGGACTGTCTGGCATTGGGGCAGGAACTCAGGGGCAGCTTTCTTCCAGACATGAAGTGCTCGCAAGGGTCATTGTTTCTCTTTCATCGCAGAGCTGGTCAGTAGCCATATCTGAGTTTTCATTAGCCTGGCTCACACTGTTTGCTCTACCATAGAGATTCCTTCAGATGCCACCCCATCTAATTTGCAGCCTTACCCAAGCTGTTTGCAGCTGCTTTTCCATATGAATGGCCTATCCTGGCACAGGCTTCAGATTTTGCTAAAATCTCTTAAACTAGCAGCAGCTGGTGCCAGCATGCTCCAAACCTATCAATAAAAGGCCCAATACCTGGCACTAGCACCAGCCTGCCTTGCTTCACAGCTGGACCTTGCCTGGGCACTTCCTAGCCCAATACAAGTAGCAGCTATCTGCAGAATACAAGTAGCAGTTATCTGCAGATCTCTCTGTAGCTCCTGCTGGGTGGCCCCAGGAAGTGGCTGACTTTACACCTCCAGGAGGCCCCCAAGTCAGTGCACCTGGTAGACAGTTTCAGACCATAGCAGATTATAACTCAACATATCCATGAGCGATACACTCAAGGGGCAGACTCAGTGAGCACCAAAGCCCCACTGAAGCAAGTCCTGCTCCATAGGAGTCTTCTGCACAGTAGCTCTTCCATTTAGACACAGTCTGTCCTCATAACCAATTGGCCTGGAGGTCAATTCCTCCCAGTGACACCAAAGACAATCAAGGCTCAACTACAGCAAGACTGTGCACACTGCCCACAAAGGGGTGCACCTAGAATGCCTAGCTCAGGTGACTGGGGAGACTGAGGCACTGGGCCCTACAGGACAACTAATACACAAGGCCACTCTACCAATTCCAGGAGACGTAACAGTTTCTCCTAATACATAGAAAAACAAACACAGGGAAGCAGCCAAAATATGGGGACAAAGAAATATATTACAAATGAAAGAAATGGAAGCAAGCAAACTACTGGATAAAAAGTTCAAAACAATGGTTATAAGGTTGTTCAAGGATCTTAATAAGAGCCTCAAGGGACTTAATGGGAACTTCAAGGGAATTAATGAGAGTGGCAAGGGATTTAGTGAGACTTTCAAGGATCTTTGTAAGAATGTCAAAGACTTGCAAAAGGACCAGTCAGAAATTAAGCATACACTAACTGAAATACAGAATAATTTACAGGGTCTCAACAGTAGAAAGAGGATTCCAAGAATCAAATCAACAATTTGGAATATGAGGAAGCACAAAACATCCAATCAGAAGAGTAAAAAGAAAAAAGAAACGAACGATATGAAGATAGTGTAAGGAGCCTCTGGGACAACTTCAAATGTATCAACATTCACATTACGCCAGATGGAGAAGAGAGAGAGAGAGAGAGCAAGATATTGAAAACCTATTTGAAGAAATAATGACAGAAAACTTCCCCTACCTAGTGAAAGAAATAGACTTACAAGTCCAGGAAGTGCATAGTCCCAAACAAGAGGAACCCAAAGAGGCCCATACCAAGACACATAATTAAAATGCCAAGGGTTAAAGACAAAGGGAGAGTCTTAAAAGGAGCAAGAGAAAAGCAGTTAGTTACCTACAAGGGAGTACCCATATGACTGTCAGCTGATTTCTCAACAGAAACTATGCAGTCCAGAAGGGAGTGGCAAGAAATACTCAAAGTGGTGAATAGCAAGGGCCTACAACCAAAATTACTCTACTCAGCAAAGCTATCATTTAGAATTGAAGGTAGATAAAGAGCTTCACAGACAAGAAAAAGCTAAAGGAGTTCATCCCCACCAAACCAGTATTACATGAAATGTTGAAGGGCATTCTTTGTAAAGAGGAGGAGGAGGAGGGAGAAGAAGAACAAGGAGGAGGAGAAGAAGAAGAAAAATAGATAAAAGATATGAACAATAAAATGGCAATATCTATCAACAATTGAATCTAAAAATCAAAGTAAACAAACAAAAAATCTAATGAACAAAATAAACTGGTGAATAAAATAGAATCAGAGGCATGGAAACATGGAATGAATCTCAGAGGGAAGGGGGTGGGGGCAGGAAGAGATTAACTTATGATTTTATATTCATACTAGAGGCCCGGTGCACAAAAATTTGTGCACTGGGGGGGGGGATCCCTCAGCCCGGCCTGTGCCCTCTTGCAGTCTGGGACCCCTCGGGGGATGACCACTTGCTGGCTTAGGCCTGCTCCCCGGGGTATTGGGCCTAAGATGGCAATCAGACATCCCTCTGGCAGCCCCGCAGCCCTCGGGGGATGTCCACTTGCCAGCGGGGAGCAGACCTAAGCTGAAGTCAGACATCCTTAACGCTGCTGAAGAGGCAGGAGAGGCTCCCACCACCACCGCTGTACTGGCAGCCATCAGCCTGGCTTGTGGCTGAGCAAAGCTCCTCCATGTGAGAGCGCACTGACCACCAGAGGGCAGCTCCTGCATTGAGCGTCTGCCCCCTGGTGGTCAGTGTGTGTCATAGTGACCAGTCATTCCCAATCTTTTTGCTGTTAGGGTCAGTTTGCATATTACTCTTTTACTATATAGGATAGAGGCCTGGTGCGCAGGTGGGGGCTGGCTGGTTTGCCTTGAAGGGTGTCCCGGATCAGGGTGGGGGTCCCGCTTGGGTGCCTGGCCAGCCTGGGTGAGGGGCTGATGGCTGTTTGCAGCTGGTCACACGCCCTTCAGGGTGGGGGTCTCCACTGGGGTGCCTGGCCAGCCTGGATGAGGGGCTGAGGGCCGTTTTCAGGCTGGCGGGCGACTGAAGCTCCCAGCCTCTCCTTTTTTTCTTTTTTCTTTTTTATTCTGGGATTTATCTACCATCTATAATTGAAACTTTGTTGCTGTCACTGGCGCTCCCAGCTCTGAGGCCAGGGCTGGCTGAAAGCAGGTATCGGGTTTGTTTAGATAATTGAAACATTGTTGCTTCCGGAGCTCAGAGCTGGGCCGCGGCAGGCGGGGAACCTTGGCTTCCTCCATCACTGGAGCAAGCAAACCTCCTGCTCGCTTCAGCTGCGTGGCTGCCGGCCGCCATCTTTGTTGGCAGTTAATTTGCATATTGCCCTGATTAGCCAATGGGAAGCGTAGCGGAGGTATGGTTAATTACCCTTTTTGTCTTTTATTAGATAGGATATATATTACCTATGGACACAGATAATAGGGTGGTGAAGGCCTGGGGTGGGGCAGGGCAAGAACCGGGTGGAGGGGGGCATAGGGGGAAAAGGGGCACATCTGTAATACTCTCAACAATAAAGATTTAAAGGGAAAAAAAGTAATTAATATTGAAAAGAAATAATTCAGACTATCAATGATCTAAATGAGCACGAAGGTGAGAGAAGGTCCTGGAGGGAGGGAGGGAAGGAATGGGGGAGGAGCAGAACTTGACTGACACAAGGCCTGTCTAATCCTTTCATCTATTACATGTTTTATCCATCACATTTTCTGAGCCCTTTTCTGCATCTGGCCCAGAGCTTTCACAGAGATCATCACATGCTGGAGAGGTAAGCATGAGTGTGATCACAGGCAAGGTCAGAGGGAGCTGCAGTAGGGGTGGGAATTAATAAGGGCTTCATGGAGGAAGTGACATCTGAGCTGGGTTTCCAAGGATGAGCATCATCTACCCAGGGCCTGGCACAGAGTAGGAACCAAATACATTGAATAAATGAGTGAATAGGAATCCACCTAACAGCCCACCGAGGCCAAGGCTTGAAACATGGGACACACTGAATATCTTAGTGCATTTGGGCTGCTATAACAACATGGTGGTCATCTTGCTGCCACAAGGGCCTTATGCTCAGGCAGTTCGGAAGCCCTCATCTGCCCTCTGCTCCTGGATACTACTCGTTGTTCCCAGAAACACCCACCTGTGTGGCCTCAGTGTCCCGACATGTAACTCTTGGAAGTTTGTGAAGAGGGGGAGATCAGTGCACAGCCCAAGAGTGAAGAGTGGATAAAGAGAGCCCCTCAGCTGAAGGATCATGGGGTGGGACACATCAGAGGGCAGGGAGGGCTCTGCCTAGGGGTTCAAGGATCCAGCTGGTATAGACCTTAGGCTTCATGGAGAGAAGGCAGTCATGGGGCAAGGGCTAAAGTCAGTTTGGAATGCTGAGAAGCTTGAGGACACTGGGACAGAGATGTCCAGGAGGAGCTGGACATCGGGGACCAAGGTGTGACAGGGTCAGGGCCTGAGCTCCAGACCCAGGCAAGACAGGGCAGGGGTGCAGGGAAAGGACTTAAGGATGTCTAGGGCAATCATTAACTGGAGTTGCCAAGGTGACTTGTATTCATTTCACAGCCTCCTGGTGCCTAAAATGCTGGACCCAGGGAGGCCACTCAATAAATGCATGTTGATGAACAATAATAGATACAGAGGCAGAGCTGCCTCAAACTGATTGTCAAACTGCAGTGGGAAGGCCAGGGAGGGTTGGGGGGCAGGAGGGAGGGGAGTAAGAGATCAACCGAAGGACTTGTATGCATGCATATAAGCATAACTAATGGGCATAAGACACTGGGGGGTAAGGGAGGCCAGGGGATTGTCAAGGGCGGGGGCGGGGGGTGGAAAGGACACATATGTAATACCCTTTGTAATACTTTTAGCAATAAAAAAAAAAGAAATGGGAAAAAAAAAGAAAAAAAAGAAAAAGAAAAAAAAATAAATAAATGCATGTTGAATTGACCCAAATTCAACCATTTTCACTTTAAATCACTGGGATTGAATTTGCTGATTCAAACAGATTGATTATCTAGGGTCAGTTTAATTAGCTAGAAAGGTAAAACTAAGGTTTACAAATAAAAGCAAAATACAGACTCAAGACAAAACTAAGAACTAAGACTGTCAACATGCAGCCCACTGTGGCCTCAGGACATTTGCTGTTCTCCTAGCCTGGAGCACTCAGCCTCTACATGGCCTGCTCCATAAATACCTTCAGGAATTTGCTCAAACATTCATCTTGACTTCATTTTTCTCCATGGTGCACAGGGTACTTATGTTTTCCCTGTTTCCACCAATAGGGTGTCAGCTGCATGAGAATGGAGACCTCTGCCTGCTTCACCCACTGCTGTGCCCTGGTTTCTGGAACTGGCCTGCCTGCAGTAGTGCCTCAGTGCATGGGCGCTGGGTGAGCAAGCACTGCAGACCACAGACAAGAAGGTTTCAGGGAGTGATAAGCTGTTCATTCACTATTTACTGAGCTCCTACAGTGTTCCTGGCACTGCCCTAGGTTGTAGGCACAACAGTAAGTTAAACAACCTCTGCTGCTCCTGTGGAGCTGGCACTGTGGAGGGGAGGCAGGGAGCACAGCACATTAGAGGGGTAAGTGCTGCGGAAGGCAAGCAGAGCTCGGGAAATCAGGAGGCAGGGAGGGGCTGGAGGGAGATGGGCCCAACCATCATCTACCAGGGCCTGGCACAGGGAGAACTAAATACATCACTGATAAATGAGTGAATAAATAAATGAATAAACAGACTATCTTTGCAATGGCAGTCATGTGGGCGGAGATGGGGTAAGAGAGGAGAGAGGTTGGGGGCTCACACTGTGCAGGGTCTAGTGGCCTGTGCAGACTTTCCTTTTGGTGGGGGGCCTACGGCAGGGGGAAGAGTTGTATGGACCATGTTTCTAGCTTCTGTAAATTTGATGCTGTAACATCTGCCCTGCATGCACATGCTGGACATGCCTTCTTCTAAGTCACCTCAACTTGGCCTCCTGCCTCCTTTGTGGGCCACCTCCCCCACCCCCAGGAGGAATTCCCCTTCTAGGGGTCCACTTTTCAAATACAAACCAGCCAATCCAGTGTCCATAGCCACCCACCTCCTCTACTGGATGCTCACACTCCTGGCCACTGTCCTGCTGCCCTAACCATGGAGGATAAGATACCAGACAGCTTGGAACAGCCCCTATACCACAAAGCCCATGAAATCACACCAACCAGCCAATCCCAAGCCTGCTTATCCTGCCTCGCCTGTTCCCTCTTGCAGAAACAAACCCAAATAAAGGCACCTATCCACAGTTCCCGCCACTCCCTCTGCCTCCGACCCACCCTGGTGCTTCCTAGTGGCCCTGCACAGTGTCTCTGCTTTTATACTGTGAGTAGAATTTGGTTGGTTTTTCAAATTAATAGGGAACCTGTCAGTTCCAAACTCATCTTTCTAGCAATAATCAAGTTACACCATGTGTGTGATAGCCTGTTCTCAGTTATTTAATTAACTCAGAACAGGCTATCATCTGCAGATATTAGCAGAAAAGAATCAGCACAGCATTATTTCAAAACAAGTTGCATGTTTGGGAGAGAGTGGGGGGTGCACAATGTGGGAGAAAGAGCAAGCAGTGCCCTGGAAGATGCTCACTCCTTAGTCGGGAGCATCTATCTTCACGTTAGATTTCCTGAGAGGCACCAGGAGAGGACTGTGGGCTGGAGCTGAGCTTGGACGTCACTTCATAGAAGGGAGGGTCAAACAGCTGTGGTTCTTGGAGCAGCCTGACCCAAGGGTACCACACAGGGAAGTCCCCTCCAAGACTGCTGTCCTAGTTAGGATAAGGTTCAGATGCTGTAACTAAGGGCCCACATGAGAGTGGCAAATAGATGTTTGCGTCTTTCTTCCATTCTGTACAGAGGCAGACATTCCAGGGCTGAGCTGGCAGTGCTTCTCCAGGAAGCTCCTCTGCCTGATGCCATCATCCCAAGGGAGTTTCCATGACCAGGCTCCAGCCTCAGAGCTCACCTTCCCAGTAGCAGGACAAAGAAAGAAGCACAAAGAAGGTCTGGCTTTTCTCTCCCAGGAAATATGCCGGAAGTTGCACAAATTGCTTCCCTTCCCATGCTAGAGGGATAGCTTAGTCACGCAACCAGGGTAAGCTGCAGAGGAGGCTGGGAACGCTGTCATCTTGGGTGCCCCATGCCCAGCTACAAGTTGAGTGGCTGCTCTGAGAGAGAAGCAGATGAGGCTATTGGGAGCCACCTGGACATCTCTACCATGCCCCCTTTAATGTTCCCTCCCGCCACCCAACTACTTCCTACCCCAAGTGCATATTTTATGAAAGACAGAGCATCAGACAAATTGCATTAAGTAATTCATAATTCAGGGGCCAGCTGAAAATCGTGGGCCAGTGGGTGCTCTTCATTGGATTGTTGGCAAGTAGTTGAGACTCAATTACTGACTTGGCTCCCCAGGCAGAGCCTACTGTGCACACACAGCCAGGGGTCTCCTGTCCAGTGGCTATTGACCGTGTCTCTCCCTGCTCAGGATCCCCTGCTCTTTAGAACAAAACCAAAGCCCTTCCTGTGGAGCTGAGCTGAGACTAACAAGTGAGGTCAGAGGCATCACTGGCCCAGCCAGCCAAGGCCAGAGCTCACTGGAGTCTCCTTTGCAGAGTCTGTCATTGGAGCTGACTGCTGTCCAGGCCCTGAGCAGGGGTGTTTAAGTTTGGAGACACAAAGCAAAGTGCACCGGTGGGAGTGGTCCTGGAAACAAGGGGTGCTGGTCCATCTCCCTAGCCTTGCCCCCCACCTGTCTGTTATGTACCTAATACTTCAGCTTTCTTCTGCCCCCATGCCTCCTCTCCATTTCCTGTGGTCAGAGCCACGCATCAAGCCCCTTCCTGATGGGGAGGGGGAAGGCCAACTCCTGCCTCATAGTCAGGAATCTCAGCTGCACGGATAAGTGGCCCTGAGTCGCTTTGAGATCACACCCATGCCACTTCTCTGACCCCCATCCCCAGGCTGTGTCACAGGACACTGTTATCCTATTGTGGACATCTTGGTTGTAATTGACACAGGACACAGGACCAAAAGTCCCCCTCCGTCCTTCTGCAAATGTTAGGTAATGTGAGTGCAGGAAGGTTACAATATTTCTGCCTTTCTGCCCTGTAGCATGGCTCACAGCCTTTCCCTTCGGAAGCATATCTATTGCTGTTGTGAGTTTCCTGGATAATCTCTTCAGTCATTTTTCCCATTAGTTGATCTGATTACGTCCAAGTGCTGCATTACTGCGCATTTCTCAGACTGGAGGATGCACAGCACCAATTCTGTGCAGGGCGGATGAAAAACAGAGTATCAGATGCATCTTTCTGGAGCATCCAGTTTATTACAGGATCTGGAAGAACCAAGTACTTCAATAAGAATCGTCCCTCCCCCACAAACATGTAAGAAAAGGCAGAGAAGGGCAGGGGAGGGGAGAAGGGCCATTAGAAAAGCAGTCCAGTCTCTGAGGTTTCACCAGGGTGGAGGGCCAAGGGAGGGACCTGCAGGGAGGGCGACCTCTCCTCTCCAGGGGGCTCCAAGCTGTCCTCCAATCCAAGCTCACCGGGTATTTTGGATACAATGCTTTTGAAGGCCATGAAGTGTCGGAACCCTCCTGATTTGAATCCCATGCAGAGAATGCCATCGTCATTGGGCCAAGTCCCCTCCCCGGGGGTCCTTCACACACAGTTTACTTCTTGCCCAGCTCCCACCACAGCTGTTTGTGTCCAACCTCTGTCCCATCTCCCACACCACATTGTCTGCCTCCCTGGAGCTCAGCATCTTCGATTTAACGATTTAAAATGCAGGCAGTGTGACTTGACCTCCGCACAGTCTGATTGCAGCCCTGCCTTCACTATACACAATTTAAATTGGCTTTACCCTATTCCATTTGCCATACTGGGTCTTGCTGGACAGCCACAAGCAAAGCTTTCTTAAAGTTCAAGAGCCTCCCAGGCACTCCCTGCCAGCCCTGGCTGTGGCCACAGGGAGAGGCTGGGGTCACACTATCAGGCTGCCAGCATGGAGGGAGTTGTCCTTGAAGGAACCGGGATAGCTGGTTCCCTCTGGGCTCCACTGCTGCTGCGGCTGCTGCTGCTGCTGGGGGGAGGGGGGGAGCCCCTGGGGCCATACTGCAGACTGGGCTGGGTGGGGCTGTGGCAGGCTCTTTGGCCTTCTGCTCTGACTCCTGGTCCTCAGACCACTGGTTTTCTGCCCTGCTGATCCAGGGGGGAATGCAGGCTCACTGGAACTGCATTTCCCTGGGTGTGCAGAGACCTCCGACTGAGCTTCCCGAGTTGGGGAGAGACCATGGCTGTTGGGGCCAGGGGAAGAGGAGGGCCTTTCCGTGACAGTGTGGCCCTCCACCTTGGGTTTCTTGGTGCTCAGGATCAGGCTCGTGGCCATCACATTGTCATACCTCCTGCCTGTGAATGAGCCTTGGATGGGGTCCCACTCAAAGCCCACGGTCAGCCCCCTCTGCATTCAGGAGTCCTTGTCACCACAGGGCAGCTCGCTGTTAAGGCCCCAGTTTCTCCTCCTGGCCATGTTTGGCCATGGTTTCCTCGCCATTTCTTCTAAAGTTCTTCTGTTGCTGCGAGCAAAGGTCACCAAATTTTTTTTCAAAAGACATGAAAAGTGGGACATGGTATTGTCTGCCCAGGATCCGCTGTTGCAGCTTCCAGCAGTCCTCCCAGTGACCACAGAGAGCAGGACGACTCCCCGGCTCCACAGTCACTGCAGGGCCTCTGCAGTTTTGGCCCAGGAAGAGTTCTGGGGTGGCATACAGGGGGCTGCCACAGAACATGTTCAGCTTATGGACAGTAAACTTGTTACCGAGGCCAAAGTCTGCAATTGTTATATTTATCTGAGCACCAAAGAGAATGGTAGTACTACCCAGTGGATACCCACTGCCAGAACTCACCCCAGGCCTCATTCTTGGTCTGCTAACATGCTCCATAACGAGGAATAATGGTTCCTCTGTGTCAATCACCTGAAATAACTTTACGATATTAGGGTCACTCAATATTGTAGGGGTCTTCACCCAAAAGTCCCTGGAGGCTGGCTGACTCTGATGCTGTGACCACCATCTCTGTCCCAGTCAGAATGTGCCAAGACAACTGCACCTTCAGGAAGTTCCCCAGCCAATAATGTTCCAGGAGCTTGTGATGGTCAATATGGGCTCCTCATCAGCAGAGATGGCCACAAGACCCTGCACTGTGGTGATCTACTAAGAACACTAACTGACAATACTAGCAATGCTAACAATGCTTATTAACTAGCTAAAAAACAATATTAACCATACTCACTATGCTAACTAACTATATTAACATACCAACAACACTAATTGTAATAACAATATAATCTAAAAATTTTAAAGAAAAAAATGAGTAAAAGAAAAAAGAAAATAAAGAACAAAGAAAATTTAAGAAAAGTGGGAGAAAAAAATGAAAAAAGTAAAGAAAAAAGACAAAATAAAGAAAAATGAAAAAGAGAACAAAGAAAAAGAATAATGAAAAAAGAAACATGAGAAAAAGAGTAGAGTAAAAGGAAAAAATAAACAAAATGGAGATGGGGGGAAGGGAGAAACCAAGCTAACTGGTCCAAGTCCATCAGGTCACCACAAATCAGCCTTCTAGGCTATAAGGACAAAAACCTCAGTCCAACAAGGGCCCTTTATCGGAGATGTTTGTAATTCCGTCACAATGCCGCCTTATGAGGTCAGAGCAAGAAACAGACCAATTGTGGCTGGGGATAAACCACAGAGGCTTTCTCACATTTTGGTCTAAAGACCCCTTTACTCTGGGGAAAAAAAAAGGACCCCCAAAGAGTTTTCTGTTTATGTGGGATATTAGAGATTGATGTGTACTTTATTATTAAAACTTAAAATATGTGGGATGCTTCAGTGGCCTTTTCATTTATAATTTGAAAATCTGTAATAACTTCTGGCTTTTAAAGACCTTATAGTGTCTATACTTAAAATATTCAATTCTTTTTCCTTAAACTCTGATTGCTCTCAAAATGATGCTACAGCTTAATTGATATCATATTATAGGAAAATAGAAAATAAAGAAAAAGAGAAAGAACAAAGAAAATGTAAGAAAAGAAAAAAGTGAGAGAAAAAATTAAAAAAGTAAAGAAAAAAGACAAGATAAAGTACATTATTAACATCTGTAAAGTCGAGAGGAAGATAGCTTTCATCATATTTTCACAAAGATCATGAGTAGATTTCTCATCAGAAACCTTAGAGGCCAGCCCAGCTGGGTGTGGCTCAGTGGTTGAGCATCGACCCAAGAACCAAGAGGTCACGGGTTTGATTCCCGGCCAGGCTATATGCCTGGGTTGCGAACTTGATCCCCAGTAGGGGGTGTACAGGAGGCAGCCAATCGATGATTCTCTCTCATCATTAATGTTTCTATCGCTCTCTCCCTCTCCCTTCCTCTCTGAAATATGTGAGACCTTTCTTATCAGTAAGTAAATGTAAATGGATTATACTCTCCATTCAAAACACAGATTGGCAGAATGGGTAAAAACACATAATCTAACTATTTGCTGTCTATAAGAGATTCATTTTAGATACAAAGACACAAAAAAGCTAAACATGAATAGGTGGAAAAAGATAGACCAGGCAGATAGTCACCAACGGCACTAATATCAGACAATGTAGACTTTAAATCAGAAAAGGTTACAAGAGACAAAGAAGGACATGATATATTAACAAGAGGTTCAATACAACAAGAAGATAAAATGATAAACATTCATGCACCTAATGACAGACCATCAAAATATATGAAGCAATATCAGTAGAACTGAAGGGAGAAATAGACAGTTCTGCAATACTAGTTGAAGTCTTCAGTACCCCATTCACAATAATGGATAGAAGAATCAGACAGAATATAAGTGAAGAAATCAAGGACTTGAACAACACAATTAATCAAGCAGACCTAACAAACATACACAGGATACCACCCAACAGCAGCAGACACACATTCTTCTCAAGTGGACTGAACACTCTCCAGGGCAGACCATACTGGTATGTGAAGAAATCACAAGGTAAATTAGAAACTACTTAGACATGAAGAAAAACAAAACACAACATATCAAAGCTTATGGGAAACAACAAAACAGTGCTAAAGGAGGAATTTATAAAACAATTAAAAAACAAGGAAGTTCTTAAATGAAACTCTTACATTATAAACAAGATCTCAAATCAACAACCTAATGCAACTTAAAGAACTAGAAAAAGAACAAACTAAACCCAGAGCTAGAAGAAGGAAAAAAAGAAAACAGAGAAGAGACAAATGAAATAGAGAATAGAAAAGCAATAGAGAAATCAATAAAACCAAAAATTGAAAAGATTAACAAAATTGACAAAAATTAGCTAAGAAAAAAAGAGAAGACTCAAATGGTTAAAATCAGAAATGAAAGTGGGGACATTACATTGACTCCACAGAAAAAAACAATTATAAGAGAGTGCTATGAACAACTACATTCTAAAAAGTGTAATAACCTAGATAAAGTGGACAAATTTCTAGAAATACAAAACCTACCAAAGCTAATTACAAAGAAATAAAAATTTGGAATAGATTCATAACTAGTAAGATTGAATCAGTAATAAAAAAGCTCTTGACTGCCATGGCCAGTGTGGCTCAGTTGGTTGTAGTGTTGTCCCCTGCACTGAAGGGCCGTGGGTTTGATTCCCAGTCAGGGCAAATGTGTCCAGGTTGCAGGTTCAATCCTCAGTCAGGGCACCTACAGGAGGCACCAATTGATGTTTGACTCTACTCTACTCTTCTCTCTCTCTCTCTCTCTCTCTCTCTCTCTCTCTTCTCCCTCCCTCCCTTCCTCTCTCCCTCTAGATTCAATGAAAAACATATCCTCAGGTGAGGATTATTGAAAAAAAAACAACCCTTGACACATACACACACACACACACACACACACACACACACACACAAAAGCCCTGGACATATGGCTTCACTGGTGAGTGCCCTCAAATTCTTTCAAAAAATGCAGGAGAAAGAACACTTCCTAACTCATTCTATGAGGCTGGCATTTCCCCAATAAGCCCAAAGATCTCTGGGCCATCTTCTAGAAAGTCATCAGAGGATTTTTCTAAAATATCCAGCCAGACAGGTTCTTTCCCCAGTGACTAAATCTGGTTTCCATAAAACCTTCCTATTCCCTGTGTAAAGAAAAGACCAGCAGTGCCTCCAGAACCAGGCTGGACACATATGGGTCCCACCCAAGAGCCTCAGCCCACAATTGGATGAGCCACACAGCAGACTAGACATAGCTGAAGGAAGAATTAGTGAATTCAAAGACCGTCCTGAGGAAATTGCTCAGGATGTGGCACAGAGAGTCAAGGAGATAGAAAAGTAAAAGACAGGCTCTGAAAGACAAGAAGACCCACAAAATTCTAAACAGAATCCCAAAGGCATAAGAAAGGATGAAAGAGAGTCAAAATGTAATATTCCCTAAGCTGGGGCTTGTACTTCCTGCTCAAACAAACATGGGTTTGTCTCTGACCCTCCCTGAGGATCCCAAGGAGGTGAGTCTCCAGAGATTCTGTTGGAGGGTGAAGAAAGCAAGGGAGAAGTGGGAATTAATTGAATGCTACTACATGTCACACACTGTCCCATCTATAGCCTCATTTAATAGGTCATTGGCTCCCATATTCACTATATCTTATTGGTCTTAATGCCCTTAGTGGGTTAACCCCAAAACATGCAAACAGTAATTGCTCAATAAAGATTGTTGAATGAGTGTGACATCTGAGGCTTAGAGGGTTCAATGTCTAGTCCAAGGTGACAGAGGGTAAGACAAGGAGAAAGGATTTGAATTCAAAATTATCCTACCCCAGTGCCCCTACTCCTTCTATTCCACAGTGCTAAGGAACGTTTGCTGGCTCAGCCCGTAGCCAGCACCTGCAGATACGCTGCAGAAGAAGGCCCCCAGCCCATCTCTCTGATTTGAAGCCAACTCCCATTCTGTCTTGGAGGCAGAGAGTTCAGCTCTGTTTACCCAGCACAGCAAACAGTCCCAGCTTTCTCTGCCACCTTTGGCAATTTTTATACCTCATTGTGCGCAAAATAAATTGCACATTCTCATTTCAGAGTTGGCGGGAAAGGCCCAATTAATTACAAAGGCTATTTTGCCTTGGTGCAGAGTGAGAGGAGATGTTCACAGGAAAATGGATTAAATTTGACTAATTATTTCACTTACATGTCTTGGTTCCAATGAGGACATTTGTAACTGAGCACACCTTCTCCAGAAGCAGCTCCCATGTTCCCCAAACAAACAGTCCTGGGGGTTTTATGAGCTGCTCCCAGCCCTGAGCCACTTGCTGGTGCCTTTAGAAAATGCCAGTCAATATTTCAGAATCCTACACAGGGGAGGGATGGAGGGATGGGAAAACACTTCGTTCAAAGCTTTTCTGAGAGTCAATCAGTTAGCACTTATGAATTGGGCATAACCAGACACGGGACAGTGGCTGCTGGGAGAGACCCTATGTTCAGGCCTTTTAGAATCAGGCAGGTTGTTTAAAATTCAGATCCCTAGGCCTACTGAGTTAGACATAAGAATGAAGCCTGAAAAATCTGTATTTCCAACACAGGCGACTCTGCCTCGGAAAAGACTGGCTCTGCACCTGAAAGCCGTGTTACCCTAGAGAAAGCTGTTTAGTACTTCTCAGCCTTATTTTTCCAGAGCTGAAAGAAAATGGGGCTTGTAATAACTCTTGAAGGGGTGGAGTTGGTTGTACAGATGAGCTGAGTCCCCGACCCATAATAAACGCTCATTAAATGGTACCTATTCTTTTTTTATATATATTTTATTGATTTTTTACAGATAAGAAGGGAGAGGGATAGAGAGTTAGAAACATCGATGAGAGAGATCAATCAGCTGCCTCCTGCACGCCCCCCACTGGGGATGTGCCCGCAACCAGGGTACATGCCCTTGACCGGAATCAAACCCGGGACCTTTGAGTCCGCAGGCCGATGCTCTATCCACTGAGCCAAACCGGTTCGGCGGTACCTATTCTTATTAGTGAACATGGCTGAGTTCATTTCAAGTGGTCAATAAGAGCCAGAAAAGATAATTATAATGCTTTTACCCTGAGAAAGTCCCTGCATCTTGAATACTGTATTAGCACTCTTTCTGGGCCTCCACACAGCTCTTCATTCTTTTCAAACTCCGAGCTGCAAACCTCTCCTCTTCCCATGGTCCTCCCCTAAATAAATCATTAGGCAATTCAAAGTCGGAGCCCCCTGGAGCCTTCCTGTGAATGGAGTGAAAAGCAGACACATTTCTGGGGAAAAACAAGCAAATTCCTACGTTTGCAAAATGGTAAAAAATGAGTCATTTCATTTATGGAAAATGAATACATATGATCTTGCAAATGTGTTGCCTGGGGGAATCAGTGTGCTCTCTAACAGGCTTCTCCCTGGCAAACAGTTCCCTGGGTTCTGAGAAGCTGAAACAGCCAGCCAGAAAGGGAGGCTGGGATCAGTTGGGCCTAAAGAAAAGTCCCCTCACCCAGCAGGGATCCAGGTAGGGGTGAGGACAGGATGGTCTCTCGGGGTCCAGTTCCTTAATTTTTAGCCAAGGCCATCAATTCTTGGCACCTATTTTAGTCAGGCGAATGAAATCCAGTCTTTCCGAGCCGTCAAATGCAGCCCTTCTGCCCACTGTTTTCAGTGAGTGCTATGGAAGGGGTGGGGGTTCTCCACTGAACAGTTGGATGGTCCACTTTTCTTACCCTCCTTTCAGTTTTCGGCCTGAAACTATGTATGAATCCTGAACCCAAGTAAACAAACATTAATTTGTGTTTGTTCTGTGCAAAGCATCCTGCTGGGGCCTCCTGGAGTTACCAAAGTGAACTCACTCTCTTAAGGCCCCTTGGTGTCTGCTCTGTGTCTGGCTGGCGCTGGCCATGCCCAGAGATGACCCAGGTACCTCATCCGCCTAACATTCTCTGGATAAGACAAGTGCTCAAGTCACTAGGACACAAACCAGAATAAACTTGGGTATCGAAAGCAAGCACAAAAGAGTAGAAAGTGCAAGCAGGAGGAAGAGCACCTCAGCAAAGCCCCTCGAAACTGCAGGGGTTCTGAGAAAGGCTCAGGTTGTTGAGTGGAGGGGCAGAGGGACAGCACACAGGGACTGAAGCCAGAGGCGGCAGGGCCTCGATGGATGCATTTAGAAGGCCAGCAGCATTGTTTGGCAGGAGCAGCAGGTGCCCAGGGGTCTGGAACAAACCAGGCTGTACAGGTAAGAGGTGCCATGTGGAGGGATCTCAGTGAGCTACAGCTACAGAGGGATGGGCAACGGGCATCCTTGGGGTCAGATGCAGGAGGGCTGTTGTAGGACTTAATTGAGAATACTGCCTCTGGCACGCCTGCAGGGCAAAGATGCTATGGGAGAACACCTGAGGAGAGATTGGATTGGCTTAGGAAGAGACCTCATGGACACTCTTCCTTGAAAAACTTTGCAGCTGTCTAGCGGTTGAAACGTGGGCTTGGGGCCTCCGGGAGTCAGATCTGAATGGTCTGGGTGGGCCCGTGCTCATGAGCAGAGGTGGGACATGTGACTGAGGCTTGACACCCTGTTGATAGCTCTCTGGGAGTGAAACACAAAGCCTGGCCCATGAGAGAGACTCGCCAAACCCTGACAAAAGCATCTTAAAGACCTAACAATGTTCTACCATGATTCCTATCCCCAAGAGTCAGGGAAGTGGGCTAGAGCCTAAATGCAGCCTTCTCTGCTTGAACTTAGTTTCCTTCCTTGCCCAGCTCCTCATCTGCATGAGTCCTGCTGAAAACCATTTGGCCTAAGCTGCAAACATGTTCAACTTTGCAGACAGTCCCCGGTTTTTCGAGGCCATGAAGGTCCAAGTACATGTTGTCCCCCCAACTGATATGTCTTTCCCACCCTTCCCCCACAAGAATGATTCACCTCCTTCAGGGCTCAGTTCCAAATTGCTCGCCTTGCCAAAACACTTGAATGCTGAGGCAGAAGTGTGGGGCAGGGTTGGGTATGACACTCGAGCTCTCTTCTGGGCCATATTTCACCACCCTATGGAGTCATTCATCCCACACACATCTCCCAGCACCCATTCAAAGTAGGGACCTGGCAGGGAGCCTGTCCCTTCTCCAAACATCCAAAGGCCCCCACAGGAAGGAACAACCACCAGCTGGCGAGAACCTGTCAAATCCTAGCATATGGTTTCATCGAAGCTGCCCACTCCCAGGGCAGGACACAGAGGCAGCGACAAAGCTGAGGGCACATACCTGATGTCCCAGGAGCTTTCTCCTCCAGACCTGCAAGAGAGAACCCACGCGTGGAACGCTAGCACTCTGCTCCTGGAGACCACAGGATGCTGATGTGGGACCTGAGGTACTCAGCTACTCGCCGAGGTTGCTAGATACCAATAAAGGAGGGGAGCAAACGGAATCAGCCATCAAGCCTAATCAGCAGGTGCAAATGGGTCCACCCCTGGGTTGTGGGGGAGAGAGAAATGCCTCCCCTGGCACGTGCACAATAGAGGCCAAGATGGTGCCCACGAGGGGTGGAGCCTAGCCTGGGGACAGGATTGGATTGGATAAGAGACACAGAATCTGGAAGGTCTAGTCAATGGGTTGGTTAGGGGGAGGGCCCTGCACCAGCTCACGAAGGACTGGGAATTGATTGGTTAGTTTAAAAGGGCACCTAGTCCTTTCCAAACCTGAGATAATATAATCCAAGCTTAACAAAAAGCTCTCTCCCTCCCCCGCCCCCACTTCTCTCTCTCCCTCCCTCTCGTCTCTTGTCTCTCTAACAGGCACTCACCCCGTGTGCTCACAGGTTCTCTCTCCTTAGCAGCCATGCAGGTCTAGCAGCCACTTGGCCCCAAGTATGGGCTCCAACTATGGACTCCAAGTGTGGGCTTGGATACAGCACCAGACGAAGGGCAGCGGGAACAGACTAAGCTAGCCGGATGAGGACAGAGACTACACTGGAGTGAGCTTTGGCACAGGGCACAGGATATCTGGACACTGGCCTTTCTTCTGAGCCTGATGAAGGCTGGACTTCTTTCACAGTGGGACGGAGCTGAACATGGGACAGTCCTTTGTGCTTGCTCCAGCTTCAGTAAATCTTGCCACTATACCTCATCCTCCCATGAGTGGTCCCCGAAATGCTTTTCTCATGACACCCGCAAGGATCCCATTTCCAACCGAAACACAGCTGCCCGGAGATCCAAACCCTTCTCCAGCCTCAGCAGACTGCCCCCAGGCCTATGTCCCAGGTCCCAATTGCCCTACTTTTGACCTGAATCTCTACCCTGAAAGTCACCTCCTCCTGGAAGCTTTAGGGCTCATTTCCCACCTAGGATCTGAACATCCCAGGAATTGGGGAGTAATCCCAGAGCCTGGGGCTGTGGTTCCAAAACTATGTGCCTGGACTTTACAAGGAAACAACTGAATGAATGAAGTGGGGGAGGAGGACCGTGTTGCTGGCCTGCCTCTATCCCCTACGACAGCGGTTCTCAACCTGTGGGTCGCCACCCCTTTGGCGGTCGAACGACCCTTTCACAGGGGTCACCTAAGACCATCCTGCATAATCAGATATTTACATTATGATTCATAACAGTAGCAACATTACAGTTATGAAGTAGCAATGAAAAGAATGTTATGGTTGGGTCACAACATGAGGAACTGTATTTAAAGGGCCAGAAGGTTGAGAACCACTGCCCTACGAGGTATTTGCGGTGTATTTTCCCACTATCAGCTCTATTTTCAAGTACCCAGAAATCAATTCCACCACTTTACGAAGGAGATAAGCCTGAATTTCAAGAAACTGGATAATCAGATTTTATCATGCATACTTAAACTTTCACAGAAATTGGGAAATACTTGGCCTCTGTAGGCAGCAATGCCTTCCCACTCTGTAAGCCAGAAGAGCGCCACCCACAGTGGGGCTGACAGCTAAGGCCACAGTGGGGCTTCCTGGGTCTGAAGGAGCAAGGGCTATGAGCAAACTGTGGACGAAAGGGGCCACATGCTAACCTGACAGGCTCAGGGAAGGCCTGCATGGCAGTCTTGCAAACTCAGAGACCTAAAGTAACCACAAAGGATGGTCTGAAATTAAACTTTAACTAAAAGCAGTTATGGTGGATAGTCACCTCCTAGGCCAGTATCTTCACTGACAAGGTCAACATTTACCTTAACTGAGCCTATCTGTCTTTTTGCATCTATAATAACATCCCTTTGAAATGTCTAGGTATTTGTAACTTCCCTTTTTCTGGACCCCTCGGGGCGCAACCCAATGTGCTGGGTGCCAGAACAAATACCACAAATTCCTTCATCATCATGTTAATTGTGTCCATCATTTTACTTTTTATCCAATCCCAGGGGTTTCCCTGCTTTGCTTTATCCCTCCTCCTTAATCTATCACCAATGAATATCATGTAACCCACCTACATCTGTCCCTCCTTTGATTGCAAATGTATAAATACAAATGTAACCCCGCATTATAATTCGTTGAGGTTCTGCTTCCCGGCATATGTCGACAGTTTGGCTCAAATAAACTCACAAAAATTCTTTACAGGTTTCAATGGTTTTTACGTTAACAAAGCACATTCAGGAATCTCATTCCTGGACATCCCAAATTGGATTTTATTGCCAGGGAACTTGAAAAATAAAATCACAAAACTTGAAGTCAGGCAACTTTTCTTTTGGTAAATTGCCTTTACAGTAATTTTGCAGATTTGCTGCATGGCCCTGTCAGCACATGGTTAGTTCTCCCATGGAACTAACCTTGCTGGTCTTAGGAAACTATCCTGTGCCCCCTTCCTGTGTCTGCCATTCCAGTGACGACATTATCAGGCTGTGTAAGTGCCAAGACGCATTTTGAACCGAGATTTGCCAACTCTACCCACTCCACTCACTTCCTACTACACCTCCTCCTGTCACAACCGCCACAGCCAACAAGCAAACCAGACTCCGTTTGTCCTGTTAGAAGTCAGGATACAGGCTACTTGGGGCAGTAATGAAAGGGGACACACAGACTTACAGGTGCTGCTAATGTTTGGCTCCTGATCTGGGTACTTGTTTCTTAGGTACGTATTGTGACTTTAGTCATTCAGATGACTAAAATATATTTCTCAAATATATTTAGTCTTCACCCGGGGTTTTGGCTCAAAGTTCCCAAACCCTTGGAATTTCCCGAGTATTAAGAGCAAAGGGAGCATCTTTTGTAATAATATTTGGTCTCCCGCCCTGGCCGGTGTCCTCAGTGGTTAGAGTGTTGGTCCACGCACCTAAGGGTCACAGGTTTGATTCCCAATCAAGGGCATGTAGCTGGGTTGCAGGTTTGATTCTGGGCCCCGCACAGGGCATGTGTGGGAGGCAATCAGTCAATGTGTCTCTCTTACATTGATGTTTCTCTCTCCCTCTCTCTCTAAATCTACCCCCCACCCCTCCCACTCTCTCCAAAAATCAATGGAAAAAATATCCTCAGGTGAGGATTAACAAAACAAACAAACAAAAATTTTGTCTCTTGTTCTCAGTTCTTGAAAACTCTTTAAAGTCATAAAAGTGAGGTGAGTGTCTTGTCACAGAACAGGCCATTCCACCACAGCTGGGTTTAAATGAGGTGACTTCTGGAAAGCACCTAAGGATGGGGGCTGGTTGCCAGGGGAACCAACCTTGAACAAAAGGTTGGAACTTCAGTCCCACCCCTTGTTAAGGGTGAGGGGAGGAGATTGGATCAATCACCAATGGCCATGAGTTAATCCAGCGATTTTCAACTTTTTTCATCTCACAGCACACACACTAGTAAACTAATTACTGATATTCTGTGGCACACCAAAAAATATAATTTGCCAATCTGACAAAAAAAAAAAACAGGTAAAATTCTGATTCATTCACACTGGATGGCTATTGTGTTGGCTATTGTCATTTTTTTTTGTTTGATAGTCTAAGGGAAAAGAGGTCAGTGCCCCTGATTAAATATTCAGGGATTGCATGTTTTAAAAATTTGTGGCACACGGTTGAGAATCAGTCTATTAATCAGTCAGGCCTATGTAGTGTTGCCTCCATAAAACCCAAATGGAGTCCTGGCCAGTGTCCTCGAGTGGTTAGAGCAGGGGGTCCTCAAACTTTTTAAACAGGGGACCAGTTCACTGTCCCTCAGACTGTTGGAGGGCTGGACTATAGTTTAAAAAAAACTATGAACAAATTCCTATGCACACTGCACATATCTTATTTTGAAGTAAAAAAACAAAACGGGAACAAATACAATATTTGTATTTGCATGTGGCTCGCGGGCCGTAGTTTGAGGACCCCTGGGTTAGAGCATTGGCTCTCAGACTGAAGGATCTCGGGTTTGATTCCTGGCCAAGGGCATGTACACGGTTGCAGGTTCAATCCCCGGTGCTTTGAGTATGCAGGAGGCAACCAGTCAATGTGTCTCTCTTACACTGATGTTTCTCTCTCCCTCTCTCCCTCATTCCCTCTCTCTCTCTTTCTTTCTCCCCCTCTCCCTCTCTCTCTCCCCTCCCTCCTACCTCCCTTTCACTCTCTCTAAAAATCAATGGAAAAAATATTCTCAGGTGAGAATTCAGAAAAACACCAAATGGATGTGGTTCAGAGCTTCCATGCTGGGGAACCAGACCACTTCCACATGGCATGTATATGGCCCCTAACTTCACAGGGACTGAGGCTCCTTTGTATGGGACCTCGTCCTATATGTATCTCTTCTTCTGGCTGCTGGTTCATACCCTTTAACATCCTTTGTAATAAGCCTGTAATCTAGTGAGTAAACGGGTTTCCCGAGTCCTGAGAGCTGCTCTAGCAAATTAATCACCCAAGGATGGGGTCGTGGGAACCTCTGATTTAGAACCATTCAGTTAGAAGCACAGGTGGTGACCTGGACTTGGGATTGGTGCCAAAGTGGGGGCAGCCTAGTGAGACTGAGCCCTGAAGCTGTGGGTTTTGATGCTGTCTCCAGGTAGACAGTATCTGAAACGGGTTAAATTGTAGGAAATTCAGCAGATGTCAGAATTGCTTGCTGGTGTGGGAAGCCCTCAACATGTCAGAATTGGGTATCAGAATCTTTACCAGGTGAGCTCACAGTGTAAATGCCCCACACTTAGGACACCAGCACTTTTTAGTATATGTGCTGTTTTATAACAAAAAGTGCAATAAATATGAGAGGGAGGAGGAGGTGATAGAATAGATCATGTAAATTAGCTATGAGCTGATAATTGTTGATGCTGGGTACATGAGGAGGGGCATCATTATACAGTTTCCTTACTTTTGTGTACATTTGAAGTTTCCACAAGAGTTAAAACAAAACAAAAAACAAGGATGAATTTGGGTGCATTCATTACTGCTGTGGCAGGTGGTGAGCGAGGCCTGCAATCAACTGTGGCTTCTCTGAGGTAGACGCTGAGAGGCTGCGCACACTGTCCACCTCCCACAGCCATGCACAGGGACAGATTCAACTCAGATCTACCCTTATGATGATGGCACCCCTTGTGGGTGACAGACCGTTCAGAGAATCTGATCAAAGCCATGGACCTCACTCCAGAAAAACGCACACACTCGGCCACAAATCCAGTTATGGAATCCTGTGCCCTGGCCACAAAGGAACAGATCAGAACTGGCGGCTTTGGGACTGCGGGCCGGGCTTGCACAGCTTGTGCGCTCCTTCCAGTGTCTTACCTACTGAGATTGTGCTGGCTGGGGGAGAGAGCTGGCCAATATGCGCTACAAGGGCAAGGAGATGCACAGCCTGGGAGAGGTGCCAAGCATAGAAGGCGGCAGTGTTTACTGCAGCATCTGGCCAAGAGAAGACAGGGTCTGTGTGGTCACTGGGGCAGGGAGGTGGGGAATGCGGAGCTGTTGGTAAGGGATACAAAGTTATGTAGGATGAACAAGTCTAGATATCAAGTGTCCAGCATGGTAACCTGCTAACACTGTCCTAGGACCTGAGTGGCCAGTAGCTGGACCTGAAGTCCATGACTTCTACAGTGGCCGGAATGACGCTTCTGCCAGATTCAGGCCTACCCTTCAAATGACTGGCATCTTTCACTTTCCAGCTCTTAGAAACGAGTCATCATGCTGAGAGGAAGCCCACACACCACATGGAGGAGGACCGAGGCCCCTGGCCATGAGCCCACTGAGCTCCCAGCTGTCAGCCACGGCGAGTTAAGCCTCAGCTGATGTTGTATGTGGGGAGAAGGCTATTTCCATGAGCCCTGTGCAAATTGTGACATCCTGAGTAAATACATGATTATGACTGTTTAAATCAGGAAATTCAGGGATGGTTTGTCTCACAACAGATAATGCAAACACTGCCTCACCTCTCGCCCTATGTGCACTCTGATTCCTCATTCTCCTCAACCCTATTATGGACTGAATGTGTGTGTCCTGCCAAAACCCATATGTGGAAGCCTTAACTCCCAATGTAGCTGTATTTGAGATGGGGCCTGTGAGGAGATGCTAACAGTTAAGTGAGGTCAAAGGGTGGTGCCCTGACCCTGTAGGACTGGGCCCTGACTAGAAGAGGAGACACCATGCTCACTCTCTCTGCCAGGTGAGGACACAGCGAGAAGGCGGCCGCTGCCAGCTAGGAAGGCAGTCCAAACCAGAAACCGACCTGCCCACTTTAATCTGGGACATCCAGCCTCCAAAACTGTAAGAAAATAGACTTATGTCATTTAAGCTGCCGTCTATGGTATTTTGTTATCTGCAGAAACAGACTAATACACCCTCTCCAGCCTCAAAGCCTTTGTATTCACTCTTCCTCCTGCCTGAATACTTTCTATTAATACCTCCTGACCATCGGTCACTCTCAGCAATTATGTCCCTAATTAGCAGGGCATCTCTGACCACCTTCTGAAAACTCAGCCAGGCCTCCCTCCCTATATCCCTCTTAAAGCAGCCTGCCTGTCCCCTACAGCACAAGCCAGTCTGCAGCTTAGACTTCTTTGCATAATGGCTTGATTAATGCCAGCCATCCCCAACACCCCAACTCAGCACAGGGCCTGGCCCAGAAAAGTGCTCCATTTTAGAAAAGACAGTGGCATTGCCCAGGAAGGTAACAGCACCCTTTGATCCAGAAGTTCTGCTCTAGGTATAAATGCCAGTAAAGTGTACGACAGGGTCCAGGCGGTACACTCTGGAGCTGAGCTGGAATGGGCTCAGTGTGTCTCACAGGAGAATAGATAAATGTGGCCCATCCACAAAAAGAGCACTAAATGGCCACAGGAATGCATGAGCCCTGGCCACCCCAGCAGCAGGGTGAGTTGCCCAGGCAGCCAGCTCCCAAAAGAGGGCATGCATTACAATTCACTCGAATGCAGTAAAACAGACAAAACTCAATGGCTCTGCTGAGAGCTGTCTTCCTGGGAGTTAAACTAGGAGGCCCAGCAGGAACATGATTGTCATAAACATCAGGGCACTGGTCACCCTGGGAAGGAGGTTGTTGTCAGGAGGGACACCAGTGGCTTCTGGGCTGCTGGTGGTGAATATAGGGGCCTATACTATAGCGAATCTTTAAACTATATGCATACACATACATATACATATGTATGCATATGTATTTTGTATGTGTCTCTTATGTGTATAAGCCACAATTTTAAAATGGAAAAAAATGAGCAATTATTCAACAGAGTAATGAAATATTTTTAAAAGAGGGACTTTGCTCCTCAAACATCCAGGCAGATGAGCAGGCCTCCCCTGGCAGTGCCCAGGTTCCCCAGGCTTTTCCAGTAGCCAAGGAGACTAAAGTAGGTGGTTCTCAGCACTGTGCGTTGCCTGAATGTGAACTCCTTGTTCTGGAAGGGCACTTGGACCTTTCTGGGAGTTAATCCTTGTCCAGTAATCCTAGGTGGTGAACAGGGCACCCCAACATGAGCCTCAATACCCTACACAGGCAGGTGATGGAAGACCAGAATGGCCATAGAAACCTGTGCTATCCCCTTGCCCAGGGGTCAGTAACGAGGAACAGATGAGCCCTCTGCCAGCTGGGAGACTCTGCGAAGCCATTCTCAGGAAGCCTGAAGCAAAAGCCAGCCAGAGACGGGTGAGGATGGGTGATTCCTGCAGCAGTAGAGGCCTTGTCCTCTATCTTATTTTCAGGATATCACAGCAGTGACAGAAAAGGAAGCAGGCAGGTGTACATGTGTGCACTTGTGAGTGCGCCTCAATTTCAGTCTTCACGTCCATCTCTCACCCTGGGGTAGCCAGCTGCCATGTCCTGTACAGAGGCCCTTGTGATGGCCTCCTGCCATCAGCCACATGCGTGAGCTTAGAAATAGGTTTTCCAGCTCCTCAGATGAGGTGGCCCCCAGCTCACATCTTGACCACAACCTCTTGAGATTCCCCAGGCTACCTGAGTCTTGGCCAATTTCTCTCATGCATTTCTTCCTATCAATAAATATTTGATGTTTCCTATATGCCAGGTCCTGTGCCAGGTGCTGTAGCTATACAGACACTTGGTCCCTGCTCAATGGCACTCACATCCTAGGCATCAAAGGCAATCAACAAATGAAACAAATACACAAACAGGTCATTTCAGACACTGGGAAGTTTTATAAAGTGAAGCAGGGAGGTGTGTTAGATTGAGGGGAGGGGACTCTTAACTAGGGAAGGCTTCTCTGAGGGCTTGAGTGGAGTTCTGAAACACAAGAAGGGGTCTGACAAAAGAGCATCCCAGACAGAAGCAACAGTTATGAAAAGACTTAATGCAGGTGAGTAAGTTACCCATATGGTGCCAGGGGGACAGACCCTTGAGGGTCTGATATGTAGCAGAAGATCCTTGAACCTAGAGGAAGAACAATGGTCGGTAAACACATGAAGATATGCCCCACCTCACCAGCCATCAGGGTCACACACACAAGACATGATGAGATGCTATTCAGCACCGATTAGACTGACAAAAATAGTCTGATCATTCCAAGTGTTACTTGGAGAGGACATGGAGTGACAAGGACTCTTACCACCATTAGTGGGTGGGTATAAATTGTAAAATCATGTAAAAAATCTCATCTCTATGACTAATCCACTCCTAGGCACATGCTCAATGTAAACGTAAGCTTAAGTGCACCAGGAGATGTGCACAAAAGTGTTTGTAGCTGTGTCATTCAAAATGGCCTTGAGATGGAAACAACATAATGCCTGTCAGTAGAATGGACAAACAACCATGGCAGAGTGCAGCAGTGAAAGTAAGCTTATGTACAATAAGTAAAATTATGTATAATAAAGTGGACATAACTTAATTTTCTAATCAGGAACAAAGAAACTTCTAGAAGATAATATGCAGCAAAATATCTTTAAAAAAATAAAATTTAATAAGAAAGACAAACCAAGACTCCTGGCTTCTGCTTATAAGGTGAAAGCTGGAAAGAACATTATTCTTGCCCTTAAAGAATAACAATGGCCCTCGCCAGTTTGGCTCAGTGGATAGAGCGTCGGCCTGTGGACTGAAGGGTCCTGGGTTTGATTCTGGTCAAGGGCACATGCCTGGGTTGTGGGCTCAATCCTCAGTAGGGGGCGTGCAGGAGGCAGCCTATCAATGATTCTCTCTCATCATTGATGTTTCTCTCCCTCTCTGAAATAAATAAAAAAAAAAGAACAAGAAGAATAACAATGGCAGCCTTAGCTAGTTTTTCTCAGTGTTTAGAGCGTCCACCTGTGTAAGGAAGGGTCAGGGGCTCGATTCCAGGTCAAGAGCACGTGCCTCAGTTGCAGGCTTAATCCCTGGCAAACAATCGATGTATCTCTCACACATCAATGTTTCTCTCTCTCCCCTCCTCCCTCCCTTCCACTCTCTCTAAAAAAAAAATAAAAAATTAGTAGAAAAAATTGTCCTCGGGTGAGGATTGAAAAAAGAAAATGACAAGCCAGATGATATGCTAACTCACAACTTTTCTTCAACTCAGCAGAGCTCAGATTGCAAGAAACCAGTAAACTCAACATCTAAGAAAGGCAGGCACCTCCAAAAAGAGAGGATGGAAACATTGCTTACCCAAAATATTTGGAAAAGCAATGGCTGATATTTTTCCAAAGTTAATGATTTTCACCAAACCACAGAGCCAAGAAGCTTAGAGAACACCAAACAGGTTACATACAAAACAGAAACAAAAAACCCTGCCACATCATATTCAAACTGCTTTGAAGATAAAGACAAATAAAACATACTGAAGGCAGCCAGAATAAAAAGACACATTAACTATAGAGGAACAAAGGTAAGAATTACCACAGATTTTCATAAAAATTATGCAATCCAGAAGACAATGGAGTGGTGTGCGTAAAGTATTAAAAGAAAATTGTTAACCTAGAATTCTATACCTAGTAAATATATTACACATAGACATTACATAGTGATAAAGGGATCAATTTTTCAAGAAGACATACCATTCCTAAATGTGTGTTCCCTTCAAATGAAGCAAAAGTTCATAAAGGGATAAAAGATAAATCCACAATTGTACTTAGACTTGAACAATACTTTCTCAGTAATTGATAGAGTAATCAAAAAAAATCAGCAATGATATAGAAAATCCCAAACAACACTATAAATCAATTTGGCCTATTGATATTTATAGAACACTCCACCCAACACCACCAGAATATATACCTATCTCTCCAGCCATCCACTGCACAAATACATATTGGGCATCTGTTATGGGCTAGCAATGTAGTAAGCAGAGATGTATCAAGCCCTTCAAGGAGCTTATAGTCTAGTCAGATAGACAGACCTGTAGACAGATGGATGCAAAGGGAAAAGCAGGGCCACTGAAGAAAGTGAAGTCCACATACCTAGCACCTAGCACAACAAAAGCCCTCAGTAAATATCTGATAAATGGATTTGTTTTACTGGTTTTGAATATAATTTTAATATGGGACATATTATGAACATGTATTTCTGAATTATGAGTATAGTTCATTTGCTAACACACATATTATTTATCTTTCCCACCAGAATGTGGGTTCCATGAGAACAGTGACTGTCCTGTCTTGTTCACTGCTATAACCAACAACCTAGTGTTATAGCTAGCATATAGCAAGTTCATAGTAAACATAGATGCTAAAGGAATATATTCATCTTCTAGTTCCATGGGGTTCAAGATCCTGACACTGTCATTTTCAGCCATGGCCATTGCCTTTGAACTCATTAACCACTCTCGGTCTGCAGATCTGCCTTTCAGAGCTTTGTTAAACTTGAAATGGAAATCATCTCTAGTTTTCCTTCCTTCCATGCCCTGTCATAGGCATGTGTCGGCTTTGCCTGACCAGCATCCATTCCCTATCATCTGGTAACTGTATTCTGATCATTTTTGGGGGAGAACCATCACTCTACATTCCCATCTGTGAACTTCATGTGGGGCTGAGTCCACTTTTCCCATCAAAGATTGGGTATATGACACTTCCTGGCCAATCAGAGGCCCATACTCATCGGTCACTTGCGGTATAGGAACAATAATAAAAATAAGTAGCAAAAATATTTGTTATGTATTTGTTATGTAGGTACTGGTTTAATGGGTGGAAGGATAGATAAATTAATAGATGATGGACAGATGGAAGAATGGATAAGTGGATAAATTGATGAATCAATAGAGAGATGATTGTCTGTGATTAATGACAGAAAAATGAGTCATCAATGGACAGGTAAATCAACGAATAGGTAGTTGCATGAACATAAATATAAGTGTGTGAATAAATAATGAGTGTAGAGATGAGTAGAGGAATGGATGGAGAGATGGAAGTGCACATGCAATATACACCAACCAAGATCACATTCTGAGACGTAAAACAAACCTTAACAAATATAAAAGAACTAGAAGTTAAATAATTAATTCCATATTACCCAGGGGTCAAAGAGGAAGTCACAAGGGAAACTCAAGTACATTCTGAATTAAATGAAAATGTAAACACAACATCTTAAAATTTGTGAGATGTAGCCAAAGCAGTGCCAAGAAGGAAATTTACCATTAAATGCTCATATTAGAAATCAAGAAAAAGTCTCAAATCAAGCTCCTAAGAAATTAGAGAAATAAAAGCAAATTAAACCCAAAGCAAGCAGAAGGAAGATAAGAGCAGAAATCAGTGGAATCAAAAATGGAAAAACAAGTGAAGAAAATAAGTAAAGCTAAGTTGAAAATAATCAATAAAACTGATAAACCTGTAGACCAGGGGTCAGGAAACTTTTTCTGTGAAGATTTGAATAAAAAATAGTTTAGCCTTTACTGGGCACATGTAGTCCCCATCACATATTCTTCTTTGTGTTTTATTTTCTTCTTATTATTTTTGTTAGTTTGTTTGCTTTAACCTTTAAAATGGCTAGATTTGCCCTTCAAGCCATAGTATGCTAACCCCTGCTTTAGGCAGACAGATCAAGAAAAAAAGAGAAAAAACATTATTTACAAACCAGGAAATACTAGGAACAACTCTATGTAAATACGAGTCTATAAATGTGAGTACTTAGCATGGGGCAGTTTCTTAGCCCCATGTAAATGTGAGTACTTAGCATGGGACAGTTTCTTAGCCCCATGTAAATGTGAGTACTTAGAGAGCATGGGGCAGTTTCTTAGCAGACACAAACTGTCTAAGTTCACTCAAGAGGAAATAGATAACATGAATAAGGCCTACATCGTAATCCTAGTAAATTTTTATCAAACACATATAGAAGAAATAACACCAATTCTGCACAAACTCTTTTAGAATAAAGGGAGGAATCACTTCCCAAATCATTTTATGAGGCTAACATTTACCCTGATGCCCAAACTAGACAAAGGAGGACATATGTAATACTTTCAACAATAAAGATTTAATTAAAAAATAAAATAAAATGTGCCATCTGGGATGCCAGGGACCCTTATGGGTAGGGCTGTGTACTACTGAGGTTCACAGCTGTTCCCTCTAAAATGCTGTCCCCAGGCCCCAGCATGAGGTAGTGACATGGTCCAGCTTCAACCTTCGTCTATGGGATATGAAGTATTTGTGTGAATCAAATTACAGAAGCCATTCTACCATAGACTCAACATGTTTTACACATCTTTGCATTCTGAGAACCCAGCACGGCATGCAGAAGCAAGCCCAGATATGGAGACAGACAGACAGACACCAAGTGCTGATGAAGGTGAGAACTGCATTAAGCCTCACCTGAAGCCTGTCAGATCTTGCCCTGGAAATGCTCAGTCCCATGAACTAATACCTTAATCTACTCCTCTCCCCACGCCCCTTTTTATTTAAGTCTGTTATACATTGGCCATTTTGTCACTTGCTACAGTTCTTACCTACTTTTTTAATGTTTTTTATTGACTTCAGAGAGAGGCAGTGAGAGGGAGAGAGAGACAGAAACATCAGGGATGAGAAAGAATCACTGATTGGCTGCCTCCTGCACACCCCCTACCCTCATCCACTTGGGACTGGGTCCGCAACCAAAAGGGGCATGGGCCCTAACCAGGTGCATAGGTTGATGCTCAACCACTGACCCACATTAGCCGGGCTTTTTAATTATTTCTCTTACCTACTTTTTTTTTTGCGGGGGGAGGGGGGGGAACAGGACAGTTGTTATAATCAAATGTGTAAGCTTGTAAATGTGCTCCCTTTCTGGACTCCATTTTCCCTTCATCCTCCTACCTCTCATTGCCTTTCCAAGCTCTGTCTTCCTGTGCCCTCACCTCCCACCCACCACCCCCAGGATTCTTCCTCTTTGTTCTAATGCCATTGTTGGCTATTCCCAGAGCCAGGCCTTGAATGCTAGGAGCACATTCCTTTCTCAGGGACTTTCATGTGTCCCACTCCCCTTTTTCAGCCCAGATCTGATCAAACATTACCTTCCCAAGAAATCTGCTCCTGGCCACCTGCCCTAGCGGGCCTCTCAGTGCCCATAAGTCGTACACCTTCCCCTGCCCATTTTCCTTCATTGCACTTAGCACTGCCTGAAGTTACATCCTGCCTATTTACCGGTGGGTTGCCTGCCACCCTGGCGTAGCAGTGAGTGATGGCATTCTCACTGGGCCAGCACTGTGTCTGCCTCCGGATGGAGCTCTGTAAAGCTCCCAAAGCTTCAGTCTGTACAGAGCTTTTCTTAGACCAGGGATTGCCATTAAGGAAGAAACAGTGACAGAATTTGTATAAATATGAAATGAAAAGTCTGACAAAAAAGGTATTGACAACTGCTAAAAATAACCCACACCTGGAAAGAAGTTGTTTGGGGCTGGGAAATTGGGTTCTTTTATGTTTTAAAGACTTATCTACTTTGCAGTTACCTTTTTAAAAGAAGACTCAATAGCTTGCATTGGAGGCTCCTGGCACTCTAAGAGGAGCCTTTTATCAACTGGGCTGAAAGGTCTTAGGCATTTTCCTTGCAGAGTGGGTGTCTCGAGAAGGGACTGCCAGTTCTCTGTGGACCCGAGGACGCGGCAGAGCTCATCCAGGAAGTCACTACGGTTGATCCCGCAGGGAAGTGTTAACCCAACCATTCTGCACATGGTTGAGTGGTGTGTCCCAATTTGTGGCACAGCAGCTTGGGCACTGAGGGAGGACTTGAACCCTTTGGTAGTCTCAAGCGCCAGCAGAGTTTTCATTTCAGCTGGAACCAAGTCTTTCCTGGAACCTATCAACAAACTGCAAAGGAGACGCCCAACAGTCTGGAGTAGAATCAGAATCCCTTGGTCAAATCAGATCAGAGATAAGCACATTCAGATGCTATAAAAACCTGTCAAGGTGCTTTGGACTTGTTTTCCCTTAAGTGTTAGTATATAGGTTAAAAAAGTTTGCTTGGCAAATGGAATATCTGGACAAGTTTCTTCATCCATCCACCAATTCATTTATCCTTCCATCCATCCATTCATCCATCCTTTTACCAACTATCTATATATCCACCCATCCATGTACTCATGCACTCATCTATCCATAATTTCCATCCATTTATTCACTTATCCACATACCCATCTGCCCATTATCCATACACTCATCCATCACATAAACACATACTGGCATCTGTAATGGGCGCTAGGCGCTATACTAAGCAGAAATGCATCTAGCCCAGCTGTGGGCAAACTACGGCCCGCAGGCCGGATCCGGCCCGTTTGAAATGAATAAAACTAAAAAAAAAAAAAGACCGTACCCTTTTATGTAATGATGTTTACTTTGAATTTATATTAGTTCACACAAACACTCCATCCATGCTTTTGTTCCGGCCCTCCGGTCCAGTTTAAGAACCCATTGTGGCCCTCGAGTCAAAAAGTTTGCCCACCCCTGATAGCCCCTCAAGGAGCATATATCCTAGTCCACATACCCAGCACCTAGCACAGCAAAAGCCCAGATAAATGGATTTGTCTTGCTGGCTTTGAATATGTTTTCAATAACATTTTAATATGAGACATATCATGGAATACAAGTTTTTAAATTGTGAATATATTTTATTTGCTATCTCGTTCATTGTCCACCTCCCCATCAGAATGCAGCATCCAGGAGAGCAGCCACTACTTCTGTCCTGCTTGCTGCTACATCCAAGGACCTAGGTCAGTGGTTGGCAAACTGCAGCTCGCGAGCCACATGCGGCTCTTTGGCCCCTTGAGTGTGGCTCTTCCACAAAATACCAACTTCTGCACATGGGCCACTAAGTTTCAATTCCCCTGGTCCGCGGGCTCCCGCACGTGGTATTTTGTGGAAGAGCCACACTCAAGGGGCCAAAGAGCTGCATGTGGCTCGCGAGCCGCAGTTTGCCGACCACTGACCTAGAGTTAAGGCAGCGCACAGTAGCTGCTCAGCAAACATTTATATGCTAATTTAACTTCTCTTCTGCTTCCTGACCCAAACTTCTGTCTCCTGTTTTCGGCCATTCTCTTTGCCTTGGAAAACATCAACCATTCGGTATGCAGATCTGCATGTCAGAGCTTTTGTTGGAATCACCTCCAGCTCCCTCTCCTTCCATGCCCTGTATGAGCATCTGTTTGCTTTGCCCATCCAGTTTTTATTCCCTGCCTTCTTGTAACTGTATCCTGACCATTTTCCTCACTTCCACCTGGAGATCTCAGGTGACTGAGCCCACTCCTCCACTCCAGGCGTGAGTATGTGATCCAGGCTTTGCCAATCAGAGCTCTGCACTCCTGAGTCATCTGGACTGATTCCAGATAGACACAATAAGAGTAGTAGAAAGCTTCAATTAAAAACTTTTCATTTTCTAAGTCTTTTAATCCTTACAACAACAAAATCTTATAAAGCAGATGAGCTATTATTCTCATTTCACAAAGGAGGAAACTGAGGCCCAGAAAGGTTAAGTGACTTGCTCCAGGTCACCTCCTCTTAAATAGCAAAGCCAGGATTTGAACCCTACTGTCTGCCTCCAAAGTTCATACTCTAAACTTTCCATGTCTTTTTAGCAAAGGCCAAAGCCACATAAATAAGAGTTAGTCCTCCAGACATGGGTTCAATCTACTGAACGAGAGGTGTCCTCTCCCACTGCAAGCCCGGAGCTATCAGACCACCACAAAGAAAGAGGCTCCAGAGGAAGAAGCTGACTAGAAGCAGAGTTCAGAGAGTGAGAGAGAGAGGGCCAGGGTTTGTATCCCTGGATCCATCCATACCTGAAGGCTGTTGGATTTTTAATTTTCATGGACCCCAAATCCCTTTACTGGAATTTTAGTGGACCCTTGAGGACATCTGAGTTGGGTTTCTGTCCAGACTGATTAGCTGGATCATTTCTACTTGCTTCACACCTGGGACCCAAACCTGCCCCCACCCCCTCAGAAGCAGTTTTGACTTTCCATGTTGATTTCTGCCCAGTCACTCTCACCTGCATACCCAAATTTCAGCCTTCCCAGGTCTAAGGCCACCCTGTAGCAACTCCACCTCAGCCCCAGATAGGCTGGGGGAGTTCTATGTGACCCTAAACTGCCAAGCAAGGGCCCCCAGGATCCCACCACTCCCCACACTGCAAGCTCCCTGTCTGTGCCCCATCATATTGGCTCACTCTGCTAATGACCTTCTGTTTCAGTTTCCCTTACTGCCTTACTGGATACCCCTACTTTGGAGATACTTGCTGACATGGCCTGGGGTGAGCCTCATTGCTCCACTCCCCCAACAATGGCTGGAGTCCTGCTCCAAGCCAATGGCCTACACCTGCCTTCCTCCCGCAACACCCTGGGCTGGAGACTTCTGAGCCAGTCCTTCCCTCCTCTGCCCAGTCAGCACCCTCCTCCCTGCTTCCCTCTCCTTTGCCAGAACAAGTCCTCCAAAGCCTCCCCAGGGCACATCCCATAAGCTCTCCTCTGCACCCCTCACAGGGATAGCAAAGCACAGGCAGCTCAGAGGACTGGCTGCACTAGCCCTTTTTCTGTCACGTGCTCACAGGGCCCCCTCAGGGCCCACCCCTGCCCTGCTGTCCCTCTGCCTGTAGTGTCCTTCCTCCAGGCCCTCCTCCCAGTTGCTGCCGAAAGGTCACCTCCACAGAGGCCCTGCCCAGCTGGTCCTGCTAGACCCTGCCTGATTTTCCTCATGGTGCATCCACTCTCCTGGGAACACCTTGTTTGTATATGTGCTGACGGCTGTCTCACTCTCCCCCAGTGGACTGAGTACCCCTCAGGACAGGAACCTTTTCTGCTCTTGTTCACAGCCTTATCCCAGCATTGGTACGATACACAGTCAGAACTCAGTGAGCACCTGTTGCATGAAGGCACGCTCTGAGCCTGCTGCAGGGGATAAGGAGGGGGCATCCTTGGGCAGACACTGAGCCTAGCATCCTGGCTCACAGATTCTAACCCTCACACCTGTCCTGGGTTGCCCAGGGCTCCCTGAGAGCCACACAAACAAGGACAGCTACCCAGACAGGCCCAGGACCCAAGCGTAGAGCTCAGGGACAGCAATGAGAACACCAGAATGAATCCCAGGCACCATGTACTGAAAGCACCTGAGCACTTGGCACTGTACTGGGCACATGTTCCCCTCAACAGACCATGTGGAAGGGCACCATCATTCATACTTACAGAGATGTGAGCTGGTGTGACCTGCTGGGGTCACATGGCTAGAGAGCCCCGGATTGGGAAGAGGTGGCAAAACAGCCCACGGAGGCAAAGTCAAGGACCCTAAGCTGAACTTCACAGTTCTTGTTAGAAACTTCCAAGTGACCTTTTGTCACCACACTGATATCCAGTGGCCAGAGCATTAGGGAAATTAAGGTGAGCCTGGACAGCAGGCCATCAGTCCTGGAGGAGTCAGCTCCCAGGACAGCAACCCCACATCCCAGGGAGGATGGGGTGCCAGGCAGCAGTGCCTCAAGCAGAAGGTTGACCCACAGCCCTGCCTGAAGCCCCCACTTAGCCCCCAAATGCAAGGTTGTAGCTGCCCCACTCCCACAGCAGGCGACCCAGCCTGAGGACCTGGGCATGCTCCTCGCAGTCCATTCCTGAGGTCCTCACGCTGCTGCTAATTCCCAACTCCTTTTATTTCCATTCTTTTCTGCCCTTGATGACCCCAGCCATCTTGAGAGCCAGCTCTGAAACTGCTCAGGTGGTGCAGAGCCCCACCTGCCTGACACACCTGAATGCAGGCAGTTTCCCAGACCCCATCTCAGGGCCTCCTGTGCCCAGATGCACTTCTGTCCCTGGATGCCCATCTAGTACCAAGGCACCTCCTGGCACCAGGCTGAGTGCCCCTGCCTGCCCTGCCCTGCAAGTCCATGTGCAGTAAGGGACCCCGAAGTGCTGCGGGGACAAACCAGACTCACTGGGGTCTGTTTCAGCTCCACTCCTTCGGGAGACCATCTCTGGTGAGAGTGTGGTCCTACTTCCTGTAACTTACCAGTGTCCCTTCCTACCAGGCCGCAGACAGAATCAGCTAGGACTTAACGCCAGTTGATGGTTCATTCTGTCTTAATAGCAAGGGAATATAGATTTTTCATGGCCTTGAGAAAAATAAAGTTTTCCCTTTTAATTATTTATATAAATAGGAAATGTAAGTTACTTTGAAGTAAACATAAAATGATGGTAGAGGCAAGTACCCTGAAAGGATGGGAATCGTCAAGGGGCCCCGCTGATGGGAGACGCAGATGTATGTGGGCTGTCTCCCTCTGCCCTCTGCTGGCTGAGTCCTACCCTACCTGCCCTGCCCTAATGGGGATGTGTCTGAACTTTCTCCACCAGACCCCAGAGTGAGCAGAGCGCTGGTTCAAGATGTGTGCTCAGTAGACTGATGCCATCTCCCGACACCTGGCAGCAGTTCCTGCCCTGTTTCTACCTCCAGATGAGAGAAAAATGCCGTCTCCTTATATTTTAAGCTCAGACATAAAACTTCCCTCACATGCGACCCCAAACCTTTGTAGAGTTGGCACAGCCTGACCGCCTTCCTCACATTCCCACAGCTCTGTTTGTTGTATTTATTTTGCCTTGTAGTAAACCCCAGGACACACCTACAGCTGTGTCTCCAGATGCTGTCATTGCAACTTTTGGGCACATCTTTTTTTACTGTCCTTGAGGGCGAGGAAGCAGACTTAACTTAGGAAGCCACTTCCAACAGGCCGCAGGACGCTGGGCCTTAAATGTTCCCAGCTGGAGAACGACCAGGTCCCCCATGACAAAGCCACCCAAGGCAGTGGCATCTTTGACAGTCCCCAGACCCAGGCCAAGGTCCTCATGGCCGCACAAGGTGGTCAGCAGGTAGAGCCCCATCTTATGGATGGGAGACAGGTTCAGACAGGTGATAGGCCAGGCATGGGCTGGTGTCTGGCATCCTGACGTGGTGGGGATGTGCAGGCCCTTTCACAGGTGGGCCCAATGCAGGCCACAGAGAGCATGTGAGAAGGCACACAGCTAACATTCAGAGCCGCTGTCTGGTGAAGATATCTGGAGATCTGATGTCATGTCAGGGCTGTGAAGTCCAGCCCTCCTCTAGCCCAGCCCATCTCCCAGCCTGCATGCCCAAGATGGGCACCTGCGAAGTGAGGAGGCCCTGTCAGCCAGCTGCATGGCTCACTCCACTTCCAACCTCACAGCAGGCCCATTCTTTAAGCTTCAGCACCAGACTGGCTGTGAGGTCTGTGGAGCGGGCCCCCTAGTCAGTAGGAAAGGGAACCCCGGACCCGGAGGGCCCAGTGATCTGCCTACGGTGCCTGGGTACAGAAAGGTACCCGGCCTCCCTGCTGGGAGGGCTCTGCCCTGAGCCCCAAGAAGGCCTTCTACTCCATAAGCCCACAGAGTCTGAAGTGACAAAGAGGGTGACTCCTACCCAGAGGAGAATCCTGTGGCAAAATGCCGAGCCTACCCAGAAGCACCCAAGAGTCAAGAGGCTTGTCTGTTTTCCCTAATTCTGAGTCAATCCACTGAGTCAAACCGGCCAGGGCCAAAAATATGGAAATATTTACCACAATCCATTGCCTCATGTAGATATCTTTGGGGGGGAGCAGTTATTTGTAGTGAGAACACTTAAGATCTACTCTCTGAGCAACTTTCAAGTATACAACACAGTATTGCTAACAATAGTCACGATGTTGTCTCCAGGACTTCTTCATCTTATAACTGAGAGTTTGTGGCCTTTGACCATCATAGAATTACCTCTACCCCCAACCTCTGGCAACCACCACTCTATTGTCTATATCTGAGTTAAAAAAAATGTTTCTTAAAGATTTTTATTGACTTCAGAGAGGGAGGGAGAGGGAGAGAAAGATAGAAACATCAGTGATGATAGAGAATCATTGACTGGCTGCCTCTTGCTTGCCCCCCATTGGGGATTGAGTCTGCAACCCAGGCATGTGCCCTTGACTGGAATCGAATCTGGGACCCTTCAGTCCACAGGCCAACGCTCTATCCACTGAGTCAAACCGGCCAGGGCCAAAATTTTTTTTTAATCCTCACCCAAGGATATACTTTTTAAAATTGATTTTAGAGAGCGATGAAGGGAGAAAGAGAGAGAGAAACATCAATTGGTTGCCTCCTGCACCCACCCTGACCAGGGATCTAACCTGAAACCGGGTATGTGTCCTGACCAGGAATCAAAACTGCCACCCCTCAGTGCACGGGACAACATTCCAACCAACTGAACAGCATTGGCCAGGGCTCCAATTTTTTTATTTATTCCACATGTAAGTTCCTCCATCTGATTTATTTCATTTAGCATAATGCCCTCCAGGCCCATCCATGTTGTCACAAATAACAGGACTTTTTCCCTTTTATGGCTGAATAATATTCAAAATAGCTAAGATAGAGAAACAACCTAAGTAACCTTCGACAAATGAATGGACTTTTTTAAATGCGTACTATGTCCACGATGTAATACTACTTAGCCCTATAGAATTCTTGGAAAATAGATGCGCGCACACACCTTACCATTTATGAGCAGTTTACCAAGTTTCAACTGTGAAAAGAGCTATGCATACAAAATAGACTGGAAGAAAATTCTCCAAAATGTTAACAGTGTTTGCTTCAGCTTAATGGAGCCATGTAAGTTTTATTTTCTTCTTTCTGCTTTCCTGGACTCTCTAAATCTGGAACAATGATAATGCATTACTTTTGTAGCCACCAACAGCAACTTTTACAAAAGGACTTTTGTCAAACTTCAAGGTTAGGACCTGTTTCAGATGAGGATGCTGAGATGTTGAAGTAAGTGCCCAAGGTCACAGGGCTAATGCCCATCAGGGAAAGGACAAAAACCCAAGTGTGTCTGACTCCTGACTGACAGGTAGGAGATAGGCATGCAGGGCCTCAGCTTCGAAGCCAGCCCAGCATTGACACTTTACACCTTCACACGCACACATGTTGCACTATCTTTTTTCATTTGCTCTTGTCAGTTGCTGCCTTGCTGTGTGATTCTGGGTGAGTCACTAGACTCTCTGTGCTTCCATGTCCTCATTTCTAAGTTAGAGATGATGATTTCTTGGGACAATCAAATGAGATCATGAGTGTGAGAGAGCTGAGTTGACTGTAGCATGGTGTAACATATGCCAGAAAACAATGTATCTGCAAATGGGCAAATTGAGTCAAGGCCACACTCCAAGTTTCCCCGCCTCCTACCTACTGCACTTCTCCAGTAACAAGTCACCTTTGGGAGCACTACCTATGGTTACCTCATTTAATCTTCACAACAGACCTGTGAGTGGGGCATATCATCCATTGTGCAGTAGGGGGAATTGGTCATCTTCAGCTTGCCCAAGGCACACAGCTAGGAAGGAAGGTTACTACACTCAAACTTAGGGCCCCTGCGCTCGTGTGGGCCATCTTGCCAACTGTTTCAAAGCTGTGTGGGAGTCCAAGGGAGGGAATTCAGGGAAGGCCTGATCCAGGAGTATCCCACCTGTGAAGGGCAGACATTTGTGGTCACGGGCAGCATCCTGGACAGAGGCACCACACTTCTTCCTGATGATGCTTTAAGACTAAAGCTTTCTCTGTGGGGGAAGCAACATTTTAATTTCCAGGATTCAAATAAGATGGCGCGTGTTCTAACAACCACTGCGATACATGCCTACGAATTCAGCCTTAACACCTGTATCTGCATTGCTGTCAGTTCATTTGTAGCCATAAATACTCTGGCTTTTTGATAGCTTTGTTACATCAAAATACTGTTAGTAGGACAGATGGGGAAAGAAGGGGGACAGTATTACAGAGCACTTTTAAAGAAACATATTATTTTCCAATCCACAGAGACACTCTAGCCACCTGGTAGCCAAGTGCTGCTGACAGGAATCTTACTTGAGGGGGCAGACACTGTCACCACCCTCAGCCACCCGCATTCTCACTGTGTACAAAAGTTGGCTGGAACCTCACACACACGAGGATGGCTACCATCAAAAACACAGAAAATAACAAGCGTTGTTGAGGATGTGGAGAAATTGGAGTCCTTGTGCATGGCTGGTGGGAGTACAAAATGGTGTGGCTTCTATGAAAGACACTATGGCAGCTCCTCAAAAGATTAAACGTAGAAGCATCATATGACCCAGCAACCCCACTCTGGGTATATTTCGAAAAGAGACATTTGCACATGCATGTTCACAGCAACATTGTTCACAGTAGCCAAGAGGTGAAAACAGCCAGTATCCATCCAGATTTCCCCCTGGTGATGACTGGATAAACAAAATATGGTCTATATCTACAGCAGAATATTATTCACCCTTAAAAAGGAAGGAAATTCTGACACATGCCAGACATAGATGAAGCTTGAGGGGATTTTGCTCAGTGAAATAAAACAGACTCAAAAGAAAAATTATTTTATCATTCCACTTATTTGAGGTCCCTAGAGAAGTCATTCATAGAGACAGAAGCAGAATGGTGGTAACCAGGGGCTGGCAGGAGGGGGAATGGGGAGTTTTCAGCGTGGGAAGATGAAAAGATTTCAGGAGATGGATATTGGTGATGATTGCAGAATTGCCACTGAACTAAACACTTAAAATGGTAAATTTTATGTTATGTGTGTTTTACCACAAAAAATGTCTGTGCTGAATCCTTACTGAGGGGGTAGAAAGAGCCATATAATAATAGTAATGACCATTTATGAGAGTGCTCACTGGGTGCCAGACACCATCCTGAGCACTTTATTTTTATTTTTATTTTTAAATATTTTTATTGATTTCAGAGAGAGGAAGGAAGAGGGAGAGAGAGATGGAAACATAAACGATAAGAGAGAATCATTGATCAGCTGCCTCCTGCACACCTTCTACCAGGAATCAAGCCCGCAACCTGGGCGTGTGCCCCGCCCTCCTGGTGCATGGGTCGACCCTCAATCACTGAGCCACGCCAGCTGGGCACATTCTGAGCACTTCATATGCACCACCTCATTCATTCTCTACAGGGCCCTGTAAGCACAGACTCTACTTGTACCCATTGTACTGATGCCTTCTCTGCAGCTGTGTCCTGGCAGGTGGATTTCCACAGGCCGAATCAGCCAGGCTCCCCTGCACTCTTAGCTGAACTCTTTAGCCAGTGGGAGGCCCCAGCAGGAGACTGAAAGGGCTGAGGAGAGAGAAAGGCTGGAGTATTTATCCTCTGCTTCCTGCCTGTGGGCCTGGAGCTATGCTCTTCTTGGGCACACAGGCCCTGTTGGGGGGCTCTCTCTTGAAACTCACCAGGTTCCAGTAACACCACACACACACACACACACACACACACACACACACACACACAAATGCCCCTTCAGGCTGAGGGTAGTAACTGCCCCCTGCTGTTGCTAGTTGCTGCGTACTACACCAGCCTGGTCAATGCCTCTACCTCAGTCATATCTCCGCAAATCATCCCTTCATTAAACCTCCTGTACGTTTGCCTTGGTTTCCCCAGCACACGTGTCCAGGGTAAATGCCTAGTAGGAGCACCCACAGATTGCAGAGACTCTATCCTCCCTTGGTGATTCGTATACACCAGACCTGCCAGGGGATGGGGTGTGGACACAGTGAGCATGTGGGCATGTAAGGTCACCTGTCCAAGAATGAACAAGCCTCACCTCAGCAGTGGCAACAAGAGTGCTCTCAACATGCAAATAAGATGCCGCAGGTTTAACACCTGATCAGGGAACCCACGTGCTGGCAAATGATAAGTGAGTAACAAAGGATTCCGAGTAAACTGACAGGCAGACCCTGCCCATTAGAAGGTGAAGACTGGTCTTAGTCATGGGGCCCCAAGTCCAAGAATGACTTCTTCCTTCTCCTCTCACATTTACTCAGCACCCACCCTGGGGCAGGCCCTGTGCCAAGTGTCAGAAATATGCCTGTGAACAGACAGGGACTGGGGGGAGGGGGAGAGGGGGGAGGCTGAGGCTGGGGAATGGGGTCTTGGGGACCCCCTTCCCTGTGCTTGCCCTTCCTGCCCTGGTCCCCTGGCCTGGGTTTTGGTCACGCTGACAGTGGAACTGGGCTCCCCTGAGGCAGCTCTGGCCCCCCTACCCCACCCATCTGTGGACTCCCTCCAGGGTTGGTGCTGTCCAATCCTCAGTAGTGAGGAGCTAGGCATTTTCCATGGAAACAGGCCACAGAAACGAGTCCCTGCTGATCAGGGGAGATTCCAAACCCACATAAAGCTCCCACAGTGCTGCAGGGCCGGGCAACTGCCTCGTCTCCCAGGCCTTCAGGTGTGACTGTGACAAAGCAAACCCTCAGCAAGCAGAGGCACCAAGTCAAGGAGGCAGGGATTGCAGTGAATGGTGCCACCCGCTGGATTGGAACTCGGAGCAGCCACTGAGTCATGACCTTCACGCAGGCAGCACAGCATCTGGCTGTGCAACTTGCAAAGCCCTTTCGCAACTATTGTGGTGTCTCGGCCTCCCACAATCCTAGGAGGCAGGTGCTATTTTCATCCTCGGTTTACCGATGAGTCAAGTGAGGCTCTGAAAAGTGAGGTGACTCACAGAGACTGTTGAAAGCTAGTGAGAGGTGGTTAATGCTGAGCCTTAGTATTTTCATCTCCAAAATGGGGACAGTGATGCTTGGCTTTCAGGAGCTTTGTGAGGACTGCACAGGGTAAATGGACATGAAAACCCCTCAGCAACAGGCCTGGCATCTACTTACCAGAGCTTCGCTCAGCAGGGCCAGCTCCTGTCCCTTTTCCTGCTCTTTTGTGTTGCACAATCTCCTAATTCCACCCAAGTCACAAATTCTATACAGAACCTGTTTTCTTGATCTTACTGGTCTCTGTCCCGAGAGGAGCCAGGCCAGCATGCATCTCCCATTCCTGTCCTGACCATAGCATTAAGGCAACATGTCATCTAGCTCAAAATTAGACCCCCTGAAACATGAGGGACCATCCTCTGCCACAAGTTCACCTCCAAGTGGGTTACAGCAGACTAGTTCAGCCACTCTGCCTATCACAGAACCACCAGACTGATTACAAAATTTACCTGCATCATTTCCCAAAACAACGGCACTGCCACCACACAGCTTAAACATGCCCGATATTCATACATAAGATGCTTTCTTGCCACCCCAATCCATCTACCCATCCATCCACCCATCTATCCACCTATCCACCATCCATCCATCCATTGGTTCTTCACTTCTCCTGTAGCAAATCTTCCACTGACTGACAGCTACCCTGCCTCTGGACAGCTGGCTACACGTATGAGAATTGCTGGTGTTCTCTTCTATTCCAGTTGCTTCTCTTCTAATTGCTTTTTATCTCTTTCTCTCTTTTTCAGCTGCATTCACTCTAGTAGTCTTCCCTTTTTGAGATTTTCTCCATTTCAGCACTATATATTCGATTCTTACTGTTTCTAATTTATTTATTCATTCCTTAATAATACTGCTTTGATCTTCAATTTTTCTGTAGATCTTCAGCCTCCCTTTTCATCTCCTCTTGAGATTTAATGTTCTAGCTGTGGAGCTAGCCCATGGGAGTGCTCACTGAGCTGCTGAGGGTGCTCTGTTACATCCTGGAGTTGTTTCTTTTCTTGAGGTGGGATGCTATTTTCTAACATCACATTATGAAAATCTTCATAAAGACAGTAACTGAAAAATAGTTTTAGGTTGAACCATATGAAATTGCTGATATACGAAAATCTTTTACCAATAAAACAACAATTTCATGGTTCAACCTAATACTATCAACACTCAGTTATATACTTATTTGCACACCTTCTTTTTTGCAAAAGTAAATAAATAAGCTACCAGGATCGTAATACTTCACTCCTAAAGATTTCAGCATGCATCTCCTAAGAACACTGTCCTTCTTGTGGGACCACAGTTCTATGATTACATGTTGTTATTTATCCCCTCCCTCTTGTCTTTCTGCGTGAAAGGCTGGCAGCAGGAGGCACAGAACTCAGGGGAACTGTGTGAAGTTCTTGTTAAGACACCCAAGCTTTGCTCTTTCTGCAACAAGGGGTGGGAAACAAATTCTTACATCACACTCTGGCCCAGTGCAGCACTCCGGAGTCATCCTGGGGCTGCCTGCTGAGCTGGAACAGGCAGGGAGATGGAGGGAGTTCCAGACCTTTCTGCCCTTTACATGAGTAATTCCTTCTGCCTGGACCCTTCTTCTCCTTAGCTCTACCTGTTGCCTGCCTCACCTCACTCTGTCCTCAGGGCTCAGCCGAGATGTCAGCTCCTCCAGGAAGCCATCATGTTCACCCAAACTGGCTCCAGGCCCTCCTCTCCGAGCCCACTGTCCTGGGATGTCACTGATGAGCCCTGAGGCTCTCTTCTTCTATCTGTTAGTCTGCAGCTGTCTTCAAAGCAGCGACTGGGTCTTCACCACACACCTCCCTTGCCTAGCACAGCTCCTGATACATACTTCAAAGTATGTTTTGACATAAATGCAGAAGCAAGGGGTGTCAAAAGAAACCTGCATCACCAACAAAGCATATGTATCAAGATTATGTAAAGACATAACTTGAATTGTAGTAAAATTAACACCAGAGAGTCCAAAGACAAACATCAGCATGAAAGATATTCACAATGCATAACTCACTGAGGACTACGTAGTCCCTGTAGTATATATTGTTTAGAGCCACCTACAGCTCAATAATAAAGAGACAGACCACCCATTAAAAGATAATGAGCAAAAGACTTGGTCAGACATTTCACAAGGAGGATTCTAGTGGCTGGGAAACCTATGACAAGATGCTCAACATCCTTGGTTACTGGGAGAGTGCACATGACAACCATGAGGTCCCACGGTAAACCCATCAGGGTGGCTACAGTTAAACAGACTGACGACACCACCAAATATTGTTGAGATTGTAGAACAACAGAACCCCCATTCTTTATCGGTGGGAATGCAAAAAGCTACTTGGAAAACTGTTTCCATGAAAGCCTTCCCACTGCCACTTCTAGGCACATACCCAGCAGGTAGTTACACATGCGTCCACTAATAGCCATGGAATACGGACCAGCAATGAAAATGAACCAGTTGCAATTCTACACAGAAATATGTGCCTCTCACGTCATGTTGAGGAAAAGAAGCCAAATGCAAAGGACTAGATCCTGTGTGACTGTTTATATCAAGTACGAAGTCAGGACTTCATCTCATTTAATGTGGCTGGGATTGGGGAATTCATGGCTGGGAAGGGTGACGAGAGAGCATTCTGGAGCACTGGACATGTTTCCAACCTTCATCTCCATGGTAAGCACATCAGTATATATGAATGTAAAAATTCAACAAGTGTGCAGCTGTATGCCATTAAACTAAAAAAAAAAAAAAATTTGTATGCGTTATGTAAAAACACAAAACCAGGGAGGGTTAGACACAAGCTTCAGGATAGTGGTCACCTGTGTGTGTGTGGGGGGGGAGGGGGGGATGGGGGAGAGAGGGCCTGCAGGGGAGGACATGGGGCTGGGATCATGGAGGAGCACATGGATAGATGCAATTTACCGATAATATTTTCAATATTCCTGCCATTTGCCACACAAACCTCACCTCTCCCAGGAAGCCTTCTCTGATACCTGTATCTAAGTCACCTGTGCCACCACCCAGCCACACCGTCACACCTCTCCTGTGTGCTCTTCACAGCCCTCCACCCTCTGCTGTGCCTGTTTCCTCCTCGTTGTTGACGCCACTCTCTGCCCCCACTAGAACATATGCGTCAGGAGAGAACAGATCTTTGCCACTACTGTTTCCCCAGCCTGACACATGTAGATACTCAATAAATATACCTCAAATGAATAAATAAATCACTGAATATTTATGTTAAGGATGTCCTTCTCTGACTCACTAAAAAGTTTGCCAAATAACACAGTTTTAAAATTGTGGCTCAGTTGGTTGGAGTGTCATTCCGTACACGGAAAGGTTGAGGATTCAATCCCGGTGAGGGCGCATGCCTAGGTTTTGGGTTCAGTTCTGGGTTGGGCTGCATATGTTTTTTTTCTCTCTCTCACCTTCTTCTCTCTAAAATCAATAAATATATCCTCGGGCGAGGATTAAAACATAAAACATAAATAAATAAATAAATAAATAAATAAATAAATAAAATTCAGATTTTTAAAAGTATGTAGTTCAGAATCCAATGAAGTCTGGGTGGGTGGGTGGCCAGACAGATATATGAGCAAA
>NW_005871069.1:7976465-7979625 GCF_000147115.1 Myotis lucifugus
AAGCAGCCAGTGGATACCTGCTGAGCAGCAGCGGGAGTGAGGGCCAGGCAGGGACTCTAGATCAGTTCAGTTGGGGTGTTTCCATCTGGGCCTCAGCTCTGGCAGCCTGGGTCCACCTGATGCCCTCCCTTCCCTGTCCCTGCAGCTCACTCCCGTCTCTGTGTCCTCTCAGGGGACCACACGGAGGGGTCTCCAGCAGCCTGGTGGTGAGGGCCTTTCCATGTCCACAGCACCCACCTCCTGGCAGCCTGTCTGGACGCAGCTGTGTTTGCTCCATCAGGAATTCTTTTTCCCACGTTCCTGATATCCTGCAGGCGTCACTTCCCTCTTACACTAAAGCCACAGATCCCATCCTTCTCCCATCTCAGGGCCTGGGAGTGGAGCAGGGACACCACCCAGGCTCCGTTTAATATAATGCAGGGGAAGGTCACTGAGCAATGTCATCCCTCGCAGTATGACCTTGAGCAGGTCACTTTACCCCTCTGAGCCTCAGATACCCAGTCCTTGGCCCAGGTGGGGGCAGCAAAGTCTTACCAAGTATTGACCTTGCTGGGTTTCAAATCCCAGCTCTATCAAATGCCAGGGAGGCGACTTGGGTAAAATGGCTTTACCTTCATAGTCCTCAGTTTCCCCAGGAGTAAAATGGGGTTTTAACACCATCCCCCAGTTGGGGGAGCCAATGAAGTAGCACTGCCTGACACACAGTAGGTCTTCCATGAAAGGATGATGCCCTTATCCCAGATGCTCTGCAGGGACTGCAGGTCAACCTGCCTAGTCTCCCATATGCTCTAGTGAACGAGGCTGGTGGGCTTTGCACCTCCCTGTGCTTCTCTGGGAAGAAGGGGGACCCCTAATCTCCAAGCTGTCTCCCCAACTCTGCAGGGGCTTCAAGCTGCCAGGCCCCTGGCTCCTTCTCTGGGATAACCATGCTCTGGGGAGCAGGAGGCTAATTCGTGCTGGGGGGAGATTAACCCCAGGAGCCCCATCAGCTACTTGAGAAAATTTCAATCACACAGATCACTCAACAATTACCATTCTGTCACCAGTGCCCATGAGGTTGGCCTGAGGCTGAACACCCGGGACAAAAAGACAAGAGTTTCCTAGAATGTAGGGACATTGTGTGCTCTGCTCTCTATTGTAGCTTCAATGTCTAGCATAGTGCCTGACATAGTAGGTATGCAGTCCAGGTTTGTTGAATGACTGAGTGACCCCTACCCTCAGGACAAGACAGAAGATCAGTGGACCTCCATGTGATCACTGTGTGCTGGGAAAGCACAGCCTAGAGCCATGGGGAGCCAGCCCTGCTTCCAGGACTGTGGTGATGAAGTCTCACTGCCTCTGTACAGCACTGACGAAGGAAAGCCTTCCTAGCAGTGAGCTCTTCATTTGTTTGTTCCTGAACCCAGTATTTCCAAGAATATGTGCTCCATAAAAATTACTGAATAAGGAAGGGAGAGAGGAGATATACCTGCCAGAGGTCCCTACTCCGCTCTCTGGCCTCCGCAGACCCCACCTGCTCCTTGAGCCAGGTCACCTTACAAAGACCCCAACTTGGGGTCTGGGGCCCAGCAGGTGTCCATCCTCCAATTCCCTTTCAGAAAGAGGGTCTTCAGTCATCTCCCCTGACATGTCCCTCTCCGGGGGCAGGAGCCCATAGGGCTGGTAGATGAGTCACTCTCTTTGGGCCTCCAGAGAAGGTCTTATCCCTTTTTTAGCACATCCCTGAGAGCCAGGGCAAGTCCCAGAGCTCTGCCACAACTCAAGCCCTGCTCAGTAGGCTCACACAGCTCAAATTGAGCTGCCCAGCCTCCAGCAGCTTAATGTTCTCATCTGTCAAATGGGGATAATTTTACCTTCTTGCCCTTTGAACTTCCCTCTTCCTGCCATATCCTCGAAGCCACAATCTCTCCACTTCAGTTGTATATTCTCACAACCCTTCACTGGCCTGAGCACCTACCACCCACCACACGACCCTGGGCTAATCTGAGTGCCTGTGTGCTTCTGAAGGCATTATGGGCAACTTCTCTGAGAAGCCATCGTGGGTGGCTGAGAGCGCTGGCTTTGGATTAGGCAATCCAGAACCTGAATGCTGCCTCTGCCACATTGTGCTGTGTGACCTAAGGGACAGATTCCTGAACCTCTCTGAGCCTCAGTTTTTTTCATCTGTCAAATGGGGATAACTTTACTTTCTTGCCAAGATTGTTGTAGAGATTAAATGAGATAATATAAGACAAACTCCTGGAACAGAGCCCTGCACACAGGAGGTTCAGCTAATAGTGGCTATTAATAAGAATAACAATACAATAATAACAATGCATCTGGTAACATTTTTAATTGAATTTATTGGGGTAACATTGATTAATAAAACCATACAGGTTTCAAGTATACAACTCAATAAGACATCATCTGCATACTGCATCAAGCACTCATGCCCAAAGTCAAGTCCTTTGCCATCCCTATTTATCCCCCCTTTATCCACTTCCACCTCCTCTCACCCTCTTCCGCTCTGACTATTTCCATACTATTGTCCATGTCTGCCATATATATATATATATATATATATATATATATATATATATTAGAATAGGCTTTCCTTTCCCCTGGCTGCTGGCACCAGTTTGCCTCTGCCCCTGGCTGCTGACACCAGATTGCCTCTGCACCACAGGGCCCAGGCCTTCGCTCTGGCCGAGTTCCGGCTGGAGCGGGTCCCAGAAACATCAGGCCTTGCTGCTCCATCAGCCCGGAAACATCAGGCCTCACTGCTCCGCCGGCTTCGGGGCCATCAGGCTTCGCTGTTCTGCCGACCCAAAGCCGTGAGGCCTCGCTGCTCTGCCGGCCCCGGGGCCATGAGGCCTCGCTGCTCCGCTGGCCCCAGAAACGTCAGGCCTCGCTGCTCAGCTGGCTTTGGGGCCATCAGGCTTCGCTGCTCTGCCGGCCCGGAGCCATGAGGCCTCGCTGTTCTGCTTGCCCCGGAAAGGTCAGGCCTCGCTGCTCTGCCGGCCCCGGGGCCATCAGACTCTGCCCCGCCACTTGGAGCCTACGTATGCAAATTAACCGCCATCTTTGTTGGCGGTTAATTTGCATATCATGCTGATTAGCCAATGGGAGGTGTAGCGAAGGTACAGTCAATTACCATGTTTGTCTATTATTAGATAGGTTA
>NW_005871069.1:7979725-7985960 GCF_000147115.1 Myotis lucifugus
CACTAGAGGCCCGGTGCACAAAAATTTGTGCACTCAGGGGGGTCCCTCAGCCCGGCCTGTGCCCTCTCGCAGTCTGGGACCCCTCGGAGGATGTCCACCTGCTGGCTTAGGCCCACTCCCCAGGGGATCGGGCCTAAGCTGGCAGTCAGACATCCCTCTGGCAGCCCAGGAGCCCTCGGGGGATGTCTACTTGCCAGCGGGGACCAGGCCTAAGCTGCAGTTGGACATCCTTAGCGCTGCTGAGGAGGCGGGCGAGGCTCCCACCATCACTGCTGTGCTGGCAGCCGTCAGCCTGGCTTGTGGCTGAGCAGAGCTCCCCCTGTGGGAGCGCACTGACCACCAGGTGGCAGCTCCTGCATTGAGCGTCTGCCCCCTGGTGGTCAGTGTGTGTCATAGTGACCAGTCATTCCCAGTCGTTCTGCTGTTAGGGTCAATTTGCATATTACCCTTTTATTATATGCCTGGTGCATGGGTGGGGGCTGGCTGGTTTGCCCTGAAGGGTGTCCCGGATCAGGGTGGGGGTCCCACTGGGGTGCCTGCCCAGCCTGGGTGAGGGGCTGAGGGCTGTTTTCAGGTTGGCCATACCCCCTTCAGGGAGGGGAGGTCCTGCTGGGGTGCCTGGCCAGTCTGGATGAGTGGCTGATGGCTGTTTGCAGGCTGGCCACAGCCCCTTCAGGGTAGGGGGGTCCTGCTGGGGTGCCTGGCCAGTCTGGGTGAGGGGCTGATGGCTGTTTGCAGGCTGGCCATGGCCCCCAGCCATCCAAGCTCCCAGTGGAGGCTGGCTGGAAGCAGGTATCTGGGATGTACTTATCTTCTATAATTGAAACTTTGTTGCCTTTAGCGGAGGCCACAGCCAGCCAGGGCAGGCGGGAAGCTTGGCTTCCTCCATTGCCGGGGCAACCAAGCCACCTGCTTGCTCCAGCTCCATGGCTGCCGGCTGCCATCTTGGTTGGGTTAATTTGCATATAGTCGCTCTGTTTGGCTGGTGGGCGTGCTTGGGGTATAGCGAAGTTATGGTCAATTTGCATGTTTCTCTCTTATTAGATTAGATGATATATATATGTATTCATGATAGTCATTCTAGCAGGTGTGAGGTGGTACCTCATTGTGGTCTTAATTTGCATTTCTCTGATGATTAGTGAGCATTTTTTTTCATATGTAAACTGGCTACCTGTATGTCCTTTTTGAAGAAATATCTATTCAGATCCTTTGCCCCTTTTTTAATTGGATTTTTTGTTTTCCTTTTGTTGACTTGTATAAGTTCTTTTTATAGTTTGGAAATTAACCCATATCACATGTATCATTGGCAAATATGTTCCCCCATACAATGAGTTGTCTTTTTATTTTGTTGATAATTTCTTTTGCTTTGCAGTAGCTTTTTAGTTTGATGTAGTCACATTTGTTTATTTTTTCCTTTGTTTCCCTTGCCTATGGAGATATATCGGCAAAAATACTACTATAAGCGATGTCTGAGATTTTACTGCCTATGTTTTCTTCTAGGATTTTTATGGTTTCATGACTTACATTTAAGTCTTTTATCCATTTTGAATTTATTCTTGTATATGGTGTAAGTTGATGGTCTAGTCTTATCTTTTTGCATGTGCCTGTCCAATTTTCTCAACACCATTTATTGAAGAGACTGTCTTTACCCCATTGTATGTTTTTGTCAAACATTAAAATTCCAAGCACATGTTTCACAGATCTAGAACAAATATTCCAAAAATTTATAAGGAAACAGAAAAGACCCCAAATAGCAGCAGCAATCTTGAGAAAGAAGAACAAAGTTGGAGGGATCACACTACCCGATATTAAACTATGCTACAAGGCCATAGTAGTAAAACAACACAGGAACAGGCATATAGCTCAATGGAAGAGCACAGAAAGGATCTGGTCAATTTTAATGACTGCGCATGAATTTTGCAACTTAGGAGGAACCTCAAGGCAGCAGCCCAGGCAAACCAGTTTCTGGAGTGGAAAGGCCAGTCAGCTGGGGGAGCCAGGCTAGTGCTGCATGTTCCAGACAGATCCAGGCTAGATGGGTCCTGATGCACCTGCTACATACTTTTCTGAAACATGAAAGTAAATGCTTAAATATAAAAAGTTCACCTGTGTGGGCACCATCTGAAGTCACCCAGCAGCCTGGGCCATGTGTGGGTCACCTGGCTGTGACCTGTGCTCTGAGTCCCTGGGGTAGGGCTGAGGGTGGGGATTCCGAAGGTTTTCTGTCACCCTAGAAGCTACATGGGTCCATGCAGGATAGAGGAACACTGGAGTCGGAACACAGGATTTTCACAAATAGTCCCTACCCTAGCAGTTGCCCCCAAACTCTGCCCCCTGCCTCAGGCTCTGCACAGGTCAGCCTGGTTTGGGTCCCTGGGCCAGGGCCTCCAGGATGGTGGTGGCAGTAGTTCTCAGATGGCTCCCAGCTCCCAAGGCCCTTTGCTTCTGACAGGCCCCAGCAGCTGAGTGCGTCCCATAGTCGTGGTCTAACCCAGCCCACTGGGGGGCTATGACTCCCTCCCATAGGGAGGTCTAGGCAGTGCTGCTGGCTTTGGGGGCTAGTGAGAGATCACGGAGCACTGGGAAGATGGTCCGGCCAAAGCCCAAAAGCTTTCACACACTGAGCCACCCTCCAATGTGGTTCCTTCCCAAACCATAGAATTGCCAAGCATTCTCAAGCCATGTAGCTTCTAGGGTGACAGAAAACCTTCGGAATCCCCACCCTCAGCCCTACCCCAGGGACTCAGAGCACAGGTCACAGCCAGGTGACCCACACACGGCCCAGGCTGCTGGGTGACTTCAGATGGTGCCCACACAGGTGAACTTTTTATATTTAAGCATTTACTTTCATGTTTCAGAAAAGTATGTAGCAGGTGCATCAGACTCCTGATTCCACAGTAACGCTTGTTTCTGATAAAGCGCCGTGCCACACTGCGCAGCGGATGTGAAGGACACATATGAGAACTAGCACAGCAGCAATGCACAGAAAACTGGGCGCCTCCCCCTGGTGCTACTGCCCTGAGGTTCTTTCTGCAGGCCTGCCCCCATTCCCTCCCTCCTGTGCAGGCTCCCTCTACCTCTCTGCAGTACCTGCCCATCTCTCCTGAGCCTCCCATCTGCCCTCCCTCTGATGGGACGCATGACAGCTTCAGAGCTCACACTCAAGGACCAGCTGGCTGTGCAGCCTTCACAGCCCTGCTCAGGAAGTCTTCTCTTTTCTATGCCTCCTTGGCTGGGTGGTGCCACAGCCTGCCCCCCACTGCCCTTGCACCTCTGTGGGCAGGCCTGGCTTGGAGTAGGGTCAGTCAATGTTTGTAAATGGTAGGTAGGCAGGAAACAAGAAAAGAGAAGGAATCTCACCCATAATTGAGAAACTGGCCCCTAGTCCTAACTGGAAATCAAATGAGGATGGTCTTTGCCAGACCACACCCCTGCTCCTATCCTTCCCTAATGACCACCAAATGCAACTTCGAGGCCAGGGTGTGGTTCGCAGGGGACATCTGACAGGCTTTCCCCACAAGCACCAGGTGACCTGTCGGTCTCTCTCTCTCTCTCTCTCTCTCTCTCTCACACACACACACACACACACACACACACACACACACACACACACAGATGAGGTGTATGTATGCTCATCTGAGACACAGCCCTGGCTGGGCCAAGCACCTGCAGCGCCCTCCCTGCACATCAGTAGTGCTGTCCAGGACTCAGTCTCTGGGTCTGTCCCAGGGTGGCCTCTCCTCCAGCCTCCACCTCAACAGGATGGAGCAGGCACAGGGCCTCATCTGGCCTACCTGAGGTGCCAGGGAAAGCACAGCTGTCTCCATGGCAGCACTCCTGGCCCAGTGACCCAGGCTTGGGGCATCTCCATGTGTGCTCATGCTCAGAAGTGGCACACTGCATAGTAGGGTCCCTATACAGGCACCAGGTGAAAGAAAGCCAGGGCCTGGGCACCTGAGAGGTGGCACACTGCACAGCTCCCTTCACTGAGCTCTCAGCAATCTCACCTGACATGCAGGAGAACCAGAGTGTGGGCTGCAAGGCACATGAGGTCAGAGGCCCATCCATCCACGTCAGTGACCCCAGGTCCACAGTCAGCTCAGCAAAATGTAGCAAGTGCATACTGTCCCCAGTACATCATTGATCCCACTGATCATTGATTAATATGTCAGAAAATCAACAATGAGGTCAAGATCACAGTGACCCTCCTATTTACCCTACCCCACAGCTGCCTCCACCAACCCACGACATAGAAGGCATTTCAAGAAAACCACAGAATGTCAAGTTCCCTGGAGTTAGAAAGGATGGAAAAGTTTTACCTCAATAAAGGTGTTTTAAAAAGGTGTCCATCCAACCCCCACAGCCGAGCCTCCCCTACAGCATTCCGGAGACAGGGTGAGTTGCTTCTCAAATGCCTCCAGGAGTAAGCAGTGCACTCTCTTTTTTAAAAGATTTATTAAAGCACTAATGGTCCACTGCATGAATTTGTGCACATTGAAAGGAAATTAATTAGAAGAAATATTTTAATATCGCTATTCGCCCTTTCTCTATAATAGAAGTGTCAACCAAATTCACGATCAACAATGACAGATGGAAACACACGCATGCGATTGGCGCCAGCGAGAGCTTATATGTATTGTGCATGAGTGAATCAACTTAGCCTTTTATAAATATAGAATAAACTTGCTTAATTAGACCTGCTTTCTGATTTAGCTAAACTTTTTCCAGCCCAGTGAAGCACCCCAAATTCTCCTTCAGGTCATTGTCAGCAACACAGCAGTTAATATCAACACGAAGCAGATTATTATTGTAAATCATGCAGGGAGAACAAAGGGTAAAATATTTAACTGCAGCAGTGTTTGACTATATTCTGTGCAGTGAGAAAACTTGAAGTCATTTTCAAGGTCCACCGTTTCTTACTTCTTTTCAGTCGGATCAAGTTTCTAAACTTTCCAAATCTCCATTTTCCGGCTAATGAAAAGAAAATAGGATTCCACCGAGTCTCCTATAAACCTACTCCAGGACTTCTGTGAGTATCAAATGAGATGAGGCATGGGAAAATGCTTCACAGACATTTGGTTAAAGTGTAAAATGTTGCCACCGGTGTTCCTGGGCTAAAGAAACTGCAAGGAGGTTAGTCACTAGGGAGAGGAAGCCGGGTGTTGCTATGTGACATCATTACCTGGCACCTACAGTGACTGTTTCTGGGCTGGCCATGGGGTCTTGGCAGCGATTTGGTGGGGTGTCACTCTGGGGTGGTGGCAGGGCCTGTGTCCCACTTGGGGGGAGCCAAGTGTTGCTTTATCGGCCAGGCCTGCACTGCCATTTCTCTGTAAATAGCAAGTGTGCATCACGGCAGCTCCTGTGTTGAGCATCTGTCCCCTGGTGGTCAGTGCATGTCATAGCAACCGGTCGGAAGGTGGGAAAGACACTTAGCATATTAGCCTTTTATATAGATAGACTAGAGGCCCGGTGCACAAAAATTTGTGCACTGGGGGGGAGAGGGGATCCCTCAGCCCATCCTGTGCCCTCTCGCAGTCTGGGACCCCTCAGGAGATAATGACCTGCTGGCTTAGGCCTGCTCCCGGGTGGCAGAGGGCAGGCCCAATCCCTAGGTGCAGCCCCTGGTCAGGCTCAGAGCAGGGCCGATTGGGGAGTTGGGGCGCTGGCCCCTGTCATGCACAGAGCAGGGCGTATCGGGAGGTTGCGATGCCACCCCTAGTCACGCTCAGGGTACAGCAGATTGGGGGGTTGGGGCACCGCCCCCTGTCACACTCAAGGCAGGATCGATAGGGAAGTTGCGGTGCCACCCCGCTGTCACGCACAGAGCAGGGCCCATCAGGGGGTTGGGGAGCTCCCCCCTGTCACGCACACAGCAGGGCCCATCAGGGGGTTGAGGAGCTCCCCCCTGTCACTCACAGAGTAGGGCCGATAGGGGAGTTGGGGCACCGCCCCCTGTCACCCACAGAGCAGGGCGGATCAGGGGGTCGTGGCGCCGCCACTGTCACACTCAGGGCAGGGCTGATGGGGAGGTTATGGCTCTACCCCGTCACACACAGAGCAGGGCCCGTGGGGGGTGGGGGGTGTTGGGGCGCCACACCCTGTCACACACAGAACAGGGCCGATCAGGGGGTTAGGGCGCTGCACCCTGTCACACACAGAGCCGCAGGGCGATCAGGGGGTTGGGGAGCTTCCCCCCCCATCAGCACAGAGCAGGGCTGATTAGGGTTTGGGG
>NW_005871069.1:7986347-7991250 GCF_000147115.1 Myotis lucifugus
CTGCCTCCCTGTCACGCTGATCCCAGTGCTGGGAGGCATATTACTCCTTTTACTATATAGAATAGAGGCCTGGTGCACGGGTGGGGGCAGGCTGGTTTGCCCTGAAGGGTGTCCTGGATCAGGGTGGGGGTCCCCACTGGGGTGCCTGGCCAGTCTGGCTAAGGGGCTGAGGGCCGTTTTCAGGCTGGCGGGTGACTGAAGCTCCCAACCGCTCCTTTTTTTCTTTTTTTTCTTTTTATTCTGGACCAGCTTTAGCTCTGAGGCCTCGCTGCTGAAAGCAGGTTTCTGGCCTTTGTTTACCTTCTGTTTGATACAATGTTGCAGTCCGGCTGGCTGAAGCCCGGCTGACTAACGCAGGTTTCTGGGGTTTTGTTTAGCTTCTATATTTGCAACATAGTTACTCAGAGTTGCAGCTGAGAGGCCGGCAAGTCAGGCGGGGAACTTTGGAGTCCGCCGTCACTGGAGCAAGCAAGCCTCCTTGTTCGCTTCAGTGCCTGGCTGCCGGCCGCCATCTTGGTTGGCAGTTAATTTGCATATCTCAGTGATTAGCCAATGGGAAGGGTAGCGGCCATATGGCTAATTACCATGTTTCTCTTTTATTAGATAGGATAATTCACATACCATTCACCCATTTAAGTATACAGCCAATGGTATTTAGTCTGTTCACACAGTTGTGCAACCATCACCACAATTTAAGAACATTTTCATCACCTCAAAAAGAATCCCTCTATTCTCCAAAACTCCCCTATCCTAGCCCCTGGTAAACACCAATCTACTTTGTCTCCATAGATTTGCCTTTTGTGAACATATATGGAATCATAAGTGTACTTTTGTGTGGCTACTTTCACTGAGCATCATGTTTTCAATTTCATCCATTGATAGCAGGTATCAGTACGTCATTGCTTTTTATGGCTGAAAAAAGTTCCATTGTGTGAAGAGACCATGTTTTGTCTATTCAGACATCTGTCACTCATCAAGTCACAAGATGGCCGCCACAAGATGGCCACCCCCACATCATCACAAGATGGCTGCCACAAGATGGCCAGCAGGGGAGGGCAGTTGTGGGAGATCAGGCCAGCAGGGGAAGGCAGTTGGGAGCAAACAGGCCAGCAGGGGAGGGCAGTTGGGAGAAAACAGGCCAGCAGGGGAGGGCAGTTAGGGGTAACCAGGCCAGCAGGGGAGGGCAGTTGGTGGCAATCAGGTCAGCAGGGGAGGGCAGTTGGGGGCGATCAGGCTGGCAGGGGAGGGCAGTTGGGGGCAATCAGGTCAGCAGGGGAGGGCAGTTGGGGGCGATCGGGCTGGCAGGGGAGTGGTTAGGGGGTGATCAGGCTAGCAGGCAGAAGCGGTTAGGGGCAATCAGGGGTCCCAGATTGGAGAGGGTGCAGGCTGGGCTGAGGGACAACCCCCCAGTGCACAAATTTCATGCACTGGGCCTCTAGTTATGAATAATATTGTTGTGAACAAGTTTTCATGTGGCCATATATTTTCATTTCGCTTGGGTATAGACTTAGGAGTGTAACTACGGGGTCATACAAAATCCCTGTTTAACTGTTTAAGGAACTGCCAGGCTATTCCCACAGCAGCTGCACCACTTTCTATTCTCACCAGCAATGTGTGAGGGTCCAATTTCTGCAAGGCCCAGACAGCACTTGCTATTGTCTGTGTTTTAGATTCAAGCCATCCTAGTGGGTGTGGTGACAGCTCACTGTGGTTTTGATTTGCATTTCCTTGACGTTTAATCAAACATCTTCTCATGTGCTTATTGGCCATTTATATTGGTCCTGTTTGGAGAAATGTCTATTCAAGTCCATTGCCCATTTTAAAAACAGGTTGTTTTTTAGCTGTTGCTTTGCTCACATTTTAGTTGGGTATTTGTCTTTTTATTATTGAGTTGTAAGAGTTCTTTATATATTCTACATACAAGTTCAACATAAGATACATGGTTTGTAAATATTTTCTTCCATTCTGTGTGTCCTTTGAAGCACAAAACTTTTTATTTTATTTTACTGAAGTTTAATTTATCTGTTTTTTATTTAATGGCTTTGGTGTCATATCTAAGAACCCTTTATGGAATCCAAGGTCACGAAGATTTACCCTACATTTTCTTGTAAGAGGTTATCGTTTTTTGCTCTTACATGTAGATCTCTGATCCATTTTGAATTATTTTTATGGTATGAAGTAAGAGTTCAACTTCATTCTTTTGCATGTAGATATCTAGTCGTCCCAAAATTGTTTGTTGAAAGACTGTTCTTTCTCCATTGAATGGTCCTGACAACCTATAGAAAATAGTTGACCACAAATGTATGAGTTTATTTGGGGGCTCTCAATTTTATTCATTGATTTATATGTCTATTCTTGTGCCAGTACCATATAGTTTAGATTACTGTTGCTTTGCAGTAAGTTTGAAAATCAGAAAGAATGAGTCCTCCTACTTTGATCATTTTAGGATTGTTTGGGCTATCCTGGGTCCCTTGCATTTCCATGGGAATTGCAGAGTCTGCTTGTTAACCTCATTCTTTTTTAAAAATTAAATTTATTAGGATAACATTGGTTAATAAAATTATATAGGTTTCAAGTATACAATTCTATGAGACATCATCTGTATATTGCATTGTGTGTTTACCATCCAAAGTCAAATCTTCAGTCGCCATATATTTGACCCCCTTTAACCTTTATTAGCCCTGAACCCCCTTCCCTCTGGTAGCCACCCTACTGTTGTCTGTTCTATGAGGTTTTGTTGGTTTGTTTCTCTTGTGTGTTCATTTGTTGCTTTCAGTTTTATATCCCACATATGAGTGAGATCATAATGGTTCTTGACTTTGAACCTGCAGGAAGGATTTTATCCAGGGCTCCTTTAAACTTCATGTCCTTCACTTGGACAAGTTTTCAGCCATGAAGGATCATATTAAACCGGATTAAATCCAATCAATCAGCACAGACTGTAAACCAATGGATCCCAACCTTTCTTTGGCCATGCCCCACCTAAGCAGCTCTAAAATCCTGATGTTCCCCCCCATGACATATAATTCTTATTATTCAAAAAGTGAACTTGTATTTACATGAAGGGAGCCTAAAAGGCCATTAACTTGGTCTAAACAAGCTTCCAAAAAACATGGCATCCATGAAAAAGAAAAATAAAAGAACAAAAAGACAGCTGAAGTACTGAGGAAGAAATCACTAAGGAATTGTTTAAAAAAACAGTAATAATATGAAGTGATATGAAAAATAGTAAAAAAAAGTTTCAAAACATATAATAGAGAACTGAAATGCATAAATATATCACAATATATATTTATATACTGTATATAAGGCCCCTAGAACCATAAGAAATGCAAAAAAATTCACTGTTAATAACTCATTCTCGAATTGCCCCCCTTAAAAATCAAATTGTCCCCTCTTGGGGCCTGTGCTCACGTTGGGAACCACTGCTGTAAAACAAAGTGACTGCTACCCTGTTGTAACCAAGTCCCCAGGCATGAGACTGGGGACATAAAGATGAAAAAGATGCTACAAGTGGCTGGATGGAAAAAAACACACGGATGCTGAGGCCTTTCAGGAATGGCCGTCACCTAACCAGTCACCCAAACCAGGGACCAGCACGATCATGCACTCCTGTACTCCCAATCGGTCACAAACCTTGTCAACTTTAGCTCCCCAAAATCTCATACAGGGCCCTCCCTCCATTCACAGCCTGGACCCATCATCTCTCCCCTGAGTGTCCTTCCTGCCACCATGTCTACCATGCTCTGTCTACATTGTCACTCCCCATGGTCTATGGCAGTGGTCGGCAAACCACGGCTCGCGAGCTACATGCAGCTCGTTGGCCCCTTGAGTGTGGCTCTTCCACAAAATACCACGTGTGGGTGCGCACGTACAGTGCGATTGAAACTTCGTGGCCCATGCGCAGAAGTCGGTTTTCGGCCTGGGCGAGTCTATTTTGAAGAAGTGGCGTTAGAAGAAGTGGGGTGTTGGTTGGTTGGGCGATGGGAGACGCAGCACGGGGGAGGCGCGCGATTCATGCACGAGTTGAGTGAGCCAGTCAGTCAGCAGTCTCATTGTGCAGTGGTTAGTGCTAGTCGCATCCACAAATCGCGCGCGGGTGACAAAAGATAGACGAAACAAGTATACAAGACGAGTGTGGATGGGAGAGTTGGAAGGGGTCGACCTCAGCGAACGTACCTCAATCAGATTGAGGACGTTTTTAGCAAAGGCCAGTTTAGGAGTACCCTAATTAAGTTAATAACAATGTACCTACCTATATAGTTTTTTTTTTTGTTTTTGTTTTTTTTTAATTTTTTTTTATTTTTCGCTAAAAGTATTACAAAGGGTATTACATAAGTGTCCTTTTTTCCCCCCCGCCCTTGACAGGCCCCTGCCCTCCCTTACCCCCCAGTGTCTTATGTCCATTAGTTATGGTTATATGGATGCATACAAGTCCTTCGGTTGATCTCTTACTCCCCTCCCTCCTGTCCCCCAACCCTCCCTGGCCTTCCCACTGCAGTCCGTCAAACAGTTTGAGGCAGCTCTGCCACTGTATTTATTGTTGTTCAAAAGTTTGTAATGGTCTTAATTATCCATGAAAGAGTGCGATCATGTGGTATTTTTCCTTCATTGACTGGCTTGTTTCACTTAGCATAATGCTCTCCAGTTCCATCCATGCTGTTGCAAATGGTAAGAGTTCCTTCTTTTTAACAGCAGCATAGTATTCCATCGTGTAGATGTACCACAGTTTTCTAATCCATTCATCTACCGATGGGCACTTAAGCTGTTTCCAGATCTTAGCTATGGTGAATTGTGCTGCTATGAACATCTGGGTGCATATATCCTTTCTGATTGGTGTTTCTGGTTTCTTGGGATATATTCCTAGAAGTGGGATCACAGGGTCAAATGGGAGTTCCATTTC
>NW_005871069.1:7991350-8028783 GCF_000147115.1 Myotis lucifugus
CAATCCAAGAACATGGTATGTTCTTCCATCTGTTTATGTCTTCCTCTATCTCTTTTTTCAACGTCCTGTAGTTTTCTGAGTAGAGGTCTTTAACCTCTTTAGTTAAGTTTATTCCTAGGTATCTTAATTTTTTTGGTGCGATGGTAAATGGGATTACCTATATAGTTTTAAGTTTAAAAAATTTGGCTCTCAAAAGAAATTTCAGTCGTTGTACTGTTGATATTTGACTCTGTTGACTAATGAGTTTGCCGACCACTGGTTTATGGGGAAGATACAGCCCCTCCCAAGCAGTGTCACACACCCCCTTTTGCTATGCTGGTCTCCCTGTCCTTCTCCCTACCCCAAATAGTCCAAAATCCCTGATCTGACAAAACCCCTTTCTCAGAGATCTTTTTCTCCTTCATTCTGTCTTTTCTTCCTCACCTTATTGCAGGCAGACCTTGGAGAAATTGTGGGTTCAGGCCCAGACCTCCATAGTAGAGCAAGCATCGCAGTAAAGCGAGTAGTAATCTTTTTGCTGATGAAGGGTCTTGCCCTCAATTTGTAAAAAATGCCACATCTCTGAAGCACAAGGAAGTGAAGTGTGCCTGTGCATATCTTGAAAGTCTTTGCACACACTTCATTGAACAAGTAGTTATGGAGTGCCAGAGTCAGGTACAGTACGTACTGGGGGCAGAGTAGGGATAAAGTGCTCCAACCTTCACGGTTACATTTTGGTAGGAAAGACAGCTAACAAGTAAGCACAGGCACCCAAGGAGTGGAATTGCTGGGACACAGGCCAGCCATAAAATTAACTTGAGTACGTAATGCCAAACAATTTCCCAGTGGCTACATCATTTATGTCATCCTTGCAGGACAAGAGTTCTCATTGCTCCACATCCTCATCTGTAGTTGATGCTGTCAATCAATAGCTTTCATTTTTTATTTTCTTGATTACAAATAAGTTCAAGTACCTTTTTGTTTGTTTATTAACCATTTGCAGATCTCATTCTGTAAAGCACCACCCTCCCCTGCCCAGGTAAGACGAGCATGTCCTGCTCCGTGCCCCTGAGCATTCCTCAGAGTTCTCAGGGTATCCACTTGGCTCTCTGCTGCCCATGGCACATTTGTCCAGGAGCCATTCATGGGCTATTCCTTATCTCTGTGCCCCGCAGGTCAGTGCAGGGAGGCACTCAGGAAGATTGTAGCAGACTTCAGTTGTGACTTTCAGCCATGGCACCCTTGCCAAGTTTGGGGAACTTCTGCCCTCATCAGCTTCCCTGAACGAACAAGGAAGAAACTTACTCTCACAGCTCCAGGCTGCAGCTCAGGGGCAGCGTGGGGCCTCGTTCTACCACTCAGGTGCCCCAGGGCGGGATTCTGCCAGAAGCCTGCAAGGTGAGGAGGTGGCACCTGGGGGATCCATCCAGCAAGAGGGCAGGCTGTGGCAGGAGACAGCCAGCACACAGAGCACAAAGCACACCTTGGAGTCCAGAGGAGCAGGGTTGCCAGGGAGCAGACCTGAGATCTCATCTGGGTGCTGCTTCTGGCCATGCAGCTCAATCTCTCTGGACCTCCCACCTGGTGCAAAGTACCTGACATCCTTTAACAAATTATTCCTCTGCTTAAACGCACAAGAGCAGATTCTGTCATTCACAGTTGAGCTCTGAGACTGACCCAGTGTTCGAACAAACACTGGTTAAATTGAGTGAGTGAGTGAGGGAGTGAGTGAGTATCTTAGGAGGTGCCTGAGGACGGCAGCATGAATAAGTGAGCACCTATGAGTGTTCCTAGCTGCTGGTGCTGTGTATGCTTTGGAAGCCTGGGGGGAGGTACAATGCAGATGGCAGGGATGCAGCTCCTCATTCACCATCTGGCAGTGGAAGAGAAGGTGACTCCTAACTCACTCATCACCTCCCCTCGTGCTAACAGGGCAGGTACCATGACCTTCATTACCCAGAGACAGTCCTAAAGAAAGGCTCCCACAGCACACAAGATATGAACACGAGACAGAGGAAACAAGCCCTCAGCCCGGGAGTGAAGGAGACTCCAAAATCAACAATCAGCCACGGTGCAGAACAGTGACTCGGGCTGCCCAGAGGACACAGCATGCCACACGTGGGCTGCCCGGCAAACTCAAGAAGGACACAGCAATGAAATTAGCAAGAATAATCTGCTCACGACCAAAACAGCCACCCAGGGTCTGCAGCAACACTGACCCCGCCAGGCACCCTCACGATCATCGAGAAGCTCACCCTCAGGCTCCCTGGGAAAGCAGAGGACGATGACGCCAAGATTTGTATTTTAAAAAATATTTTAAGAATCAACCCTGAAGCACTTCTCCCCCTCTTCTCTCTCTTGTCCCTTCGTCTCTCTTTTCTCTTCTCACTCTTTTTCCCCCTTTCTTGTCACTGCATCTCACTATATATATATATATATATATATATATATATATATATATATATATATATGTATATTTAAGCCTGAATGGGTCCTGAGCACTCTGTACCTGTGAGGCACTTATAAAAGTTCCTTTGGGGCTGGAGGAGGGGGAGCTGAAGCTACCCAGGTAATAAAAAGCCAAGCTATCACACCTTCTCAGCACAGATATGTGGATGGGTTCATTGAGTTCAGGGAAGATGGCCATGTGGCTACTGTTTGCCCGGGTGTGACTGGGCACAGTGCTCAGCACCACCAGATTTTAAAAATTGATTCTACAAGTCCGTGAGGCTTGGAGCTCAAAGAGGCCCCTCGATGGCTGATGTCACACAGCTGGAGAGTGCCAGACTGGGATGCAAAGCCATTTCTACCGAGGTTTCATCAGGTTTCTCAAAAACAACTCATGATTTCTGGCCTGGGGCACTGGTGGTAGGGCCTGCTTGGGAATCTCACAGGACAAGTGTCATCAACTGGACTCCAAATAAATTGTCCCCAAACCAAATGGCTGTGTCCAGTTCTCACAGCCAGCGCCTGCTTTCTTAACACTGCGTCCAGAGAACTGTGCCTTGAACTGGTGGAGCCACACCCCTGGAGCTGGGCGACCTTCAAGAGCTCTATTGGAAGTACATTGAGACTTGCATGTCTTTGGACATTCTAAGACTCTATCCAAAGCACATAATCATTGCACAAAGGTGCAAAGAATACTGGCAGTGACCCATTCTCAATAGTAAAAGACTAATTTGTGATGATATCACACATGTAATTAAGAAATCATGCAGCCATAGAAAATGCTGCTGTGGATCAACCTTTCCTAAACAGGAGTCCCTCACCCCACTTGACCCATGTGACCTCCATGAGAAACATGAGGTCGAATACGTTTAGGGCTCCCTACCTGGCAGGGAACAGAAGGCCCTCGGAAGGGATCATTGGAGTGACCTGCATGAAAGGGGCTACTACAGAGGTGTGGGTAGGGTTGGGGGAACCAACAAAGATGCTGAAGCTCCCAGGGCTGGCAAAAGTGTGGAGCTGCTAACCCCCTAGTTCTAAGGGACAAGGGAAGGGAACAAAGTGTTTACAGAACCTGGCAGGTTTTCAGGGGGAGAGTCACTCAATAGGAACTGTGGCTGAAAACAGAGGGACGCAGCCACTGCCCACCTCTGGCACAGCTGGGCAGGAATGAACACTCAGCCTTTCTCCATTCTGCCCACTGATCTGTGAGTGAGCCCATCAGGAACCTGGGGGGCATAGGAGCTGGTGATAGAGGGCAAAGCACAGTGGAGGAACCTGCAGAGATGTACCCGAGATACATTCTCTTCCTTGGACAATTAAAATGCATGCTCCTAGCATATTCCACATACACGTCTAACTTCATTTATTCCCACCCCTTCTCAAAGTTATTGACCTTTTCTGACTTTGGGTCACACTGGCCTGGAATAGTTAATGACACAGGATATCATGAAGTAGGTGAAATGAACAAACTACAAAACTTCACTGACAAGCTCAAGTTGGTGAAAAAGTACTTACATATGGAGAAAAGCCCCAAAGGAAGCTCTTCCACAAGTTATGGGCAACCACAGATGGTTTTCATTTCACTCCTCGTGCTTTTCTTCATTTTTTTTCTAACTGAACAGGGCAGTAAATGGGACTTGTGTTTTTTAGTTTGTTGGTTTCTTTTGCCTTATAATCCGATGCCTTTTAGTTTATTGAGTGATGCAACTACCCCCACAAATCAGTTTTAAAACGTTTTCTTCCCCAGTAAGACCCCTCATGCCTGTTACATGCAATTTACCCCTTTCTCATCACCAGTCCCTAGCAACCACTGACCTACTTCTGTTCCATGGATCTGACTATTCTGGACTTTCATATGATGAAATGCTACAGTATATGGTCTTTTGTGACTAATTTCTTTAATTAAGCATCATGTTTCCAAGATTCATGCATGACACAGTAGCCCATTCCTTTTATAGGGCTGAGTAGTATTCCATTGTGTAGAAGAAACCCATTTCGTCTATGCATTCACACTGCTTTCCAGAGTATTTCCACCTAGAAGTCCCTAAGAGGAATCCCAATCTCCAGGAAGAGGGCAGAGCAGGTCCCCAAACCTGTGCAGGCAGCCTTGCCTTGCACCTAACAGTGCAAAACTTCCCAGCCTGACTTATTCCAACCTCTTTCCCCAATATTGTGCTGTATCACTATTGTTTACTCAGTACTTTCTTTTAAATTGCCTCACTTTCTAACTTAAATACATGTATTTTGAAAAGAAAATTCATATTTATATTTGCAATTTAAATGTTAAAATACTATCACTTGCCTAAAAAAGAAACACACCCCCAAAATAAATACCATGAAAGCAAAATAATCTGGCTCCAAGCTGTTCTCCTTCATGGAACCAGAAGAGCTGGAAAAAGCTGGAATGGAGCGACCTTCTCGAGCGGGGGCTCAGGGCCTCCAGGAGCCGCACAAGTGTTCAGCCACCACCTGGACCGAAGGTGCAGCCCTCACCTCTGAGGCCCTGACCTGCTGGCTCTGCAATACCAGGACTTCAGGGCTCCTAGGTATGGAGGCTCAGAACCTTCACAAAAGCCATGTTGGGGAACACGGTGGCATACCCCAGCACTCCCTGATCAATTCCTTCCACATATGCCTATGACATACTGACCTGTGTGAGAGAGGCATCCCAGACAGAGCAAAGGCAGGGCTGGACCTGGGCCTGACTTTCAGGTCCTCCAAAGCTGGAACCACTTCTTATCCCAGTAGTCACCCCAGGTTCAGGCTCAGTGCTGAGTAAACAGCAGGCACTCATTAAATGTTGAATGATGCATGCATGATAAGCTAGCTGGCAATGGAGATAAGGCTGACTGAAATAACTGTATCTGAACACTCTCAAACCACAAGAGAAAGGCTGTTTCTGAGAGAATGGGGTCTTGGGGCAGGATGGCTCTAACATCCAGTGCTGGAGGTAGGAAATAGGTTTTTTAAAGACACAGAAGATGGAAAAACAGGGTCACTTATTCTATTTGCTCCTGCTCCTGGACAGGTTGAGGTGAGGGGAGGCAGGTAAGGTTCTGAGGGGGAGGTCCTACAAGCTTCCTTAAGGGTGTGCATTAAGTCCTAAAGGCAGCGGGGCTGGAGCCATTGACAATTCTTGAATGAGAGGCCTGATCCCATTGAGCTCTCCTATGACTGGTCGGGCAGCAGGTGTGCAATGGGGGGAATCCCCACCCTAGTGACTTCTACACTTGTCCAAACCCTCTCAAATCATGTGCAATGCTTCCATTTCCCTCACCCAGTCTTCATAAGTCAGCTGGAAACTCTCTCCAAAGTGTACCTGGAATCACCAGTTCTTCCCCCTGCTACCACATCCACCCCGGTTCAGGCCAGCCAGCAGCACCTTGCCCTGGACACCGCACCAGCCTCCCCACCAGTCTGGCAGCTTCCTCGAGGCCTTTGCAATTAGTTCAGCAAGAGGACGGGCTTTATAAACATTGTCACACCACATCACTCCCAAGCTCCTGTGTAAATTCTCCCAAGACTCCATCAGTAACCCTGGCCCAGAGGCCCCACAGGGTCCCTCCCTGCCCCTCTCCACCCAGTGGCCTCCTGCCCCTCCTCTCTCTGGCCCCTTCGCCGCCCACCGAGCTCATGCCCATCTCCCACTTCACCGCCTCACACCAGCCCTCCCTCCACCTGGGACAGTCTTCACTGATCTTCCCAGCTCTTCCTCCCCACCCTATCCCATCGCCCAGCCTGTTTCCAACATAGCGCTTCTGTAACAGCAGCGATCTGCTCACCTCTGTCTCCGCCAGGAGACTAAGCTCCCTGCAGGCAGGGACAGCCTGACCCTTCTGCATTGACAGCGGGCCTTTGCTTGAGCCGGCTCTTCTGACAAAACATTCATAACACCTGCTTCCAAGTTCACCAGCAAAAGGAAGCTAAAGGTCTGCAGACCCAGGAACAAATCAGTTAGCACACTCGACACACACTCATGGCACCCGCTTTGTCCAGGTGCAGGAGTCCCTCCCTGGAGTCACTCACCGTGATGTAAGCTTCCTGCAGCCCCCAAGCCTAGAAACATATTCCAGGACCCTGGTGGCCTCAAGATGGAGGTGCCCCCCAACCCAGCCCCATCCTGATGGGAAGGAACATTAAGCAGTCGCACCAAACAGAATGCTGCCTTCTTAATATTAATTACAACCTCACTAGCTGCTCGCCCTCCTGGCAGGTCCTGGGGGAACCAGTGGAGGATATGAAAAATGGACTCATTATGATGTTAAATAATTCCAGCCAGCAGGCCCTGCCAAGGCCCAGTGGGCTTTCTGCTCAGGCAGCGGCACCAGTGCTTGCCCACGGACTGGCCACCTCTGCAGGGCCTCCCTGGCTAAGGGATCAAGGAGGGAGACAGCACTTCTTCATCCTAAAGTCAGCAAGTTCCCTAGAGGTGCTCAGGGCTTATTTCAATAAAGCTGATGCCACCCAAAACAGCTGGGAAACTCACTTTGGGACGGAGTGTGTTTGTGGATGAGAGAACCAGGCCAGGTGGGGTCTGGGGCAAACCGGCCCCTCCTAAAGCACAGGCTACCCAGCTCCAGAGCACGTCTTTCCATAGTCCCAAATTTCAAACCTGGAAAACAACCAACAGGAAAGGGCGACTTCTCACCAACATCAGGTGCCCAGGGCAGAGGGCACCCTAATAATTACTCATTGAATCAAATGACTAATTAATAATCAAGGTACAGCCATAAAATAAAAATGACTTCCTTCTCTGGTTTATTATCTCAGAAGCAGGTCCCTAAAACACATCACTTAAAATGTTCTGAGGCACATTTCAACCCTTGCAGAGAACAGCCTACCTACCCCCATTTCTACCCTTGCAGAGAACAACTATGGGAACCCTAATCAGAGCACTCCAGATGATCAAGGCCAATTTGCCACACGCATGCATGCAGGCAAGGACACAGCAGTATTATTAGGTGAAAGGCCCCTTTCCCCTACGCAGGTGCGAGGGCAATGACTCAGTAGTAGCAATACACGTACTGCGCAAGCGCATTTTTATGTGACCTGTTTATGTTAATGTAGCACGTGCGTGTATCATTAATTGGCACAAGGCCTCTTTTGTTTGAGCGTGTATATAAGTTGCCACTGACCAGCTGGTGCATGGCTGCTTTGGTGCGGCTGCTTTGGTGGGGCTACTTTAAAGAACTACTTTGATGGCTCCTGTAGTAGCAATGGCTACTTGGTCTACAATAAAGTGTCTCCTGTATGTGCCTATGACTTCTCATGTCTTCATCTAATGCCCAGGGTCTGAGGAGCTGTGTTCCCGCAACAGCCTACCTGCCCCCATTTCAACCCTTGCAGAGAACAGCCTACCCCCCACCCCAGGTGTGAAGGGTTTGCCCATTTGTACACCCACATCGTGGGATGTGTGGCTAAATCAGCCTTATTAAGAGCCTGGCTCTTCACATAGCCTTTCCCTCGTCTAGTCCACATGGATGGGTTTTGCTGCCAAACTCCTGTTGCTATTAATAGCTACCAGCTATGGGAATGCTCCACAGGCCTTTATTCCACTTATTTCTCAAAATGCCATCATGAGCTATTTACCCCATTCTCCAGTCGGGAAAAGAGGTACAGAGAGGGGTGGTGATGAGTCTGAGGGAGGCAAGGAGGCCAGTGAGCAGACGGAGGAGGATGAGCCCAGTGGGCTTGGCTCTGAGGCCACCCTCTGGCCTGCCTCCCCACCCCCCACCCCCGACCCGTAACCACCCTCTGGGGTCAGCCACTGGAAGGACCCTATGATGTCAACACCACAGAAAGATACCCCCAAAATGGTGGGAGAGGTGGTGGTGTTTCTGCCCCTGAGAAGCACCAGGCCCTGTGGACAGAGGCCAGGCCTTCTCACTGCTCAAGGTGGAATCAACTAGGGCAGTGCCCAGAGCTGTTCCTGCCTGGCAGGGACCCCTGGGGGGGGTACACATGGGCCTCAGGCTTGCTTGCTTCCTGGCCCAGTGTCCCTCTGCAGGCCCCTCTGCTCAACCAGGATGATACCAGCCCTGCAACAGGCCCAAAACCCCGCCAGTGGTGCCAGAGAAAGGGCAAAGGAAGGACAGAGACTTGGGACACAGACCACATCCCTCACACTGCACAGCATGTGAACCTTCTGAGCAAGGCCTTGTGGAGGTCCTCCCCTGGCAAACAGCAGAACTGGGATCCCCATCCCTGTCAGCCCACCCAGCCGCCTGGTGCCCTGTTCTCCATGCCAGGCTGAGTCCAGGGCCCTGATGAGCACCATGCAGGCTCCCAGAGCCTCCTGAAACACACCTGGAGTGTGTGGTGGCTCTCCCAAGGTACACGGCTCCACAATGGCTACAGCTAGAGCAGTATGTGGCTCAGTGACTGAATCACAGGGGCCTGGCCGCCTCTGCATGGAGCTGCTGGCACCAGCAGCTACCACAAGCCAACGTTCACTGGCAATGGCGACATGGAACATGAGGTTTGGTGCCCACGCTGATCAGGCTCTTAAAAGGAACCCAGGGCCAGGCAGCTGCCAGAGCTTGAAGTGTAGTGTGTTCCAAAGAGGAGCAAGTATCCTCAGCCAGACCCAGACCCCACTGGAAGCCTCAGAATAAAGGGGCCTGACACCCTTGCAACCAGAAGAGAGTTTCTGCCTCTTTTGATTGTGATGAAAGATACGGAACATGAAATTTGCCATTTTTAAGTGTACAGGTCAGTGGCATTAAGTACACTCACAGTGTGTGCCACCATCCCCACCAGCCATCCCCAGAACGTCTCATCTCCCAAAACTGAAACTCTGTACCCATCAAACACTACCTCCCTGCCGTTCCCGAAGCCTCTACCACTACCATTCTGGTCCCTGTCTCTATGAACTTGACTCCAGCGACCTAATGTGGCTGTATCACATGGCATTTGACCTTTTGTGACAGGTTTATTTCACTTAGGACAACGTTTTCAAGGTTCCTCCACATGGTAGTGCGTGTCAGAATTTCCTTCCTTTTTAAGGCTGAGTCAGTGCACTGTACAGACCGCACTGCCTATCCAGTGCCTTCCATGCACACTTGGGTTGCTTCTACCTCTTAGCTGTTGTGAATAATGCTGCTGTGAACATGGATGTGCAAATACCTCTTTGAGCCCTGCTTCCGATTCTTTTGGGTATAAACCAGAAGTGGACTAGCAGGGTCATAAGGTAGTTCTAGGCTTAAATTTTTGAAGAACCCCCCATTGTTTTCCATAGCAGTTGCACCATTTTGCATTCCCATCAGCAGTGCACAAGGGTTCCAGTTTCTCCACATCCTCAGCCACTGGAGAACAATGTCTCGAAGCCTATGCCGAGTCACAGCTCTATGGCGGGCCATAAAAAAACATCCCAAGGTCAAACAGGTTTGAGAACCAGTGAGCAAGTTTTCCTCCCACAGGACTCCTGAGAACTGTTAATGCACCGGTGAGCTCAGGGACCAGACAAGGGACAGCGTAAGCGGAGTTGCTCAGAGCTTCCTTCAGAGCTGCTGGGAGAGCTTGCTCTGCAAGATGGCCCGGGACCGCCAGGCCCACGCAGCAGGACCACAGCAGAGGAAGAATAGACACAGGCCTCAGCACCCAGGAAACTCCTGCAGCCACTTTACACGCTCGGACACCCAAGGCAGGGTGTTGTATTTTACCAAAGTATTAATAGTGACGGGTTACAAACAAAAAGAGGTTTTTCGGAGAGCTGTTGAGAAGGGTCATTCTAGAAGACCCTGTTACAGAGGTTTGAGGAGAGGGTGGCTTTCCCTGCTGCATGCCATGGACTCCTCTCCCTGGATTTCTGTACTTTGTAAATAATCCTCAGAATGTTATCTCTTCATGGAAAAATAAAGGCTTCATTGCATAACTGATCTCCTCTGACTTAGAGACACAGTTGTGGGAAGACCCATAGAAGGGCAGAAGCTCATGTTTAGATGAGACCCTAAAAGCTCAAATCCTCCCACGAAGAAGAAAGCTCTCTAGACTGTAACCACGTGGCCACCGGCTTCTGCTTTCCCACCTGCCAGGCAGGGGCACTCACTGCCCCCGGGGCAGCCTTCTTCACCCCTGTAAGTGTGAAAGCTTTTCCACACACTAAGTAGAACCCTCCCCATGCACAGGGACTGCTTGTAACAGATACCTCAGGGCTAGCAGACCTGCCATGTCAGAGAGAAGCTGCCCCTGAACAGTGCCCAGCCTGCCTTTCAGGCCAGAACTGAGGGTCCAAGCTTCTTCCTACAAGAGGTATGCCTGGGACACCAGGGAGTCAATGGCCATCTACAGAAGAAGTCAAAACAAAGGCATTAGAGGAAGAGGAAAAGCTTATTAATTTTGGGACCCATTCCAGATTTTACACCTGGCCCATTGCAGCATTTTCTGACCAAACAGACTCAAGCAGAAGGAGGGAAAAAAGGGTAACATCTTGTGCCCTAGAAATTCACTGCCCAGAGCCACCTACTAAGGTGGCAATGATTTAGAATCACAGGACATTAATTAGCTTTGGAAGGAAATGGGAGGTCAGTACAATGTAGTGATTCAGAGTTGGGCTCCGGGCTAGATGGTCAGGGCTGAGTCCTCACTCAGCCACATGCCTGCTGGTTAATCTTGAGCAAGTTACTTAACTGCTTTGAACCTCCAGTTCGTTATCTGAGAAATGGAGACAAATAAGGATGCCTGCATCTTGAGGTTGTTGGGAGACTTAAGTGGGAAAGGAAGCAAGACAATGCAATCCAGGGTGGCGTGGAATGAGAGTGGGTAACTAGGGCCATTAGAATTAAGATCCCTAACTCCCCACCCTGACTGGGAGTCCCTGCCACAGCCCGGTCCAGCCAGAGGGAGGGAAAAGACAGAGGCTTACTCTGAGCCCCTTGAAGGTTAGCGGGAAGAAAGATGCTCACCACACCTAATTATCAGGCCCCAAGAGCAGCCGTGGAAAAGCTCTGCCTTGGGGGGTCAACGCTGAAACCACAGGTCTTCACCAGTCTAGGCGCCGGGCTCAGCCTAGGCCAGGACTGCCTGCTGTCTAGGGTGCAGTGGGAGAAAGGGCGCTGAACACAGTGTGGGGTCCTCGGCCTCAAGACTTCCATTCAGCCAAACTGCTTTCTCATTTAGTCTCCTAAGTGTTGGAATAAGAACCACTCACTTCCTCTCCAATCCTGTATTGGGAGATATTAAAGCCAACATCTGCAGTGCCCACCGGAGAGTGTTGTGGAGCTAAACTCGAAGTTCAGATTCACACAACTCTCTCAGGCAGCCATCCACCGAGAAGGACAGGGGCAGGAACACAGCCTGCTAACAGTATTTTCAACAGCTCCTCTTCTGTGGCAGCATCCAGCCGCCTGAGGGCTATCTGCATCATCACCCCCACATCTAAGTGACCATTCAGGTGCAAGGAGATGAGATACACATCAGACAGGTGTGGGAACCGCCCTGGCTTCAAAGCTTCATGCTCCATGATGCCAACACCTCTTGGAATAATTTCATCCCCAGAGTGTCCAGGCTTCCCACCAGGGATGCAGCCAGCACAAGAACCACTGTGCTCAGCACAGCCCGAGCATGGGGGCCCACCCAGTGTTTAAAGTCAACCGCCCAGATGTCATTTACTAACCAAGAGACATTTCACCATGAGCAATGCTGCCCAGCTTCAGAGGAAAGCATTTATTTGGTTCCCAGGGAAACAGAGGTTTTGCTACCAACAGTCCACACCTATGACCTTTGGTTAACAACTTTACATAGAAGTTAAAATATTTATGACACCAGGATTTGTCTTACTGCAATGGGACATTAATGTCCCTTCTGTCCCCTAACCAAGTAGACTTTTCTTATGGCCAATTAGTTTTATAGTCCCTACAATACCTTTCGATCCTGGGGGTCCAATGTAAGTTTACATCAGATAACATCACATGTTAGTATGCAATGCACCAGAGACATTTCACAGAAGCATTTTCCTCTAAATGAATGATGTGAAGAGTCATCACTAGCTATGATTTTACTAGACTTTGTTATGAGTTTTCTCTCTTGGAACGTATGGGCAGTATTCAAATGAAAGTTCATCATACGTAGGATTCGATATGCATATATTCACTTGGCAGCTGGTAAGTGCCAGAAACACTTTGAGTCATACATTCAACAAATATTTATCAGGTCTCTAACATGTGTTAGACACAGGCTGGGAGAGACAAAATTAATCAATAAATAAAACAAGCTCTCTACCATCAAGAGACTCAGTAAATGGGGATTCAGAAAGAAACATAAATGAGTGGGTTGTAAGGAATATGACCAAGGTATGTCCGCAGGGCAATAAAAGATAGGAAAAGGGAGAAATTAAGTGCCTGGCAGCGGAGCAATTTAGTTTGGGTTTTAAGGAATGACGAGGAGTTATCTATCTGAAAGGGCATTCTAATAAGAGGGAACAGCATGTGCAAAGGCTATTTGACTCATTAATTCATCAAGTTTCCATTAGATAGGCAATTCAGCTTAGGAATTAATAAAACATTCTGAAACCAGTCTGCCTGGGTTTAAAGCCCAAATCTGCCATTTAGTACCTGTGTGCCCCTTGGTTAGGTAATTTATCTATGCCTCAATTTACTCATCTTTAAAATGATAATAATCATACCTACCTCAAATCATTAATAATTACTAAGCACCTATTAAGTGCCAGGAATTGTTCTAGCACTGGGGATGGGTCAGGGAACAACAACAGATTTTGCCCTTTTGTAACTCATTCTAGTATGGGATAGTAGAGGGCGAAAAAGGAAGAGCAGCAAGCCATGACATCTGAGGGGTGATAGGGACAGGTTGTGCAGGGCTTGTGCCCACTCACCCTGACTGAGGAAGAAGCTGTGGGAACGTGCTGGGCAGAGAGAAACCAGGGCTGACTTGGGTTTTATCTGGATCCCTGTGGCTGAGGACAGAGCACGGAGACCATTTATGAGGCTGCAATCCAGGTGAGTACTGATGGTGGTAGGACCGGTGGGGGCAGCGGAGGGTGTGAGGGTGGCATTTTTGTAGGTTTGAAGGAAGAGCTGCCAGAATCACTGGTGGAGGAGACAGGTGTGTGGGAGATGAAGAGCTATCGGGAACACAGAGAACTAACTAAGGCAGGACGTGAGCAGCACACAGGCAGGGCCAGCATGTGGGGAGCCCCCAGCAAGTGGTAGGAAAAGATTTACTGAGTGGGTGCTTATGCCAGGCGCTCTGCTAAGTGAAGAACTGAAGAATTCGGATGACTCCTATCCAGAGACTAAGGGACCTTGTCTGAGCACCAAGCACAACCTGCAGGGGTGAGATGGGAGCCAGGCAGGTTAGGCCAGTGGCCCTGGGGACTCATGGAGGTGGCATTTCACGGGACAAAGTTCACACATGGTGGGTAGGAGCAATTGTAGGCCAAGCCTGGAAGCCACAGAGTCCCCTCTGCAGCTGTGACAGCAATTGGGATCAGCCACCTGGATGCTAAGACCTGAGGCCCAACTCCCCCTGCTGGAGCTGCTCTCCCTCTGCTCCTCCTGCTCACCCTGCTCACCCGGCCCCAGTCCCAACAGTCTGACCTCAGTTTCCACACAGGGTAAAGTCCAGGAGAAGGCTTTCCACTCCGACCCCAATGGCCTCCTCAGTAAGCTCTTCTGTTCTCACCAGCTGTCTCACTCTCAGCCGAGATGCATCAGCCACAGGAACTGATTCATTCATCCACGAGTTCCAGGCAGCCAGGCTCCCAGTAATCAAAGCACTGAAAAGTCTGTCTCTCCTGCTCCATCCCAAACCCTGTCACCTGGGAACAAGCTGATGTTTGAATGACATTTGCTATGAAGTTCAGAGTTGCTATTTTTTGGCTTCTTTATAAAGCTCACAGGATCACTTCTCCATAAGAACTAGCCAGAATCTTCAAGTTCACAAAAGATCCCACTTTACAGACAGGAAACATGGAGCAGAGACAAGGAAGGGTCTGCAAAAGGGCTTGGTGGGCAAAAGCTGGAGCTGGACTCAGGTGAAAGACAATGTGTGTAAAACGCTTGGTGAGTAGCCAACATTAAAAATTATAGCAATTTTAAATTGATTTTATACTAAAATATATCTTGGAACTTTGAAAAGCAAAAATTTTATTTTAAATTGCAAAGATCTTAACACCTTTAAAAAATAAAATCTTGTTTTAAAACATTACCAAATCCCTTTGTGTGGCCTACAAAGTGCCACATGATCTGTTCCTGCTCGTTTCCCTTCTCAGACCCTCCCTCACCCCGGCCCTCTGTGCTCCAACCTCACTTACCTCTTAGTTCTCTGAACAAGAAAACGATGCTCACCTCAGGGCCTCTGTACACGTTCCTCTGTCTGGAACACTGCTCCTGCACTCAGAAGCTGGCAGGCTCCTTCCCTCTCTTTATTTAGACTTCTGTTAAATGATGCTTCCTCGCAAGGCCTTCGATGCTGCTCAACGTAAACTCAGTCCCTCTCGGATCACTCGGTTTTCTGGTCTTCTCCTTTTGGCATGCATGACAATTTCTGATTGGTCTGAGAACTTCCCCTAAGAATGTCTGCCTGTCTTTCTTTTTACCACTAGAGTCCAGCCTGGTGCCTGACACAAGATAGGCACACGGTAGCAATTACGAAATAAATAAATAAATATGTGATATTAGTTGGTACCTCTGGTGTACATACACACATTCATACACACTCTCATACAGTCAACATAGTAGAGCATATGGTGGTATCAAATGCTGGACTGCCTGGATTTCAATACCTCCTTTACCCCAAACAGTCTTTAGATAAGGTACTTGCCAAATTTTTGGGCTAGAATGCTGTTTCGGTTTGCCAAGATCTCAGCACACGATGGTGTGCCATTTGATGTATACATGGCACATACAGTAACAGCAGCTGGCACATATTGCCTGAGACATGTTAACTACCGTTAGTATTACAATATGTCATAGATGTAGACTGTTCAGTCCTCAAATGTTTACTGAGTGTACAAGGGGACAGACATGCCATCATGGGGACACTGCTCTCCATCCCAACCATTAATGTTCTCTTTAAACAGCAATGCAAGAGGTGAATAGGGATTGAGGCAGCAAGGCTAAGCTGTCACAGGCTGCCCAGAACTGACTGTCATGTTAGTGAATTACAGACCAGTGCAGGGGACACAGGGGAACATGGCTGAGGGGTCAGCAGGGCATTGTTAAGGAGGAGAGCTGGCAGGGGGTCTCACATTTATTTATTCATTCTTCTCTCAAACTCACCAAGCTTCTTCTTGTCCTGGGGGCCTTGGCACATTCCTTTCCCCTTGCTGCAATCCTTGTCCCAGACCCATCCACAGCTTCTCCTCTGCCCGGCACAGAGCTCAGCGAGACCAGTTTCTTGGAGAGTCTCACTCATGCCAGCTCAGCCTCTGGAGAGCTCTGGCTGCATTCTCCACTCCACAACCATGTGGCCTCAGGCAAATGAACCACTCTCTCCATGCCTCAGTTGCTTCATATGTCAAGTGAGAACAAGAATTGTACTTATTTCATGGGGCTGTTTTGAAATTTCTGGTTTGAGTTAATACATATAAAATACACAGAGTAGTCCCTGACATATAATAAGCCATATATAAAGAGAGAGAGTGTGTCCCAGAGTATACACACTTTGAATAATTATAAAGGTGGTGTTTATTAAAATACATTTCATTTTCAAAATGCAATAGAATCTACAGACATTGTGTGTATACATTTTTTGGGACACCCTGTATATTCAGATCTTGGCACCCAGGTGGCTGACTCCAGCTGCCGTCACAGCTGCAGAGAGGAGCCTGTGGCATCTAAGATCGGCCTACAACTGCTCCTACCCACCATGTGTGGACTTTGTCCTGTGAAATGCCGCCTCCAAGAGTCCCTATCGTCACTGGCCTAACCTGCCTGGCCTCCATCTCACCCCTGCAAGTTGTGCTTGGTGCTCAGACACCTTCCTTTTGCCTCTGTACAGGAGTCATCCAAATTCTTCACTTCTTCACTTAGCAGAGGGCCTGGTGTAAGCATTCTTATTTTCTGTAAAATTAGATAATGCCTACTTAGTTGTAACTATCACATACAATAATGAATGTGAATGTTTTTTATAAACTATGCAAAGATAATCCTGATGTTATTATACCTGAGTTTAGACCTGCTCACAATACGCCAGATGGCCTCCAGCCAGCCTCCAGGAGGGTAGGACCTTCATTCCCTTTGTTCTCCATACTTTATTTCTATCAGTGTAGCCTGATGCAGTAGCAGCACTCTTGGCTACCAGACCATTCAATGACTTTGGTACTATTTCTGGCTCCTCATACCTGTCTTTCCAGGTTGCATGTATGCTCTAGAATATGGGTATCTCATCTTGAGTTACTATTTTCATTCCCAGCCTTGCTTGAGACAGCCTCCCACTGTGGGGGGGTGGGGGAGGGGGGAGGGAGGCTGAGGCCATGGGGAGGAGGGTAAACAGGGAGATCTAGCATGGGGTGGGGTGGCCAGACTCCCTCCCACACAGTAAGGATGGCAGCAGCTGCCGAGGTGCCAGGGAAGCACCCAGTGTTGATGTCTTCATAGATGAGCTTTCCCACCCAGCTACTTGACACCCAGCTCATTTTTTCAGCCTCTCTGGGCCTCGGTTTCCCCTCTCCATGATGGGACAATGGTGGGACTGAGGGGCTTGTGAAGGGATTTCAAACCAATTAGACCAACCCATCTAGTATAGCAAATACTTTATGACCCTCCAGTTAATATTCTGAAATAGAAATCACAGTTGAAAATCTATTTAATGAGAGAACCAAGATGGAGGTGTAGGTAAATGCTGGTACTTGCCGCCACCCATAACCATATCAAAATTACAACTAAAATATAAAACAACCATCATTCAGAACTACCTGAGAACTGGCTAAATGGAAGTTCTACAACTAGAGAAGTAAAGAAGAAAGCACACTGAGACTGTTAGGAGGGACAGAGGTGCAGAACGGGCTGGTCTGGCACCACGTGTGCCGTTTGTTTGTTTGTTTTAAATCAGGAGAGATATCTCAGCTTCAGAGGTCCCTCCATAAGGAGCAAGGGGTCACAGCCCCACAACAGACCCTCAGCCAGGGTTCCAGAGCTGGGAAGAGAAGTCCCTGTAACTTTGGGCTATAAAAACCAGCAGGGATTGTGGGTGAATTACACAGAGGCTGCTGAAGACCCAGGTGTTCCTCCTCTTAAAGGACCAGCACACAAACTTACTCAGACTCAATCTCTCAGGATTCAGACTTTGCTAAAATCTCTCAAACAAACAGCAGCTGGTGTCAACGTGCCCCAAACCTATCAATAAAAGGCCCAAGACCTGGCACTAGCACCAGCCTGCCTTGCTTCACAGCTGGGCCTTGCCTGGGCACTTCATAAGCCCAATACAAATATCAGCCATCTGCAGATCGCTCTGTCACTCCTGCTGGGTGGCTCCATAGCCAATGCACCCGGTGGACAGCTTCAGAACATACCAGATTACAGTTCTATGCATCCACAGGTGACACAATCAAGGGGCAGACTTAGTGAGCACCAAAGCCCCACTGAAGCAAGTCCTGCTCCATAGCGGTGTCCCCTGCACAGCAGCTCTTCCACTATACCAGTAGTCACAGCTGGTCCTCATAGCTAATTGGCCTGGAGGTCAATTCTTCCCAGTGACACCAACAGCAATCAAGGTTCAACTACCAGACTGTGCACACAGACTGTGCATACAGGGGCACACCTAGAGTGCCCAGCTCAGGTGATTGAGGAGGCTAAGCCACTGGGTCCTACAGGACACCTACTACACAAGGCCACTCTACCAATTCCAGGAGACATAGAAGCTCTATCTGACACATAGAAACAAACACAGGGAAGCAGCCAAAATGCAGAGACAAAGGAACATGTCACAAATGAAAAAAATGGAAGCAAGCAAACTATTGGATACAGAGTCAAAACCATGGTTATAAGGTTACTCAAGAACCTTAATGAAAGCTTCAAGTGACTCAAAGAGAGCTTCAAGAGACTTAGTGAGACTTTCAAGGACCTTAGTGAGAATGCCAAAGACATGAAAAAGGACCAGTCAGAAATTAAGCATACACTAACTGAAATAAAGAATAATTTACAGGGATTCAATAGTAGAGTAAAAGATTCCGAGAATAGAATTAATGATTTGGAATATGAGGAAGCAAAAATCATCCTATCAGAATAGCAAAAAAAATCCAAAAATAAGGAGCCTTGGGACAACTTCAAGTGTATCAACATTCACATAATGGGGGTGCCAGAAGGAAAAGAGAGAGAGCAAGATATTGAAAACCTATTTGAAGAAATAATGATAGAAAACTTCCCCTACCTGGTGAAAGAAATAGACTTACAAGTCCAGGAAGTGCAGAGAGTCCAAAACAAAAGAAACCCAAAGAGGTCCACACCAAGACACATATTAATTAAAATGCCAAGGGTTAAAGACAAAGAGAGAATCTTAAAAGCAGCAAGAGAAAAGAAGTTAGTTACTTACAAGGGAGCACCCATACGACTATCAGCTGATTTCTCAACAGAAACTTTGCAGGCCAGAAGGGAGTGGCAATAAATACTCAAAATGATGAATAGCAAAGACCTACAACCAAGATTACTCTACCCAGCAAAGCTATCATTTAGAATTGAAGGTCAGATAAAGAGCTTCACAGACAGAAAAAGCTAAAGGAGTTCATCCCCACCAACCAGTATTACATGAAATGTTGAAGGGTATTCTTTAAGAAGAGGAGAAAGAAAAAAGGAGGAGGAGGAGGAGGAGGTGGAGGTGGAGGAGGAGGAGGAGGAGGAGAACATTAAAGTGGCAATAAATAAATATCTATCAAAATTTAATCTATTCATCAAAATAAATGAACAAGAAATCGAATGAACAAAATAAATTGGTGAATAAAATAGAATTAGAGGCATGGAAATATGGAACAAACTGATGAATCTCAGAGGGAAGGGGCGGGGGCAGGAAGAGATTAGCCAAAGATCTTGCATGCATATATGCATTACCTATGGACACAGACAATAGGCTGGTGAAGGCCTGGGGCGGGAACCGGGTGGAGGGGGACAATGGGTGGGGGGAAAGGGGACATCGGTAATACCCTCAACAATACATATTTTAAAAAATATATTTAAAAAAATCACAACTGAGTCCAGCTGGTGTGGCTCAGGGGTTGAGCTTCAATCTATGAACCAAGAGGTCACAATTCAATTTCCAGTTAGGGCACATGCCCAGGTTGCAGGCTTGATTCCCAATAGAGGGTGTGCAGGAGGCAACAAATCAATGATTCTCTCTCATCATTGATGTTTTTATCTCTCTCTCCCTCTGCCTCTCTGAAATCAATAAAAAATACATTAAAAAATAAAAATAAAAAAGATTCATGAGAAAGTAATAGAGGTCACTGCAACATGTCAGTGCACGCTATGGCCCTGCTGTGGGGCAAAGGGAAACAGCCATACCCACATCTGCCGTGGCTGCTGCAAATGCAGCCAGGTCCCAGCAGGTAGCGGGACTCCAACACCACATAGGACACGGCCAAAGGTGATATGGTTATCTGAAAGCATGAACAGCTCTCAGTCAAGTCCAAAATGAGAGAAAGTATAACTTCTCACAATTTAGAGACCAGCTGTGCTCCAGAGGAAGCCCTGAAGGTGGAAATCTGAGTTGGCTTCCAGGCTCAGAGCATTAAGGGCAGATTTTTGCTTCATGAAGGTCTGGCACGATGTTCAAAAGTCATGAGGGATACGCAGTGATTCCCCACTCTGCCCCCACCCACACCCCCACCCCCGCATGCTGCTGCATGTCCAGCATCTCCACCCTGTTCATGCCAGGAGCCCCCATACCTGGATAAGTAAGACCCCGAGGCAGCACCTCCATGCTGGAGCCATGCAAGGACAAGGCCCACCGTGCCCCAGGAGTCACACAGAGGCTGATCCCCACCAAATGACTGCTGATCTCCCAAGTGCCCTGGGAATGGGAAGGGGCTGGTGAGGAATCAAAGTGGAGGCAGGGAACAGGTGGGGAAGCTTTTAGAATAACTCAGGTGAGCAATGAGGAGCAATGAGTGTTGACTCCAAGTAGATGAGGAAACATGGAGCTGTGGGAGAGGGTGCAGGAGGGTGAGGGGGCTGTTAAGTGTGAATAAGGGCATTCAGGAGATTGGGGTTCCTGATGGCTGAATCAGTGGGTGAGATGGGGACCCCCCAGGGAGAGCAGGTCTCTGGGAGGTGACAAATTTGCTCCTGGCTGTGCCCAATGTGACCTGTGTGGTGGCATGTCCAGTGGAGAGGCCTCATGTGCGACTAGACATATCAACCGGGCTAAGGAGACCACCCCCAACCCCCACTAGGTGACTTGCTAGTTGCAAATACAGGAAATTCACCACTTCCAACACCTGCACACTTCCATGTGGAGTAACCCCATTCCACCATGGGAATCTCAGTGCCCACCCAGCCTGGCCAGCCCCCACTGCCATTTGCCCCCAATGACACGGATTCTCACAGAACCTCACCTGCAGGGCTGCTCAGCATCATTTCTTCTCGGCCCACGTCCAGCTAGAGCCCTGAGCTCAAACCTGGAACTGAGGTGCAGCCAGAACCCCCAAAGCCCCAAGAGGGGCACTGTTCACGGACAGCAAAGCTGGCCCTGCTGGGCCCTGGCTCGCAGAGCCAAATTTTTGGATCTAATTACACCGAAGAGAAGTTTGCCCTGCCAGGGTCCTAGGGTGGAGGAGACGAAGGGTAAGAACTCCTGGGATTTGGTTCAATGGTGCAAATGCTTTAATAAGGACAGGGTTCTGGAAGGGAGGAGAGGAGGGGGCTCTCAAAGGTTAGTGTCCAGTATGGTAGTTCCTAAAATAATTAAACAAGGAATTACCACATGATTGATCTGGCAATCCAATTCTGGGTACTTATCCAACAGAAGTGAAAGCAGGAACTGAAGAAGTATTTGCACACCCACTTTCATAGCAGCATTATTCACAACAGACAAGAGGTGGAAACAATCAGTGTCCATCAACAGATACATAGATAAAATGTGGTCCATACATACAATGGAATATTATTCAGCTTTAAAAGGAAGGACATCCTGACACCTGCTACACCATGGATGAACCTGGAGGACATTGTGCTCAGTGAAATAAGCCAGTCACAGGGCAAATGCTGTGATTCCACGCATATAAGCTCCCTAGAGTAGTCAGTCATAGATACAGAAAGTAGAAAGCTTGCAGAGGCTGGAGGGAAGAGAATGGGGAGTTAGTGTGTGATGGGTAGGGAGTTTCAGTTTGGGAAGATGAAAAGGTTTCAGGAGATGGATGGTGGTGATGGTTGCACACTTAAAAATGGTTAAAATGGTAAATTTTGTGTTATATGTATTTATCACAATTTAAAAAATAAAATAAACAATGCTCCTTTGTAAAAACAAGTATATAGCACATATTAGATGCTCATCCAATGCTTGTCCTCTGCCATTCTCACCCTTACCCTCAGGGCACAGAAGCAACCAATAAGAGCCAGGAGCACAGGGCTCAGTGCTCACTAGCCAATGACAATGGCCAAGCTCTCAGCCTTTCTGAGTTTGTGTGTGGACAGGGGGGATTCTTCCAGCTCAGCCATTCTCTGGACTCAGTCCTTGTCCCTAAGCCTGTCGACCTAGGAGGCCAGTATGCAAAAGTGAGCATGACACAGGCTTTGCACAGGATCAGTAAGATCCAAAGATTTGCTGGAGTGGATATAAATAGCCCCTAAGCTCCTGGCCTCCACCCTAAGCTCCTGGCCTCCACTGCTGAGCCTGGCTGGTGAGCCTGAGGGGCCAAGGGAGCCCCAGCAAGCCCACTCCACAGAGCCCAGCAGCAGGGCTGCACTCACCTCTGTTTGTCGGGCCTCGGGTTCTGGCTTTATTCCAAACCCCTAGCTCACTGCCTGCCACCGTTTCTCTTTTAAAACTCAAATTGGTTTTTAAATCAAAACAGAATCACCAGGAGGCCCTTCTCCTGCCTGTGAAGGCATCTGGTTTGATGGGTAAGCACTTGATTGAGGAGAGGGAGGGCTGCGGGGCACACCTTTCCCGCAGGGGAAGGGGCAGAGCTGGAAGCAAACAGTGAAAGCACACCACTTTTCTGCATTCCTGATCTGGGACATGGGTCTTAGTCTTGCTTTCCTCTGATTCCTCTACGATTCTCATTAGTCTCAAAATCAGCCTGTGGATACCTCCAAAACATTTGGTGGAGGCATCATCTGATGGGTGTGTGGCCTCCTTCTCCCCTTCCCCACCAAACTGGCACCCCCTGACAACTGACCTGGCCTCTCTCTGCTCCAGTGTAGCCTTGGCTGGCAGCTGGCATTACGGGCTTGGCAAGTGCTGGTTAGGTGAATGAGAAAATGAATAAATCTGTTACTAATTCAACACATGGGAAAGAAAAGGAAGGCAGAGGTGGACAGGTCACATACATACAACTGCCTGCACGTCTCTCAGTCTCTGTCCGCCTCTGTCCCTCCGGATCTCTTGCCTCTTCCTGCACCTTCTCTGTCAGTGTCTGTCTGAATCTCTCCCATCAGTGCAGCTAAGAGCAGAAGGACCAGAGGGCTGTCAGCTATCACTGTGCTGCCCTGTCTTCCCCTAGGAAGGGGGCAGGTACACCAATTCCAGACTCCAAAGGAGTGGCCCAGGCCCTGAAGGTCTGGCCAGGTGTCCACTGCTCCACTGTCCACAGCAGCGGCATCCTGACCTCTCCTTTTCCCTAGCTGAGCAGCTGCAGCTGCTCTTCCCCTAAGGGGACCCTGCCACCCCAGGCTCCTTGCTGGGCAGAACTCCCACCCCAGATGGTGCTCTCTCTGTCCAAGACACTCACCACCCACTGAGGGTCAGGGTCCAGGGATCTCAGCCAACTCTACACCTCTGTACCTCACACTGTGTGAAATAACTGACCCTCATCGTGGAGCGATTAAACTCAGCAACTATCCAACACCAAAGGCCCCAGGGGTGTGGTCAAACCACCCTCCTTGTAACCTTAGGACTGACCAAGAGGGACCAAGTCCAAATCTCCCAGCACAGACTTACACAGTGCTATTCTCATGTAAGTCCGGGGGCGGGCAGTCTCCCAGCACAGACTTACACAGTGTTATTCTCATGTAAGTCCAGGAGTGGACAGTCACGCTCCCCCAGGTTGTCAAGACCCGGGCTCCTTCCAGCTCCCTGACCTCCCCTCTCTGTGGTGCAGCCTTGTCCTCACAAACCAAAGGGCTGCCCCAGGTTCTCATTCCAACCAACAGAGCAGAGTTGCAAGGGCAAAGGACCCACCTCTCCTTTTAAAGGCGCTTCCTGGAAGCTGCACACCACACTCCCGTTGACCTCTTATTGGCCAGAGCAGAGTCACATGTCCATCTGAGTACCAGGGAGGCTGAGAAATGCAGTCTTTATTCTGGTTGGCCTCATGGACATATTAAAAGACAAATTTTTAAAAAACACACAAAAACAAAAGTTTTAATGTTAAAGAAAAAGAGCGAAGCAGATACTGGGAGGCAGCTGTCTGGGTCATGCACCCACCCTATCTAGGTCAGGGGCCATCCTTTTTCACCTCCGAGACCCAATTTACTACTTTCCCCACAACCTCCAGAAGAATGAGGGCTAAGAACTACTACAGAGTGAGCACTCCTGCAGCAGTGCTGCACTTCCTTCTGGATTTGCCCCACAGGAGGAGCTCCATTCTCTGTGCTTATGCCCACTTTCCAGACACGGAATGTCCCTTACTGCTCAGGTGGAGCCAGAAGTCAGACCCAGATCCAGATATTTTTATTAACCAAACTGCGCTTGGTAAATTGAGGCAGGAGAGGTGGCAGTGTTCAACTCAAGCCCCACAGCCTTGACATTCCTTTCCCTGGAGTTGTCTCAACCTCAGAAAATACCCAGGGACCCAGTGCAGGTCTGACAGCACCAACACTGGCCTTTAACTGACAGAAAGTCAAGCTCAGGCTGCCTATGGCCGGGCAGAGCTCATCCCACAGGCCCTGTGAAGTCCCCGGCCTGGGGACTTTCCCATCAAACCAGGGGACTCCCAGCGAGCCAAGCAGCCACCAGCTCTTGGGGGACAGGTGATCTGTTTCAATCGAATTAAAGCAAAGGAGAACCATTCAGGGAGAAACAATATTGTAAGTTTCAGCCACAGCTATCACTTTGAGAAGAAATCAAAAGCCAACCCCATCCTAGAGAGACAGAAGTAGAACTCAGAATGTGGGTCCCCGAAAAGGGGTACTGGCACTATTAAGGGCTCGCAGTCCCTCCAGACGCTCTCCCTACCAGCCTGGGCAGGCTTTCCTCACAGCCCCCTGCACAGGGGAGAGGCCAGGGCTGTCAGCTTTCCCACCAGGCAGTAGGGATCTCTCCCGTTCTTTCCCTGCACACATCTGCACATACAAGGCTCTGTACACGCTTATTGGGTTAGACCTGCAGCGCCAACTCAATGGGGAGATAAAAGATACCAGCTTTTACACTAAAAAGTCCATGAAGAGAAGAAAATAAAAGCTGCCTTCTCATCCCTCTGCTCCCCTCCAGCTGAGGGGTCAGGACTTTTGGCATCTGGTGAATAAAAATTTGGGGGCCAGAGTCAGCACATTTCTTACATAAGAGAGCTGTTCCCACAACCACTGTTGCAGGCCATCCACACCTCTCCTCCTGGCCTAGAGCTTTCAGGTTTGTGGGCAGACGACAGAGAAGGGGCTTGCAGAGTCCTGTCTATGAGAAGCCTTCACATGCCATGTCCAGCCCACTGCTAGCAGGAGCACCCTCCCCAGCGGCCACAGAAACAAAGAGAGGGGCATGTAGGCACCGGGCATGGCACAGTCAAGGTAACGCAGACAGGAGACCCCTGGAGGGACCAGGGCTGCAAACATAAATATAAAGAAAAGGCTTATTCTAATGAGTATCAAAATCATGGAAAGTTCTGAGATGGTAGCCAATCCTTACAGGAAATATGGGGTTTCTAGGAGACCACCAAGATGGTGGCATAGGTAAACACCGGAGACTGCTGCCGCAAACAACCACTTCAAAAATACAATTAAAAGACGGAACGGACATCACCCAGAACCACAGGAAGGCTGGCTGAAGAGAAACTCTTCAACTAGAAGGAAAGACAACAGCATTCCAAGGCTCAGAGGAGGCGCAGTGTGGAAAATTTAAAGGTACGGAGGTGCGCGCGCAAAGCGGGCTGGTGGCTGAGGGCACGGTTGTCGTTTTCAATCAGGAGGGAGTCTCAGACTCTGAGCTCCAGATCCGGGCGAGTCTCTAGGGACTCAGACTCAAACGGGAGAAGCGGGATTGTCTAGCATCAGTTGGAACGTGAGGACAGCTTTCTCTCCGAGGTTTGCAGCGGTTGCCGGGGTTCTGAGAAGCAGAGCCTCTGGGAACGGGACTGAGAGCAGCCATAACTGCTCCCTCCGCCCGCCCTGTTGAGCCCGCCCCGCCCAAACCCTGCGCACAGCCATTTGCCGATCGCCTCAGGCAAAGGCTGGATTAGCGCCTCCCCAGAAGACAGACGTTTTCCACACAGCTGATTCCTACAGCCAGTCAGCCTGGTGGTCAAATCCCTCTAGTATTAACTACAACAATCAAGGCTTAACTAGAACAAGACTGCGCACAAAGACCACAAGGGGGTGCACCAAGAAAGCATAAAAAATGCGGAGACAAAAAAACATGACAGTAATGGAGGATATAGAGCTAAAAAACGCAATTTTGAGGGCTTGCAATAAACTTGAGGAGAGCCTCACGAAAACTAATGAGACCCTCGATGCTATGATAAAGAAACTAGAAATTAAGCATACACGGACTGAAATAAAGAATATTATACCCAATAGCAGACCAGAGGATCGCAAGAATCAAGCCAAAGATTTGAAATGCGAAGAAGCAAAAAACACCCAACCAGAAAAGCAAAATGAAAAAAGAATCCGAAAATATGAAGATAGTGTAAGGAGCCTCTGGGACAGCTTCAAGCGCACTAATATCAGAATTATAGGGGTGCCAGAAGATGAGAGACAGCAAGATATTGAAAACCTATTTGAAGAAATAATGGCAGAAAACTTCCCCCACCTGGTGAAAGAAATGGACTTACAGGTCCAGGAAGCGCAGAGAACCCCAAACAAAAGGAATCCAAAGAGGACCACACCAAGACACATCATAATTAAAATACCAAGAGCAAAAGACAAAGAGAGAATCTTAAAAGCAGCAAGAGAAAGAGACTCAATTACCTACAAGGGAATACCCATACAACTGTCAGCTGATTTCTCAACAGAAACTTTGCAGGCCAGAAGGGAATGGCAAGAAATATTCAAAGTGATGAATACCAAGAACCTACAACCAAGATTACTTTATCCAGCAAAGCTATCATTCAGAATTGAAGGTCAGATAAAGAGCTTCACAGATAAGGAAAAGTTAAAGGAGTTCATCACCACTAAACCAGTATTATACGAAATGCTGAAAGGTATCCTTTAAGAAGAGGAAGAAGAAGAAAAAGGTAAAGATACAAATTGTGAATAACAAACATGCATCTATCAACAAGTGAATCTAAGAATCAAGTGAATAAATAATCTGATGTACAGAATGAACTGGTGATTATAATGAATCAGGGACATAGAAAGGGAATGGACTGACTATTCTTGGGGGGGAAAGGGGAATGGGAGATGCGGGAAGAGACTGGACAAAAATCGTGCACCTATGGATGAGGACAGTGGGTGGGGAGTGAGGGCGGAGGGTGGGGCGGGAACTGGGAGGAGGGGAGTTATGGGGGGGGGGAAGAGGAACAAATGTAATCTGAACAATAAAGATTTAATAATAAAAAAAAAAGCAGAAACTGCCAGAATAGTTTAAAAAACACATTATCCAACTACATGCTGTCTACAAGAGACTCACTTTAGACTCAAAGATATAAATAGGTTAACAATAAAAGGGTGGGAAATGTAAATCATACAAATAGTAAACAAATAGAGTTGGAGTGTTTATACTAATATCAGACAAAATAGACTTTAAGACATAATTTGTTACTAGAGTTAGAAGAGGACAGTTTATAAGGATAAAAGGGTCAATCCATCAAGAAAACATAATAATTATAAGATACATGCACCAAACAAACAGAACGGTGAAATATAGGGATGGGCAAAAGTTGGTTTACAGTTGTGAAACACAGTGTTTATTCTTGTATTATTATTTATTATTGCATTGTCTTTTTCCATATCAAAAACTGTACACCTACTTTTGCTTACCCCTGTATATGAAGCAAAAACTGACAGAAATAAAAGATGAAGTAGACAATTCGACAATAATAATTGGAGACATCAACACCACAATTTCAATAGACAGAACTGGACAGAAGATCAACAAGAAAATTGATGACTTGAACAGCACTATAAATCAAGCAGACCTAACAGACATGCACGGAACACTGAACCCACATTCTTCTCAGGTGTACTTGGAAAATTCTCCAGGGTAGATCATATTTTAGACCTTAAAGTGAGCCTCAAAACATTTAAAATAACTGTAACCATAAAAGTATATTCTCTAAATACAATGGACTGAAATTTAAGAGGTCCCTTAAAAATGTCTAGACAGCAGTTTTCATGAGAATGTGCTAGGCTCATGCTTGCTCAAACTATAACCTTCCCCACCACCCTGGATTCTCTGTGCCTCTGTTTCCCCATCTGTACAATTGGATAAGAATGGGATCTACCTCACAGAGTTGTAGCAAATGTTTACATGAAACTAGTCAATCATCACAGTTATTATTACTCATTATCGATGAAGGGTGGTCAAACAATCCCTCACATTTCATCTCTGGGTGAGGAGATATCCTCTCATACACACCTTTGCTCTCACTGTTTAACTTGGTCTTCACTGCAGCCCTGCAGGATTTGTCAAACAAGGGAGTTGGTGGTGGTAAGACCCCAGTACAGTGGCATCTATTGAATCCTTAGCCCAGTGCCTGGTTCACAAGAAATGCCAGAGAGTGTAGGTCAGCCTACAGATGGGAATTGAATGGGTGGTCAGAGTTACCCTGGACATTCCTTTTAACAGAGGATTTTTATGCACCTAGAAGTTTGATAACTGCTGAGCTGGGTGGAAGTAAAGCCTCAAAGAAGTCTAGACAGAGCTGTGAGGCTGTAGTGGGCTCTGCTTTATTGTGGAGAGCCCTCCATTCTGTTTTTAATAACATTAAGTCTCCACAACTTTCTACATGTGAAGAAGCTATAACTGAAGTTTAAAGAGATTATGACAGCACGTGTTACAAGGCTTGATTCAAAATCAGCTGCACTAGATGTGCAGAAAGATGAGTGGTAGATAGGTAATAGGTGTATGCTAAAACCCAAGTCCAAACCCCATGACTTTTCTCTAACATCAAATTTCTTCTCAACCTAGAAAGAGGGAACAGTGATAGAAGCTAGTAAGAATGAGGAATACTCTGCATTTATATGTTAAGAATATAATCCTCACAACCCCTTTATGGAAAAAGTGATGTTTATAGGTGAGAAAACTGAGATACAGAGAGGTTAACTGGCCAGAGAAGACAGAGCAGGTACGTGGTAGAGGGAGTATTGTGGCCACAGAATGCGTGTCCTGACCATTGCCACAGTCCACGTACTACATACATGTGTACCCAGACCAGGAACCATCTAGAATCCCCGGGCACCTGGGGAAAGTGGGCATCCCTGCTCAGGCTGCTCCTCCAGAAAGGTGAGTAAACTGGAAGGAGCTGGAGGCAGGGTCCAGGGATGTTGGGTGGTCCTCACTCACTCACCAGTCTAAGAAACGCTGAAGGCAACAAAGACTGACATAGCACATGGAGCTTTCCTCTGGTTAAGCAATGATCTCCTTCCCATCTAGACAGGCAGTTGTTGGAGGAAAATATCACATAGGACCCTGTTCCTTTTATCTAAAACCCATTTGCTCCTGTCTGCCTCCACCAGAACTCTAGGGGAGAAAGTCCTAGCATCACCCAAGTCCTGCAGCATCTCTGCAACTTCCTATTCACTGGTCACCATGTCTCCAGGAGCCAAGTCCTGTCCACACCTAAGTGCAATCACAGCCCTCCTCTGCAATACCATCCAGGGACTCCTGTCTCCCAAAGTCCTTCTGTGCTCACCTTGCCCATCCCTACTTCTGGGTCCCCTCCCACTCCTCTCCCACACTGTCCCCTCACTCACTCTGCTCACACACACTGGTCTGCTTGCTGTCTCAACCACGCCAGGCACCCCACCCCAGGGCAACCCCAAAAGGGAGACCCAGGCATCACTGTTCCATTAGAGACAATGAAGCTGAGGCTCAGGAAGGTTCATCTCATAGGCCAAGGGGAGAAAGAAGAGCTGAGGCTCCAGGCCAGGACCCCACCAGAATCTTACCCCTGGGTGACAACATGGGCCAGCCACCATTTGCATCCAACTTCAGGCTGTTTAAGGACCCTAGGTCCCATCCCCAAATCTTATCCATACACACACACACACACACACACATACACACTTCCCTAGAAGGGTTCCTAGAGGCTGGACCTAGCACTGAGGCCATCCAGGAAGATAGTGGGTGTCTCCAGCACCTCGTTCCAGCCCCACTGTGTCTGCCATTTCACAGGCATGTTACAAACAATGGGCTCCCACCCACGATGCCCTCAATGGAGGCCCTTCTTACCCTTGGTGAGCCCTATTCACTGTGGTTCAGATGAGGAGGGCCACTTCCAGGTGCCTTGATTCTCTGCAAATTCAGACCCTCTTCATGCAAGGGTATATGCAGAGCAAACAGGCCATTTAACCAACAAGGGGGAAGGCAGAGCCAGAGGGGGCATAAATGCCAATCCTCCCAAACAACCATGGGTCAGTCCCAATGTGTCCTGGTGAATGAACTCATGTAGAAAGGCCCCGAGTTGCTTCACCAACAGCTTTCTAGGTGGTTCACATGTTTGGAGTGGGAAATTGGGGCCAACTCAAAGTGGAATGCCCAGCACTGGCTGGGTGCTTGATGCCTGAGAGAGTCCCTTGCCCTGCACAGGTGCACCCACTGCCTGTGACCCCACCATTTCTGAAAAGGAACTCAGGCTCCTGGCAGTAAAAAAAACTTCTCCAAGGTGACCCCAGAAGGTGACAGGTCAAATTTCAAGATGAAAAACCATAGCTGTGCTTGCATGGGTCATGATACTAAACTTAATTCTGTTTCCTGAAGCCAAAAGTCTGGGTGAGTTGATCATACCACATCTGCAAAGGGCTCCAAACATTGTGCAAAACATTTACACATCAATAAATAGCTATGAAGCATCACAGTGTGGTGGCAAACTGCATGGACTCTGGAGACAGACACGCCTCACCACTAGATCACTGTGGGCAAACTGCTTACTTCTCTGAGCCTCAGTTTTCATATCTGAAAAATGGGATGATAAGACAAAGTCAGGGGGGACACAAAGGAGAACGTGCTCAGCACACAGCACCTGGAGAGGGTTCAGTCATTACTGTGGTTTGATTATAATCGAATTGTTCTAAGTGTAGGTACAAAAACTAGGATTTCTATGTTGTTCCTTTGTGAATCTTACCCAACAAGAAGGAAAACCGAGCATTTCCCAATAAGGGATCAGACAAAGCAACAGCTTCAGAGGATGAGGCTTGTCCCCAGGCTTAATACAGGCGCTAGGCAGGCACCACCCAGGCTGGATATGGGCTCTAGGCAAGCACCCACGCAGGCTAGTCCGTGCCTGTTTGGACCTTACCTGGCCCATCATCCCTACTCACAGGTCTGGGTGACCATGACATCACCAGCCACCTCAAATATGCCACCTACCTGCTCACCTAGCCTTTCACATGTGGTGTTTTCCCTTGCCTTGGTATCATCCTCATCCTCTTGTTCTTCGAGCGCTGGCTCTAATGTCACCTTCTCCTGGAAGCCTCTGTTGACACCTGAGTGGCCATCTTCTTCCTGCTCTGGGTTGCACAATACTTAGCCCCATTTCTTATCCAGGCCCGATTATCTCTGCAACCATCCCTGTACGGGTCTATGTCCCTGTCACATAGTAGAGGCAGTGGGGGAGCTGCCTCAATCAAGAACAATAATCTTACATGAGTCACCCAGAAACACAAGGATGTGGAGACAGTGTATGTGCAGTGCTCAGCCTGGCTCCTGGGCCACTCAGGCACTACTTAAATATTAGTTCCCCGCCCCCCCACCAACGTGGTCCCAAACACCCTCCAGGATAGACAGACATGTAATAAAGCAAATATTGCAAAACCTTCATTGTAGAACCTGGGGGGTGTTCTGCCTTGTACAATTCTTTCAACTTTTCCATATATTTGAAAACATTTGTAAAAAAAACATTGGGGGAAAACAATCCTCAAAAGCATTCTCAATATCTTAGCTATTTCTGGCCCTGGAGCTTCCATCCACTGTGTCCTACGATGCCAGGCACCTCCACGATCCCTCCATGTCGCTTCCAGAACAGGAGCCCGCTCCATCTTATGTGGGAAACACCTCGGAGCTAAGCATGACACCTGGCCTTATTTGTGAAGTCCAAACTGCTGGGAGGTGGCTGAGGCAGAACGGGACCCTGCAAACACACTGCTGGGGCAGGGCTTAATGGCTCCAGTGTCAGTCACTGGGTGGCCTGGAGGGTCCCCAGAGCAAGGTCAGGCCAGTTGGGGTAGGGGAGGCATTGAAAAACTCAAGGCTGTAGCTCCTTACCAATCAAAACAAAAGCACAGAGCATTTGTAGTACCTGGTCTGGCACACCCTGCAGAAATGCCAGCCCTGCAGAGGGCACAGGACTCAAACTCCAAAGGCTAAAAATTCCTTCAATGTTGTCACTGGGCCAAGCCTGGTTCACAGTTGAAGCCATTTCAGCCGCAGCCTGGCCTGCATCTGCACTGGGTAGAGGTGGGAAATTCAAGGCCCACAGAATTTCCAGGCCACGACTGTGGCCCTGGACCTCCTCCTAGCCTCATCTGTAGTTTCAATTAGGTCAGTTCACCTTCTCCTACTCCAGTTCTTCCCAAACTCCTGGATGGTCTCTGTGCAATTTTTCAGCTGCTCTGTGGCAACTACAAGGATGACACCTACCCCAACAAGCTCAGAATGGTGCCCTTCCCAAGTCAGACAAAGCACCGCTTTTTCTTAAACGGACAGAAAGCAAAGAACAAAAAAACACAATCAGTTGTCAAAACAATTTCATAGACAAAACAGCTGATATATAGCCATCCAACAGACAAAAAGTGCTGGTGCCACAAACTCACACCTTACACTGCCTTCCACCAGGCACAGCCCCACCTCCTCCGGCACCACAGGCTGGACCTGAACCCAGAGCGGGAGGTGGAAACATACACTAGAAACGAGCAGGTCTCAACTTCATTTCACACACAGTGCTGCTCCCTGTGTTTCTCAATCCGAGCTAGATAAGAAGCATTTCATGATGTGTTTTCCAGGTTGTGAGGTAATAATTTGCTTAGCTTGTCAGATGGCTGGGAGAAAGCTTCAGAGAAATACTCTCATCCTGTAGATTCTCCCATCTGCTGGAAAAGTAACAACTGCTCACCCTGCTCCCTTGGAATTGAATACATTTTGTCCGAGCAGGACAAGCCTCCAAGAGCATGGTGCAGCTCATTCCTGGCTGAAGGCCATCCTCCCGGCATTGGATACTTGGCTTTATCTTGGCTGGGAGAACAGGAATATGATTTCATGAAAATATGAGCACAGCATCGCCCTCTGCCACCCTCAGGTCAGCCTCTCTGGCCTGCACAGTCCCCACTCTTTGCTAAGAGGGACAGGGAGAAAGATGGTAAGAGCCCTCAGATCTTCAGAACCAGTACTTCCCAGCTACTTCAAAGGATAACACTCTTTCACGGGCCAGGACCCTTCCAAGTACAGCTCCTCCCGCCATTGCTTCCAGTCAGCCCTCTTCACTGGCGTCCCTCAAGCTTCCCTCCAAACTGGTGCACAGTCCTCACGGTTAATGTCACCACAGACCCAGGAAGAGGGCTTATTTGTTAAGGTAACAGAGACTGAATCCCACTGGAAACCTCCCCCAGAGTGAGTCACCAGCTCAGAACTTTGGGAAAGTGTTCTCTCTGGGTGATGTGACAGCACTAGAGGGCTGGAGGGGATGAGAAAGTGAGAAGGTTGCTCCACAGAGGCCTCCTCTATGACCTCTTTAGGACACCATTTACTTCTGCCAGAAATTCCGGAATATGAAGTCTAGATGGGATCATCTGGTGCAGTCCTTCCCCCAGCACACTGCCACCTCAGGTGAAGGCAGGGCCAGGCCTTGGTGACAAGATCCTGCGTGGCTGGACAAAAGCCCTGCGTCGGGGGCTTCCTTCCAGCACTAGAGATTGGGACTGGCAGGGCCCCAGGAGGTCATGTGATCACTCCTCAGCATGGTAGGTGGATGAGAGCAGAGGGCCTACACCTGAGCGCCACCTCTGGCTCCACCACTAGCCAGGCGGAGAACGTGAACAAGTCACATAACCTCTCTGAGCTTCAGTTTCAACATCTGTAAAATCAGTGCTCCTGCACCATACGAGTGATCCGTGCAAAGACCTGGAGCAGGACCCGCATAAAGGATGCCCTCAGCAGATGTGGCTGTCACTCCCAGAGACTTGGTTTTCTATGTTCCTCAACCAGCAATGCCTCCTAGAGTTCAAGCTTTCTAGAGGAAACATGGTGGTCCTCATCAATCGATCCCCTGCCGTCATCCACTTAACAAATATCTACTGAGCACCGACCATGTGTCTAAGCCCCTAGTGGGAGGGGGGCAGTTCTAGAACCATCATTAGAATGTAGCCCATGAAGCACTGGAAATGAATTCTAATGTCACAAAAAAACAACTTAAATAGCCCGATGTAATCAAAGGCATCCTATTTCTTTCCTGTTATCAGCCTGTTTTCCTCAAAGCTCAGGCACTCATGATCATATCTTTCAGTGGTGGTTGAAAAATGACTTTCTGAGAAAGCATTTAAATGTTTCTGGGCTTAAAAATTCCCACCATGCCCAGTAATCCTACCCAAGGACTGCTTGGGTGAGGTGGTGCTAAGATGACTGCTGGCCTGTGTGAACCCGTTCAATTGCACCTATCTGTCCCCCAGAGGGACACTCTACTTTTCAGATGTCAGGGCCGTCCTGTCCAGAGGCAGGAGGAGCAGGACTCCTGTTTCAAGCTGGAGCAGCAAAACTACTTAGAAAAAGGAAAGCCAGGCCTAGCTTAGCCTGACATGCTCCCTGGACCCTGACCTACAAGGGCCCCTGTCTGTAGACAGCAGGGCCTGGGAGAGGCCACTGGCAGTGCCCAATGGTGGGCACTCCGGCGCCAAGGGAAGGTGGAGCAGAGTCCCCCAGCAGGAAGCAGTTCTGAGGCTGTGGCCTTGCCCTGCCTGTCGCCTTAGTGACCTCATGCACAGATGTTCCTGTTTTGATCAAGCATGGTCAACCCCAACCCCACCCCAACTTCTGAACAGCGGTTCTTCATGGTGCCATGTTCCCCACTCCAAGTCTCTGCACCAGGCCCCTGGAGGTCTCGCCATGTTGTCAGGAAGGTCACCTCCTGCCTGTGCTCAGTTGGCCCAAAAGAAATGAGAACCTGGCTGAAGAGGGAAGAACCTGAACAGCATTAAGCACCTGTGGGCCAGTTTCCTCAACACCCATCACTTTCACTCATACTCAGAAACAGTGTGGGAGACAGCTATGATCATCTCTGTTTTGAGGGCATTTTAAAAATCCCAAGGCTAAGAGAAGAGGCATGATGATCACCTGCTGGCAAGTGCCAAGCTGGCCATCAGACCCAAATTTGTCTGCCATGTCCCTTTCTCCATCAGAGCTGTTTATTCTTTTCCTCGCTGCTCTGATCTTTTTTTTCTTTCATGTTTACATGCACATCACTAATGGCTTTGCATAAAGAAGGCACTTACTAAAAGCTGGCTACTCTCAGGGGATGGGTTATCCCACGCTCCCTAGGCATAAATCACCTTGCTCCGTGGATGACCCGTGGGCACCTCAAATACAGGTGTGGAAAAGTAGCTTTCAGTCCATTCCCCCCCAGGCTGACCCAAACCCCACCGGCCCCCACAAGTCTCCCATGAAGGGAAATGAAGCAGATGCGGGAAGATGAGATCTCAGATGATGACCTGTCAATATGCTGGTGGTCCAAGCTGCCTCTCTGGGGCTTGTTAGAAATGCAGGCTCTCCAGCCGGCCCCAGACCTACAGCCAGAATCTGCATTATAGTACAATCCCTAGGGCCTAGGCACTTTGTGTGCACGTTCAAGTTGAATAAGCTCTCCTGACCTACAACTTGGGTCAGGGACTGTGTTGCCACCATTTCTCTCCAAGGGGATGCTATCATAGGTTCTGGCTGTGTCTCAACTAAGGGAAGCCAGGCTGACACAGGGCTGGGGACTTGTGAAATCCTGCATCTAAGGCCACCGCCAGGATGCCATACTGTGAGGATCTCCATAGCAGGCAGGATTTACTGCCTCTTAGAATCTTCCCATCCTCACACTCTCCTCCTCCAGAGCTAACCCAGAGCCCAGAAACACTGCCCAGAACCTGAGCAGGAAGCAGGGTGGCAGGCAGGGACCCTCTGTCCCATGACTACAGCCTGGCACAGACTCACCTGCGGTGGGGGAGACATGGGATCTAGGATGAACTTACCTGGACTCCTGGGAATCAGGAGGCCCTCCCCTCCCCTTCACCCACACAGGATTTTGGGATCAGGGTTAACTGCGAACCACCACCTCTCCTCTTCCCAACCACCCCCAACCATTTTTCTCCTCCCCCCAGTCCACACCATGGAGTGTGGGCTAGGTTCCCAAAGACATAGGGACAGAATGGGTATACAGGGCGTGGACGCAGGAACCCCAACCCAGCATCATCCGAAGCCCACCCACCCCAAGCCCGTTCCATGCCCCGGATTGGTGCCCGAACTTCTGCGGAGAGGGGCTGCGCTCCAGTTTTCAACACCCACCGGAGGTGAGCCAGCAGCCGGCCCGCGGGCTGCGAACTTGCGGGGACGCCAGAGGCCCGCGTGACTGGGCAGTCTCGCCCCTTCACGTCCCCGCATAATCCTCGGTCCGAAATAGCCCGGGTAATACCGGGATGAGGCGAGCGGGGTATTAACCCAGGGCCGCCAAGGAAGGCTTGGAGGCATCCTGAGGGAGGAGGCAGCATCCCGGGCGGGAGGCAGCTCCGAGTCCCTTCTGGAGGGGCTGAGTCCGAAAGTGACCCGCCCAGTCGAGGGTGAGGGCTGCGCCCGGCGAGTCCCTCCCCACCGGGTCCCGGGGTCTCCGGGGCAGGAATTGAAGCTCCGACACCCAGAGCTCCAGCTCTGCGCCCCAGGCAGTCCCCCGGAGTGAGCCTGTGCCCGCACCCGCAGCAGAGCTACCGGGAGGGCGGGAGCCGAGCCCCAGCGTCGGTCACGGAGAGCGGGACGGTGGGGGCTCCCGACAGCGCCCCGGAGTTCCTTCTGAGGGCGTCCAATCCCTGCTCGAGAACCCGCCCCAGGCCGGGCCGCGACCACGCCGGGGGTCCCCGATGCGCCCCGGGGTCTCTTGACGGGCGGGGCGCTCCCTAGACGGGCACCCTCCCCACCGGCCTCGCAGAGGAAGGGGCGCCCCCGAAGAAGTACGCGCGACACCGACGCGCCCGCCGCCCCCCTTCCCCGTCCCCGCTTACTTGTCGCGGCGGCGCGGAGCTGCGGGATGGCGCCGAGAGGCTGCGGGCCGGGGCCGGGGTCCGGGCGGGCGCGCGCGGCCAGGTGTCGCCGGTGCCGCTCCAGCAGGGCGGGCTTTCTCCCCGGGTTAGGCGGGGCCAATTTGGGGGCTCCAGGTCCCCTCGAATGGGCCGGCCCCCGGGGGGGGCAAGGGGGTTCCTGGGTGGGCCCCGGAAGGATCCCGGGGCCCAGTTCCCTTCGGGGAATTTGGGGGGGCTTTGGGGGGGGGGGTCCCCGGGGGGCTTGGGCAATGGTCCCCCCCCCCGGGGCCCAGGGGGGGGCCTTAAGGGAAAAAAAAAAAGAGGGGGGGG
>NW_005871069.1:8029021-8043848 GCF_000147115.1 Myotis lucifugus
GCCGCCGCCGGCGGGCGAGGAGTTTGCAAAGTGCCGGCTACGAGGCCGAACGGGAGTCGGAGCGGCCAGCGCGGGAGGAGGAAGGAGGGAGGGCGCCTCCTGCCGGCCTTGTGCCCCGAGGCGCCCTGTGCCCCGGGGTGCCACTCAACACCACCACTCCTAGCCACTGGGATATATAAATTTAATAAACAAGAAATTAGGGGAAAATTAGCTATCTATCTATCTATCTATCTATCTTCAGCCTACGATTTGGGTTTGAATAGAAAAATAATGAATTCGTGCAGACTTGGGAATGTTTAACTGATCTAAGTCTACTAAAACGAGGGCTTGTTTTGTAGATGCACACCCAAACAAGTTTTCTAGACTAGCTCTTCCTCATTCTACTCAGATGGTGGCTCTACAGCCTCCAAATGTCCAGGTGGACCAGCTGCTAAGGCCTAGGCATGACCTTCCAAAGCTCACACCCTGGGTTCTGGGAACTGATCAGCTTGTAGGACAACGACCCATCTCCACATTGGCATGGAGGTCTTCAGCAGTTCATTTGCCTCTGAGCTTCAGTTTCCACAGCAATAATATTTTCTATTTCTTAACTTTTAAAACATCTTTATAATTTTCACACTCCAAATTTCTTTGGTACTAAACTTATTTTTCTACTTGACTTGCAGAACTAAATATTTCCATTGTTTCTTATTTTACAGCAAATGCATTTTTTTTAAGAATATAAATTTAACTGTGGGTGAAGCTTTAGCTACATCTCGTAAGTTTCTAAAGCTTTGTAATAATGTATGTTTTGATGGTATAGCTTTTCTTTATTAAGGCTGGCATGACACCTGGTATCCACACATATGTTTGTTGATATTCCCTCCAACAGCAGGAGAGGATGAGCCCTGTATGCTGAGACCTCAGACCCTCCAGGGGCCCTACACCCTTAATGATATGTTCTGGGCAGGATTTATTGAAATGAATAAAACTAAAAAAAAAAAAGACCGTACCCTTTTATGTAATGATGTTTACTTTGAATTTATATTAATTCACACAAACACTCCATCCATGCTTTTGTTCCGGCCCTCCGGTCCAGTTTAAGAACCCATTGTGGCCCTCGAGTCAAAAAGTTTGCCCACCCCTGATCTATGGGGAGGGAAAGAATGGCAGTGGGACCATTTAGTGGGATCCTCAAATTCACCAAGGACTCTTTCATCAGAATGAAATTAAACAAACACCATGCTAAAGGAAAACTCTTAACACTTGGCTTTAAACTTGTCCCTCATTAAGAGGCCAGTAATAGTGGTCTAAAAATTAATATATTTATAAATCCTGTAATTATCTTGTGAAAGCCCAATTATATTACATCCTATTTGTGTGTATGTATGTAAAAGTGTTCATCACTACAGTTTTTACATTTAAAATATACCAAAGTCTTTGAAAACCAATTCTAAAACTTCCTCATTTTATAAATATACCAGGAGCCTCCCCAAAAGGGATGTGGTACAGGCTTCTCTCAACTTTTTGGGGAGACCTGAACCTGGAATCACACATGGGGCCTCTGCCAATGTTGGGAGTGAAGGAAATTCAATTCTAAATCCTGACCCATGAAAGGATATAACGTTAGTAAATATACTAGTATATGCCCCCACTATAGGAGCATCTAAATATATTTTAAAAACTGCTAGAGGACTTTAAAGGAGAGATCAACAACAATACAGTCATAGTAGGGGAGTTTAACACCCCATGAATTCACTGGATAAATCATCCAGACAAAAAATTAGCAAGGAAACAGTGACTCCAAATGACAAACTGGATCAGATGGATTTAATTGACATTTATAGAACATTCATCCCAAAGCTACAAAATATATATTCTTCTCAAGTGCACATAGGTCATTCTCAAAAATAAACCACCTGCTAGGACACAAAACAAGTATCTACAATTTAAAGAAGATTGAAATCATATCAATCATCTTCTCAGACCACAATGGAATGAAATTAGAAATCAATGACAGTAAAAATACTCAAAAACATCCGAACACATGGAAGCTAAATAGCATGTTATTAAACAATGAATGGGTTACCAATGAGATCAAGAAAAAAGTAAAAAACTTCCTGAAAACAAGTGATAATGAACACACAATTATCAAAAATCTATGGGACACAGCAAAAGCAGTCCTGAGAGGGATGTTCATAGCACTACAGGCCTACCTCAAAGAGCAAGAAAAAATAATAATAAACTATTCAACCCTAAAACTTAAAGAATTAAAGAATAACAAGAAAAGTCCAGTGTAAGTAGAAGGAATGAAATAATAAATATTAGAGCAGAAATAAAATGACACAGAGGCTAAAAAAAAACAATACAAAAGATCAATGAAACCAAGAGCTGGTTATTTGAAAAGATAAACAAGATTGATGAACTTCTAGCCAGACTCATCCAGAAACAAAGAGAGAGGACCCAAATAAACAAAATCAGAAACAAAAGAGGTAAAGTAACAATTGACACCACAGAAATACAATGGATTCTAAGCAAATACAATGAACAACTATATACCAACAAGCTGGACAATGTGGATGAAATGAACAAACTCCTAGAAAAATACAATCTCCTAAAACTGAATTAGAAAGGATCAGAAAACCTGAGTAGGCCAATAACAGCTGATGAAATAAAAGCAGTAAATCAAAACACTCCCAGCAAATAAAAGCCCTGGTCCAGACGGTTTCACAGGGGAGTTTTACCAGACATTCAAAGAAGAACTAACATCTATCCTCCTAAAACTATTCCAAAAAAATCCAAGGGGAAGAAACACTTCCAAACTCTTTTTATGAGGCCAGCATTACCCTAATTCCAAAACCAGGTAAAGACATTACAAAGAAAAAAATTACAGGTCAATATCCTTGATGAACATAGATGCTGAAATCACCAACAAAATATTAGCAAATTGGATCCAGCAATATATCAATAGGCAGAGAAAAAGTATTCAACAAAATGCAACACCCATTTTTGATTAAAAACAACAACAACAACAACTCTCAGTAAAATGGGTTTAGGGGGAGCATATATCAACATAATAAAGGCCATCTATGACAAACCTACAGCAAACATCATACTCAATGAGCAAAAACTAAAACCATTTCCCCTAAGAACTGGAAGAAGACAGGGATGTCTGCTTTCCCTACTCTTATTCAACACAGACTGGAAGTGCTAGCCAGTAAAAGATTTGTACAGAAAACTACGGAACATTGAAAAAAAGAGATAGAGGAAGATATAAACAAGTGGAAGAATATACCGTGTTCATGAATTGGTAGAATTAACATCATTAAAATATCCATATTACCTAAAGCTATCTACAGACTCAATGCAATCCTCATTAAAATACCAACAACATATTTCACAGATCTAGAACAAATACTCCAAAAATTTATAAGGAACCAAAAAGATCCTGAATAGCTGTAGCAATCTTGAGAAAGAAGAACAGAGTTGGAGGAATCACAATACCAGATATCAAGTTATATTACAAAGTTACTGTAATCAAAACAGCCTGGTACTGGCATAAGAACAGGCATATAGATCAATGGAACAGAACAGAGAACCCAGAAATAGACCTATGCCATTACGCTCAATTAATATTAAAAAAGGAGGCAAGAGCATATAATGGAGTCAAGAAACCTCTTCAATAAATGGGTTTTGGAAAATTGGACACATACATGCAAAAACATGAAATTACACCACCAACTTACACCATACACAAGAATAAACTCAAAATGGATAAAAGACTTAAATGTAAGACATGAAACCATAGAAATCCTAGAAGAAACTGTAGGCAGCAAAATCTCAGACATCCGTGGTAGCAATATGTTTTCAGATACATTCCTAGGACAAAAGAAACTAAGGAGAAAATAAACAAATGGGACCACATAAAAATAAAAATCTTCTGCACAGCAGAAGAAACCATGGACAAAATGAAAAGGGAGTCCACTGCATGAGAGAACATATTTGGCAACAATACATCTGATAAAGGGTTAATATTCAAAATATACACTAAGTGGCCAGATTATTAAGACCACCTGACGTTTGTAGGCAAATTAGCTATAATTTAGCGCTGAAGTTCTAGAGGGCCAGACCATTATAAATAGGGAAGCAGGTTGTTTACCACGACAGTACAAGTGATTTTTTTCTGAAGATATGGGTAAACAACATGATTTAACAGCTTTGAACGTGGGAGATAGATAGATAGATGATAGATAGATAGATATATAGATAGATAGATAGATAGATAGATAGATGATAGATAGATAGAGATATAGATATACTGAGTGGCCAGATTATTATGACCACCCCATTAGTACTTCGTTGGGCCACATTTTGCCTTCAATACTGCGGCGATTCTTCTTGGCATTGACTCCATGAGATGTTGAAAGGTGATGCGAGGAATCTGACACTATGCCTGATGAATAGCACTGTCCAGTTCTGTGAGATTTGACGGTTGTGGAACCAGCTGCATGATGGCTCTTTTAACTTCGTCCCACAAATGCTCAATTGGATTGAGATCTGGTGATTGTGGGGGCCACCTAAGCAAGGTAAAGTCTCCCTCATGTTCTTGAAACCACTCCTGCACAATATGAGCACCGTGGCATGGCGCATTGTCCATTGGAATACGCCATCAATATGAAAGGATGAACTTGATCAGCAATGATACTTCGGTATGTTGTGCTATTCAGATGTTGTTCCACATGAATTAAAGGGCCCAAATCATGCCAGGAAAACATGCCCAAACCATAACACTGCCTCCACCAGCTTGAAGGGTTGTACTCATGCATGTGGGGTGCATGCTTTCATGCTGTTTCCACCAAATTCTCACTCTGCCATCTGCATGATGCAACTGGAAACATGATTCATCAGACCACATGATTTTTTTCCAATGCTCGATTGTCCAATCCTGTGTTCCTGTGTGAATTGGAGACGTTTTATCTTGGTAACTGCAGACAGCAAAGGTGTTCGAACAGGCCTTTGGCTTCCATATCCCATACAATGCAGTGTACAGCTAATTTGCCTACAAACGTCAGGTGGTCATAATAATCTGGCCATTCACGTTCAAATATATCCCACGTTCAAAGGCTGTAAAATCACCTTGTTTACCTATATCTTCAGAAAAAAATCACTTGTACTGTCATGGTAAACAACCTGCTTCCCTACTTATAATGGTCTGGCCCTCAAGCAACTTCAGCACTAAATTATAGCTAATTTGCCTACAAACGTCAGGTGGTCATAATAATCTGGCCACTCAGTGTATAAGGAACTCATACAACTTAGCAAAAGGAAGACAAACAATCCAATTAAAAGATGGGCAAAGAACATAAATAGACACTTCTCCAAAGAGGACAGACAGATGGTCAAGAGACATATGAAAAAATGCTGATCATCAGAGAGATGCAAATTAAAATGACAATGAGGTATCACTTCGCACTTGTCAAAATAGCTACCATCAACAAATCAACAAATAACAAATGCTGGCGAGAATGTGGAGAAAGGGAACCCTAGTACACTGCTGGTGGGAATGCAGACTGGTGCAGCCACTTTGGAAAACACTATGAAGTTTCATCAAAAAATTAAATATGGAACTGTAATTTGACCAATGATTCCACTTCTAGGAATATAGCCTAAGAAACCAGAAACACCAATCAAAAAGAATGTATGCACCCCTATGTTCATAGCAGCACAATTTATAATAGCTAAGATCTGGATACAGCCCAAGTGCCCATCAGTGGATGGGTAGATAAAAAAGCCGTGGTACAGTTATACCATGGAATACTATACAGCAGTAAAAAGGAAAGATCTTTTGCCCTTTGAGAAAGCCTAGAGCAGTGGTTCTCAACCTTCTGGCCCTTTAAATACAGTTCCTCATGTTGTGACCCAACCATAAAATTATTTTTGTTGCTACTTCATAACTGTAATGTTGCTACTGTTATGAATCGTAATGTAATTATCTGATATGCAGGATGGTCTTAGGCGACCCCTGTGAAAGGGTCGTTCAACTGCCAAAGGGGTTGCGACCCACAGGTTGAGAACCACTGGCCTAGAGAGACCTAGAGAGTATTATCCTAAATGAAATAATCCAGTCAGAGAAAGAGAAGTATCACATGATCTCATTCATATGTGAAATCTAATAAACAAAATAAACGGATAAACAAAATAGATCCAGAGACATAGAAGCATAGGACAGAATGTGGAATCTCAGAGGGAAGGTGGGGGAGGGTGGGTGGATGGGAAGCAACCAACCAAAGAACTTGTATGCATATTTTCATAACCCATGGACACAGACAATAGGGTGGTGAAGGCCTGAGGTAGGGCTCGGGGGCAGACCAGAAGGAGTCAATGGGGGGAAAATAGGGACATTCTATATAATAAAAGCCCAGCGACCGAACAGCAGAATGACCAAAACGACAGGTCAACCAGTCGCTATGATGCGTATTGACCACCAGGGGGCAGATGCTGAATGCAGACGCTGCCCCCTGGTGGTCAGTGTGCTCCCACAATGGGAGCATCACTAGGCTGACTGGGATAGGCGGCACTCCCACAGCAGCTGATCCCTGCAGGCCACACCCCCACCAGTGCACAAATCCCATGCACCAGGCCTCTAGTATATAATATTTTCAACAATCAAGATTTAATTAAAAAAAAGAAAAAACATCCTGATCCATGTCAGTGAGAATGGTGAGGAGAAGAGCTGACTGAATGAGGAGGAGTAGCTGGGCCTCCCCTCCTGGGCCACATCTCCATCCCCACCACAGACACCCCCTTTCAGCAGTTCCAGGTTGAAGCTGACTTCACATTTCCATCTCCCCACAGCCTCCTTGCTCTCGGAGATTTGCCACTTCTCCAAGCAGCAAAGGGCTCAGCCGTGTGGATACCGGAGACTTGGGTGGGAGACTTCACCCTTGCCTTTTAAGAGCAATCAGGCCAGGATAGGGCAGATTATGACAATGGGCAGATAGGTGCTGTGGCAGCCTCAGGGGAACTATATGTACACCCTAGAACTTTGATGACCCTATCCTTCAGGGCCCGCTGCCCCCCAAGTTCCCTTAACCAAGCTGAGATATCCACAGAGGATAAGTGGGGAACACTCCCAGGTGGCATGAATGATGGTGAGTTTTTGATCCATTTCTCTGTTGCTTCCAGCTCCTATCATCTTAGTCAATGGGAGAGGTTAGGGGAATGAGCCTCCACTGGTTTGCCGACTGCCTCCCACCTTACTCATTTTCCTTGACCTCCATTCCTGGCACTCTGAGGTATTCCAGTTACAGCCAAATCCCTGGATCTGGGAGTTATAAAAGAGTCTACCACTGGCAATGAGATCACATCGAACAGCCTTCACTGCTCACACACTGAGCCATGCCACGACCTTCACAGCGGGGTTCAGGATCTGAAGGAGGGGCCGACACACAAATGAAAATACTATACAAGAAATATGAATTTACAAGGTATGGTGGGGGGAAGGTGGATCCTCTTTCTTGAAGAGGCACACTGACTTCTGGCCTGATCTGCTATTTATTTACTTGAATACACATTTGCCCTTTAGCAATGCATACAGGCAGATCAAAGGTAGAGTTTGGTAAACAATGTAAGGATTATCAGGTTAGGAAATTGCCTTGAGCCATTGAGCTCACAGCAGAGCAATATTACGCTGATTTTCAGCCCTGCTGAATATCAAAGTCCATTGGCCTTCCAATGTTTTCTTTTCACATTAATATGCTAACTGATGTTTGCTCCTCCTCAAAGAGCATCAGCCAGTCACTCACTGAGGGAATGTTACTGAGCATCAACTGGATCCAGGCTCTGAGGACACCTAGCGTGACAGAAAAGGGTCCTGCTCTCTTGGAGTTCTTCTGTGGAGACAGACACTGAAGGGTCATGACGGGTGGACAGTTACTCAGGAGGACTTGCTCTTGGGTTAATGCTTTGCTGTCACCATCTTGATAATCTTAATTTTTGGACACAGGGCCCCCATTTTTATTTTGCACTGTGCCCCCCAAACCATGAGGCTAGTCCTGGAGGCATGCAGTGGTGTGCTGGTAAACACTGAACAACCAGAAAGAACATCATGTGTAGCATTTGCCACAGTCTGAGGTATAAATACTTCCACCGTGGCTGACAGGACAAGGTGTGGCAGTGGCATATAACAGGTGCTTGGCTTGTTTGAGATGTAATGTAACTCAAACAGGAGTAACAATGGCATCGGCAGAGAATTTCACCTTCAGGTCAAAGAAGTTGAGAGCTGGGAACAAAGCTTCCCACAGGATAGAGCAGGGGTGGGCAAACTTTTTGACTCGAGGGCCACAATGGGTTCTTAAACTGGACCGGAGGGCCGGAACAAAAGCATGGATGGAGTGTTTGTGTAAACTAATATAAATTCAAAGTAAACATCATTACATAAAAGGGTACGGTCTTTTTTTTTTTTTTAGTTTTATTCATTTCAAACGGGCCGTAGTTTGCCCACGGCTGGGCTAGAGAGTGCTTTCACACCAGCATTTGCTGGGGAAGGATGGCACTAAAATTCCTACATACCTCTGCCTTATAAGCCAGGCTGTGAAGATGGTCCAGCACAGCCTGCTTTTTGCAACACTCTATTGCCACAGCTCAAGTCTTCTTGGCTTTGGTCCCCAGCCCTGGACCCCAGATGTGGTAACTGACCTCTCTTCTGGACAACTGAACTCTTAGCCACCCAGATATCTCTTATGATTACCCCTCACGAGCCTGTGACATAGGAACAACTGGTAGGCAGAGTGGCAGAGGCGGACAGGTAAGGGTAAAGCAGGGTGATTTAACATGGATAACATAGTGTTGGCCTGCAGGCTGAGGGGTTCCAAGTTCAATTCCAGTCAAGGGCACATGCCCAGGTTGTGAGCTTGATCCCCAGTAGGGAGCCTGCTGGAAGCAGCTGATCAATGATTCTCTCTCATCATTGATGTTTCCCCCCCCCATCTTCCTTTCTCTCTGAAATCAATAAAAATATATTTTAAAAAATAAAAATAAATTCCAGTGCACAGTGAAAGAATTAGAACTCTCAACTGAATATTGTGGTAGCTGACCAAACTCCCACTTCATGAAGAGGCTCTCACCTTCCACAGGCCAGGCACACTGGCATCTGATGGCTCACAGGTGAAACGGAGTTTCTCTTGGGAAATTGCCCTCTGCCAATGGCATCTGTCTCACCCAATGTTATGTCACTCACTTCATGGGGCAGCCCTCATTCATGACTTGTCCACTAAGGACCTTATACAAGCGCTGACCCCCTGCCTGAGCTTGGACAGCTCTGCAGTAGGATCCCAGCTCTCATCCATGTCTGGTCCATGTAGGATCTTGTATAAGAGCTGACCCCCCTCCTGAGCTTTAACAATTCTTCAGCAGCATCCCAGCTCTGGAGGTCTTGAGAGGAGCCCAGAGGCCTCTGTTGAGATTGCACCTCAGCCCAGTATCTTCCTCTGCTCACTCCTGCTTCTTTCCTCCTTCACTGGTGCTGGTCCCAAGAAGACTCTCCAATAATGCTCCTACATGCAAACCTCCATCTCAGAAAGTGTCCCTGGGAAACAGCCCAGACACCCTCTTCTCCTGACCCTGTCTTCACACCACTGCTTTTACCTTGTTGTGTTTTATGAGTTTACATGCTGTTTTGTAACTCTAGTTAAGGTCTTCCTGCTTCATATGCAGATAAATTCTAAGCCCTAAAAAAATAAAAAATTGGTTCTTCCAATATTATCCTATCTAATAATAGAGAAACGTGGTAATTAGCCGTACCTCCGCTACCCTTCCCATTGGCTAATCAGGGCGATATGCAAATTAACTGCCAACCAAGATGGCGGCCAGCAGCCAGGCAGCTTGAAGCGAACAGGAGGCTTGCTTGCTCCAGTGACGGAGGAAGCCAATGTTCCCCGCCTGCCTTGCCGGCCTCTGAGCTTGCAGTTTAAGAAACATTGTTGCAAGTATAGAAGCTAAACAAACTCCAGAAACCTGCTTTCAGCCAGCAGGGCTTCAGCCAGCAGGACCGCAACAGTGTTTCAATTATAGAACCCAAACAAACCCAGTACCTGCTTTCAGCAGCCGAGGTCTCAGAGCTGCAGCCGAGCCTCAGAGCTAAAGGCGGCTCTCAGCTCCAGTGACAGCCATAGAAGGTAAATAAATCCCAGAATTAAAAAAAAGAAAAAAAGGAGAGGTTGGGAGCTTCAGTCGCCCGCCAGCCTGAAAACGGCCCTCAGCCCCTCACCCAGACTGGCCAGGCACCCCAGTGGGGACCCCCTCCCTGAAGGGGGTGTGACCAGCTGCAAACAGCCATCATCCCCTCATCCAGACTGGCCAGGCACCCCAGTGGGGACCCCCACCCTGAAGCAAGAAGATGGTGGCTAATTTGCATACTGAAGTCAAGGCTGTCCGCGGTCCGGGACCCGGATCTGTGACCCTGCCGGGCGGGGGGCAGTGCTTGAGGCTGTCCACAGGACCAAGACACGGATCTGTGACCCTGCCAGGTGGGGGGCAGCGCTTGAGGCTGTGCACAGTCCCGGGACCCGGATCGGTGACCCTTCACGGCGGGGAGGCAGCTCGCACAGGGGCGGATCGGCCGGGGTTGGGCAGGGCAGGATGCCTGGCTTCCACCCAGCCCCAGTCACTCTGTGCAGGTGAGCAGTGCAGAGAGCCTCTGGACAGGGGAGGCAGGCCAGCGGAGGGTGGCCTGTACTCCCCACATGGCGGTGGTGACAGCTGTGAGTGCACCAAGCGGAGTCTGCAGGCTGAGCTGAAGTAGCGCCTGCAGGCCATCAGCGCCCAGGAGTGACTGCGCAAGATCCGCCTCCTGGCCCAGAAGGTGCAGGATCGCAGGGACAGCCACCGTGGCGGGCCAAACTGACGTCCTCCTGGCCGCACCACGGGGGTTTGCGGATCTGCAAAGCCAGAGGCCTCCAGTGTGCACATCCCCCCCTGGCGTGTGAACATCCCCCAGCACACTGTCACCCTCCCACGCCTACAACAGTTGCAAACCAAGGCATGCACAAATTCCCCCCGCCTCTCCACCACACTTCCATCAACCCAGCATGCCTAACACCCCCACAGGATGTGCACACATCCCCTCTGATGCGCTTACATCCTTTGGAGAGTGTCTGGGTGTTCTGGGTGCTGAGCGTGGGCACCTGTGAGATGACAGTGAGAGGACAGAGTGGTGATGCCCTGTTCCCACGGAGGCCAGTGTAGCTACGAGATCACCTCTGGGGGGTTAATGCAGGTGCTGAGGCAGGAGCAGGTGCAGACAGACACACCTGGTGGGCGCGGGCGGCCCTCTCTGAGGTGCCTTCGGTCAGCGTTCAAGATCAAGAACCCAGAGGCAGAGAGGAATTCCGTCCTCTCAGTGAAACAGTGGGATAGTCGGGGCGACTGTAGAGGAGGAATGTGCACTTTGGGTGCCAGCACCCATGAGTGAAGGCTGCCCTGACTGAGCCTTGCTTGCTTGGGGCATAGCACACTCCTGCTGAGCAACGGGTGACAGGACATGCTTTTCCGAATTAATGAGAGAAAATGTTAATTCTCCTGCTGCCCACGAAGGTGGAAAGTGAAGTGGGGAAACATGTGGGGAGTGAGCAAGGTTCCCTGTCTGGGGGTTCCAAATCTGCTGTTGGTTTCTTTCACCACTGACTAGAGATATACAGGATATCCCCCTAAAATGTATACACACTTTGAATACCTACTAATTCCAATGGTTTTAAGCATAAGAAAGAAATAACAATGGAGCTGTTATCTGTTAAAAGTGTGGGCACAAACAGGTAGTTGGACATTCCCTGAGGGGTCTCAGATTGGAGAGGGTGAAGGCCAGACTGAGGGGCCCCTTTCCCCCCACCCCAGTGCACGAATTTCGTGCACCGGGCTACTAGTATATATATAAAAGCCTAAGCGACCATTAAGACTAGTCAACTGGGCGAGGAAAATGGCGGAGGCTTAGACGGACGTGTTGGTGCTTTATCCCGGAGCAGATAGGGGCGAGCAGCTGAAACGGGTAACAATCAGCCCGATCAAGCTGGGGAGGCTCAGCTGAGAGGCAGTCTGCAGCCAGGAAAGACAGAGAACTCCTAAAAAATGCGGATGGTTAGAGATTGAGGCTGAAACCTCCCCCTGGGCGCCAGCGCAGCGGCGAGACCGCGCCATCTTGGGTTGCGGCTACCGGTTACCGGCATCCAGAGAACGGCTACTAACCCAGCGCCTACCAACCCGGAGGCAACGACTCGCAAGCAGCGCGACTACAAGAGCCCAGCGGAGACCTGCATACCTCCACGGAAAGCAGATTCAAGCAACAGCGGCCTCCTGATCACCATACGCTCTGCCTGGGGAACAGTTGCTGTGTCTGAAGCCTCCCTCCACCAGCCAGAAGAGCCACCACAGCGGTGAACAGCACCCACCAGAGGCTCTGCTATCAATAGAGGAGCCGCTGCTACCACAACTGCCCAAGGAGCAACCACAGCCCGAGGAGCCACTGCCACCCAGGGAGCAGCCACTGCCTCCCAGGGTCCAGCCACTGAACGATTCAACAACTAGTCATGTCAGTGAGATCAAACATGGGTAGACAAAGAAACCCCCAAAGGAAAGAAAAGGAGGACTTGCCAGAAAAGCAGCTAAGTGAGACAGAGATATGCAGCAACATGACGGAAAAAGAATTCAGAATAAGGTTCCTAGAGTACATGCACCGGATGTTCAAGAAGCAAGAAGAAACAGATGAAAAACTCAACTACTTATGCAAGAAGCTAGAAGAAACAGATGAAAAAATCAACAACTTAAGTAAGTCCCAAGAAGAAATGAAGAGCGACATAGCTTCAATAAAAAAACTCCATTGAAAGTATCAACAGTAGACTGGGAGAAGCGGAGGACCGAATTAGTGAATTAGAAGACAAGGAAGCAAAACACACTCAAACTGTACGGCAAATGAAGAAAAAAATTAAAAGACAGGAGGAGAGCCTAAGGGAGCTTTGGGACAACATGAAACGAAACAACATACGAATAATAGGGGTGCCAAAACAACAGAAAGATGAACATGGATTAGAAAACCTATTCGAAGAAATAATATCAGAAAACTTCCCTGAGGTGGGGAAGAAAAAAGTCACACAAGCCCAGAGAGTCCCAAACAAGGTGAACCCGAAAAGACCCACACCAAGACACATCATAATTACCATGGCAAATGTTCAGGATAAAGAGAGAATCTTACAGGCTGCAAGAGAGAGACGGAAAGTAACATACAAGGGATCTCCCATTAGATTATCAAATGACTTCTCAACAGAAACACATCAGGCCAGAAAAGAATGGACGGAAATCTACAAAGTGATGCAAAGCAAAGGACTGAATCCAAGAATACTCTATCCAGCAAGGCTATCATTCAAAATTGAAGGGGAAATAAGAAGCTTCACAGACAAAAAAGGGCTAAGGGAGTTTATAACCACCAAGCCAGCCATGCAAGAAATGCTAAAGGGACTGGTGTAAAAGAAGAAACATCAAGCTCAGAAAGAAAACAGCCACACACACACAAAAAAAGAAATGGCTACAAACAAGTACCTTTCAATAATAACTTTAAATGTAAATGGACTAAATGCTCCAACCAAAAGACATCGAGTGGCTGAATGGATAAAAAAACATGACCCATACATCTGCTGTCTACAAGAGACCCACCTCATTAGAAGGGACTCACACAGACTGAAAGTGAAGGGATGGAAAAATATCTTTCACGCAAATGGAAATGAAAAGAAAGCTGGGGCAGCAATACTTATATCTGACAAAATACATCTCAAAGTGAAGGCCATAACCAGAGATAAGGAAGGCCACTTCATAATACTAAAGGGATCAATACAACAAGAAAATATAACCCTGGTAAACATATATGCACCCAATGCAGGAGCACCCACATACGTAAGAAAACTTCTGGAAGATATCAGGGGAGAGATCGACAACAATACAATCATAGTAGGGGACTTTAATACACCACTGACATCACTGGATAAATCCGTTAGACAAAAACTCAGCAAAGAAACAGCAATCCTAAATGACTCACTAGATCAGATGGACTTAATTGACATCTTCAGAACACTTCACCCCACAGCTGCGGAATATACATTCCTCTCAGGTGCTCATGGGACATATTCAAAAATAGACCACATATTGGGTCACAAGCAAAGTCTCCACAAATTCAAGAAGATTGAAATCATAAAAAGCTTCTTCGCAGACCACGATGGCATAATGTTAGAAATAAACTACAATAAAAACAACCCAAAATACTCAAACACTTGGAAGCTGAATAGCATGATATTAAATATTGATTGGGTTACCGATGACATCAAAGAAGAAATTAAAAACATCCTGGACACTAATGACAATGAAAACACAACAATCCAAAACCTCTGGGACACAATGAAAGCAGTCCTGAGAGGAAAGTTTATAGCTCTACAGGCCTATCTCAAAAAACAAGAAAAAATGGTAGTCAATCATCTAACTCTACAACTCAAAGAATTAGAAAGAGAGCAACAAGAAAACCCCAGAGTGAGCAGAAGGAAGGAGATAATAAAGATTAGAGCAGAAATCAATGACATAGAGACCAAAAAAACAATACAGAAAATCAATGAAACCAAGAGCTGGTTCTTTGAAAGGATAAACAAGATTGACAAACCCCTAGCCAGGCTCACCAAGAAGCAAAGGGAGAGGTCCCAAATAAACCAAATCAGAAATGATAGAGGCGAAATAACAACAGACCCCACAGAAATACAAATGATTGTTAAACAATACTACGGGCAACTCTACTCCAACAAACTAGACAACCTGGAGGAAA
>NW_005871069.1:8046312-8048460 GCF_000147115.1 Myotis lucifugus
TGCCTCAAACTGATTGTCGACCGCAGTGGGAAGGCCAGGGAGGGTTCGGGGACAGGAGGGAGGGGAGTAAGAGATCAACCGAAGGACTTTATATGCATCCATATAACCATAACTAATGGACATAAGACACTGGGCGGTGAGGGAGGGCAGGGGCTTGTCAAGGGTTGGGGGGGGGGGGGAAAGGACACTTATGTAATACCCTTTGTAATACTTATAGCGAAAAAAAAAAAAAGACTAGTCAACTGAATAACCAGTCACTATGATGCACACTGACCACCAGGGGGCAGATGTTCAATGCAGGAGCTGCCCCCTGGTGGTCAGTGTGCTCCCACAGCCAACCTCCCATGGCCAGCCAACCTCCCGCTGTCCCTCCCCCCGCTGGCTAGCCCTGATCGGCTCTGATCGCCAGCCAGGCAGAGGGACCCCACCCATGCATGAATTTGTGCACCGAGCCTCTAGAAATTACATAAATACAAGGCTAAGCAGTTTAAGTTGAACTGGAGGAAAAAAAATATGTAACTATGCACTCAAAAGAAAATAAAGGTGACAAAATTTTGGAGGAGGAGGCAGGGAAAGGACAAGCATATTATGATCACTTACTAATTTTTACTATTATGATCCATATGCAGCTTTTCAATAAGATCATCTACCTCTTAATATTACCATTTGTTGTACAATATTCAGTGTACTTCTTAAAAACATTCCTCTGAGAACTCTTTGACTCACTGTTGTAATTTGGGCTGGCTGCTTCCTTGGCCAGCTACACCACTATCACTGGAGATTTCTTGGCATTACATTCAGGTTTGGGTCCATGGTTTCTTGGATCTTCTGTATTCTCTTTCTTGGACTCATTTTGTACTTTTCCATGTATATCTTTCAGCAGTTCTCCCAGAGACAGCCTATGGAAAGGTCTTCGAGTCCTGTGTATCTGAAATAATTTATTTTTTCCACAAACTTGATGGGCAGTTTAGCTGAACATAGAATTCTAGGTTAAAAATTAATTTCTTCAGAACCTGGAAGGGTTTGCTTCATTTTCCTCTGACACCTAGTGCTGCTGATATTAATCTGATTCTTGTTCTTTTGAAGAAGAGATTCTCCTTGGGCAGATGGGGGAAGTACTTCCCTCCATCAGGACATTTGAAAATATGGTGAGGAGCATTTTTGATGCTGGATACATTCTGGTATTCAAAGGGCAGGGGCCTGGGGTGCTATGGCAGGGAAGCCCCACCCAACCAAAACTGTCCCACTTAAATTGCCAGAAAGAGTAACGAAGTTGGAGGACTCACACTATCTGATTTGAAGACTTAATATAAAGTAAGAGTAATCAAAACAAGTGGTTCTGTTGTAAGATAGACCTAAGATCAATAGAATAGAATAGAGTCCAGAAATAGACCCAAACACATATGGTCAATTGATTTTCAACAAAGATTCCAGGGCAACTTAATGAGCAAAAGTATAGTCTTTTAACAAGTGTTGCTGGAACAATAGGAGATCCACATAGAAAAGAATGGATCTTGACCCATGCCTCACAACATCTACAAAAATTAACTTGGAATAGACAGTAGACCTATATGTAGGAACTAATTAACAAAACTTTTAGAGAAAAAACATAGGAGAAAATGTTAATGGCCTTGAGTTTTGGCAAATATTTCTTAAGTATGAAACCAAAAGCATGAACACTAAAAGAAAAAGAGAAATAAATTGGACTTCATGGCAATAAAAACTTGTTCTTCAAAAGACAGTTAAGAAAAAAGAAGGCAAGTCCAGGAAGCGCAGAGAACCCCAAACAAAAGGAATCCAAAGAGGACCACACCAAGACACATCATAATTAAAATGCCAAGAGCAAAAGACAAAGAGAGAATCTTAAAAGCAGCAAGAGAAAGAAAGTCAGTTACCTACAAGGGAGTACCCATACGACTGTCAGCTGATTTCTCAACAGAAACTTTGCAGGCCAGAAGAGAGTGGCAAGAAATATTCAAAGTGATGAATAGCAAGAACCTACAACCAAGATTACTTTACACAGCAAAGCTATCATTCAGAATTGAAGGTCAGATAAAGAGCTTCACAGATAAGAAAAAGCTAAAGGAGTTCATCACCAGCAAACCAGCATTATATGAAATGCTGAAAGGTATTCTTTTTTTAAAAAAT
>NW_005871069.1:8049772-8077403 GCF_000147115.1 Myotis lucifugus
ACTTCTGTGTTGGAGACACCCCTCTGGGGCAAGACTTGCTTCAATGGGGCTTTGATGCTCACTGAGTCTGCCCCCTGAGTGTGTCCTTTATGTTTCCATGGAGCTGCAAGCTGGATGGTCCCACTCTGACCTCTGGGCTTCCTGGCTCCTGGATCTCTAGGGAGGTGCTAATCTAGCCTTTGCCTGAGGCTATCCAGCAAAAGCCTCCCTGCAGCGCTTGGGCGGGGCGGGTCCCACGGGATCAACAGGGCGGGGCTAGCAGTTATGGCTGCTCTCAGTCCTGCCTTCAGAGGCTTTGCTTCTCAATGTCCCGGTAATCACTGCAAGCCCCTCAGAGAGAAAGCTGCCCTCGAGTTCCGACTGCTGCCAGACAGTCCCACTTCTCCCATATGAGTCTGGTTCCCTGGAGACTCGCCCGGAACTGGAGCTCAGAGACTGAGACTTCCTCCCGATTGAAAACAACAAGCGCGCCCTCAGCCACCAGCCCGCTCTGCATGCACCTCCGCACCTTAGTATTTTACTTCCACACTGTGCCTCCTCTGAGTCTCGGTATGCTTTTCTCTTTCCTTCTAGTTGTAGAATTTCCACTCAGCCAGCCTTCCTGTGGTTCTGGATGATGTCCATTCCATCTTTTAGTTGTATTTTTGAAGTAATTGTGCGAGGCAGCAATCTCCGGTGTTTACCTATGCCGCCATCTTGGTTTTTTCTGAAAGGTATTCTTTAAGAAGAGGAAGAAGAAAAAGGAACTCTTACCATTTGCCACAGCATGGATGGAACTGGAGAGCATTATGCTAAGTGAAATAAGCCAGTCAGAGAAGGATAAATACCACATGATCTCACTCATTTGTGGCCTATATTAACCGAGTAACCCGTTGATCAAGCTTTGGCTCACAATCGCGAGCTGTTTTCTTACTTCTCAGGCCCTCTGGGGGGAAGTTACGGGAGAGTGGGGGGTCAGGGGGAAATTTCTACCAAAGGCCTTTTAGGCATGCAGTTGGCCCTACCCATTGGCCCCAAACACCGGGGGGGGGGGGGTGAGGGCATGGGGGGGGTAGGGGGTAACATGGGGATAAGGACACATATGTAATATCTTAATCAATAAAAAATATATTAAAAAAAAAGAAAAGAAAAGAGAAGGCAAGCTACAATATGGGAGAAAATATTTGCAAAATATATATTCAATGAAGGATGTGTGCAAAATAGATAATGAACTCTTAAAACTTAACAATAAGACAACCCAGTTAAAAATAGGCAAAAGACTCAATCATGCATTTTACCAAAGAAGATATACAAAAGCAAATAAGCACATAAAAAGATGGTCAACATCATTAGGCATTAGGGAAATTCAAAATAAAATCATAATGACTTATAAATGACTCCAAACCATAAACAACAAAAGAAAAACAAGATCAGTTGGACATCAAATTAAAAATATTTATTCTACAAAGAACACCAATTAAGAAACAGAAAAGACACCCCACAGAATGGTTTAAAAAAAGTTTTGCTAATCATATATTTAATTAGAGACTTGTATCTAGAATATTAAAAAAACTTTTATAACTCAATTATTAAAAACACAAATAACCCAATGTAACCCAATGTAAAATGAACAAAGGACCTGACAGACATTTCCCCAAAGAAGATATAATAAGCATATGATAAGATGCTCAACATCATTAGCCATTAGAGAAATGCAAATCAAAACCACAGTGAGCCCTGGAGAATGCTCAGTGAATAGAGCATCAGTCCATGCACTGAAGGGTCTTGGGTTCGATTCCCAGTCAAGGGCATGTATCTGGGTTGCAGGTTCAATCCCTGGCCCCAGTCAGGGTGCGTGTGGGAGGCAACCAAACAATGTGTCTGTCACATCAATGTTTCTCTCTCTTCTCTCTCACTCACTCCCTCCTCCTTCCACTCTCTCTAAAAATCAATGGAAAAAATATCCTCAGGTGAGGATTAACAACAACAACAAAAAACCCACAGTGAAACACCACTTTACACGCACTAGGATAGCTAGAATTAAAAACACAGAAAATAATGAGAGTTGAAAAGAATGTAGAGAAATTGGACCCTCTTATGTTGCTGGTGGAAATGTAAAATGGTGCAGCTGCTTTGGAAAATAGTCTGGCAGTTCCTCAAATATTTAAACATCCAACTATATGACCCAGAAAGTCTACTTATAGGTATATAACTAAGATAATTAAAACCATGAATCCATGCAAAAACTTGTGCACAAATGTTCACAGCAGCATTATTTATAACTAGAGGCCTGGTGCACGAAAATTCATGCACTGGGTGGGAGGGGGGTCCCTCAGCCCAGCCTACCCCCTTTCACAGTCTGGGAGCCCTCAAGTGATGTCCTACTGATGGCTTAGCCACAGTATGGCCTCCCTCAGCAGGAGCTGACCAGGCTGATCAGGGGAAGGTGCCACCCCCATCACCCTGCTGCTGCTACCACTGCCAGCTGCTATAGCCGCCAAGGTGTTCTCATCAACACAGACTCCAGTACCTTCACCACGAAAAAATGACAACTTTCTTTAGGCATTTTTAAGATGTCTCTTTTATAGGATATGACCTTTCTTTCTTTCTTTCTTTCTTTCTTTCTTTCTTTCTTTCTTTCTTTCTTTCTTTCTTTCTTTCTTTTCCTCACCTGAGGATATTTTTCCATGGATTTTTAGAGAGCATGGAAGAGAGAGGGAAAGACAGAGAGAAACATCAATGTGACAGGGACACTTCAATTGATTGCCTCTTGCATGAGCCCTGACCTGGGCCCTGGCCAGGGAGGAGCCTACAACCTAGGTACATGCCCTTGATCAAAATTGAACCCAGACCCTGTGGTCCACAGGCCGAGGCTCTATCCACTGAGCCAAACAGCTAGCTGCAGACCTTCATTTTTTCCTTCAGGAGTGAGGTGGAAAAACCCTAGATCACCTTCTTGAATTCTTATTACCCAAGTTACCAAGAACACTGTGAGTGGCGTACTGAGAGCTTAGCCAATGAGTGGTCAGAAGAGGTGTTTCCTATGCAGCTCATGCACAGAGGTGGGACTGCCAGTGCGCTATGGCTGGGAGTCCTTCTTCTCTCCGGCCACTTCACAGCCGCAGCGACTGGCAAGCCCTCTTCTCTCTGGGCCTGCGCCATCCGTGGCTTGCCTCACTGTGTATGCAGTCCCCTCCCGCCCACCTGCACGCGCAGCCTCCTGCTGAGCAGTCATGACATTATGGTGTCCTGGGCAATTTGCATATTACCTCTTTATATATATATATATATATATATATATATATGGAGAGAGAGAGAGAGAGAGAGAGAGAGAGAGAGAGAGAGAGAGAGAGGAAACAACTCAAGTGTCTATCAATCCTATATAATAAAAGGCTAATATGCAAATAAACCAAACGGTGGAACAACCAAACAACCGGTCGCTATGGTGTGTACTGACCACCAGGGGGGCGCATGTAGAACATGTCATCGGCAGCAGGTGGCAGAGCACGGAACATGGCAGGCATTAGCCATGGCAGGTTGGTGGAGCAGGTGAGCGGGGACACCAGACCAAGGCGGAGCGCTGGTTGCTGTCATCAGGGTGAGCCTCTGGTGGTTACTGAAAATTCTTTGCTCCAGCGCACCGCGGTCTCGCGGTCTCGCCCGGCGCTCACACCTGCTGCCAGCACCGGCCCCACTTGCACCCGCTGCCGGCACCTGGTGCTGGCCCCGATCACTCGGCACTGTCAGCGGGTGCGAGCGGCGGCTCCTGGCCCTTATTACCCCTGAGGGCTTCTCTACCTACCCCTGCTCCTAAGGGGCAATCAGGGCCAGCAGTTGCTTCTAGCACCCGCTGCCAGCGACAGCCCTGCTCACACCACTGCCAGCGCCAGAGCTGCCGCTTGCACCCACTGCTGGTGCCAGCCCCGCTCGCACCCACAGTTGGTGCCAGAGCCACCGCTCACACTTGCTTCCAGAGCCTGGAGCCCAGTGCCAGTACATCAGTGGGTGTGAATGGCAGCTGCCTTCCCAGATCACCCCTGAGGGCTTCTCCACCTCCCCCTGCTCCTGAGGGGTGATCGGGGTAGCAGCTGCTGCTTGCACCTGCTGCTGGCGCCAGTCCCAATTGCTCCGCTCTGTCAGCTGGTGTGAGCGGGGCCAGCGCGTCAGTGGGTGGGAGCAGCGGTGGCAGGAGTGGGACTGCCGGCAGACAGGGGACCGTGGCAGGAGGGGCTGAGACCCACCCCTATGCCCACCGCAGCCCATGGCCCACAGTTCCTTTAAAGGTGCACGAATTCATGCATTGGGCTCCTAGTTGATAAATAAAATGTACTATAGCCACATAATGACAATCATTTGGTAATAAAAAGGAATAAAATACTGACACCTGCTACACATGAATGGATATTGAAAACATTATGCTAAGTGAAAGAAGTCAGTCAAAAAGGGACACATATTCTATGATTTCATGTACACGAACTGTCCAGAACAGGTAAAATATAGAGACAGAAATAGACTAGTAGTTGTCTGGAGCTGGAAGGTGAGGTGGTTAAGTGGTTTTAAAACTCTGTGAATATACTGAAAATACGTTAATTATATCTTGATAAAGCTGTTTAAGAAATCACAGGATCTAGCAGAATAGCTTCAATTAAGAAAACTGACCATTCTTCTTCTAGTGTCCCCACTAGCGCTCATCTGGAATGGGGCAGTGGGGTTGGGAGGTGGAGGTAGGTAGCCAGCTTCTACAGGCTCAGCACGAAGCCCTCCCATAAAACTCCTGCTGGGTAGGGGCCCTGGAAGTAACTGCCTTTCACCTCACTGCTCCTCTCTGAAACCTCCAGCCAAGGCATGGCCCAGGGAAGCCACAGCTCACTGTGCTTTTGTCAAAAGAAGAGCTGTGTGAATGATTGCAATGGATGCAGTTCAGACATGGCTCAGTCTTCATGACTGAACTGGACCCCAGGACAAAGGTTGAAAATGGAGTAGCAGGCCTTTCCAGCCCAAGATGGGCAGTGCATTAAATAATGGGTATCATTTGTCAACATTTTAAGGGTGCAGGATTTCATACAAAGAATCGAACTTGGGCTCCTCCTGGATAGGCCCCTTTGGCTACTATTGTCCCAGGTGGATAATGGCTGCCTTCCCTTAGGAGATTACACACACTCCAGGCTGCCCCAGGCTAGCCCCGTCCTCTCCAGGCCTTTACCTCACTCACTTGCCCTGAAAGCCTCCGAGTTTCCAGCCTGTTTCCCATGAGCCTGCCAAGCCCTGGTGCTGGGCTCCAGAGCAATCCTGGCACTCAGTCAGCCATCACTCATTCATGTGGGAGGAGTGGGCAGCACAAGGTTCTCTGAGGCCCGATGCCACTTCTGTCATGTTCTGTTGGCCAAAGCAAGTCATGAGACTAGCCAGGCTCAAAGGGAGGGCAATAAATGCCACCTCTGGATGGAGATAGCTGCAAAGTCACATCACAAAGGAGGTAAGGATAGGAAGCAGGCAGAAATCAGGGGCATTTTTGTAATCATGGCTTACGTGGTACTAGGTACACAACAGGGGCTCAGTAAGCAATGACTTGTACTTCAAGGGCACATCCATCACTTCTTGCAACCACCCTCTACTCCCTAGTCTGGCTTGGAGCCAGAAAGATGGAGGGATGCAGGAAGGGGTTCATCCTCAGGACATCCAAGCTACCAGGACCCCTCTGAGGCAGCTGTAATTTTGACCTCCACCCTTCCATGCACCACAGATGCAGTCTCTTTTTATGATCCTAGGAGGACACTGTGCCGTGGAAGTCCTACCTTGTCTGTCTCTCTACTCTTCATGAGTGTGAGGAGTGAGCAGGCTTGCTGAAGCAAGTATCTGCTTGGTGCACTGAGTTTTGTTGTAAAGGGTGTCTCAAAATTCACGCAAGAAGTAATTTTGATAGAAAACACAGGTTTATAATTAAAAATTGTAAATTTTTTATTGATTCATAAAGAATATAGTATAGGGTTATGTATGGAATAGCATATCGGGTAAATGGCCTCCATGGCTTTGCTGGCACATAGCACTCTTTTGTTGAAATTTTCCATGACCAAAATGCGGCTGCTCAGGCAATAACAGTTAATGGTGCTCGCTATCGCGACATGATAATCCAGTTTTTTGTGCCTAAATTGCAAGATATGGATGTGAAAAACATGTGGTTTCAACAAGATGGTGCCACATGCCATACAGCCAGAGAAACAATTCAATTACTGCATGAGTCATTTCCTGGTCGTGTAATTTCCCGTTTTGGTGATCAGAATTGGCCGCCCAGATCATGCGATTTAACGCCATTGGACTTTTTTCTTTGGGGTTTTTTTGAAGTCTAAGGTTTATGCCAACAAGCCCATGACCACCCATGCCTTGAAGGAGGAAATTGAGCGCTGTATCAACAAAATTCAGCCACATTTATGCAAAACGGTCATGGAAAATTTCAACAAAAGAGTGCTATGTGCCAGCAAAGCTGTGGAGGCCATTTACCCATTATGCTATTCCATACATACCCTATACTGTATACTTTATGAATCAATAAAAAGTTTACAATTTTTAATTATAAACCTGTGTTTTCTATCAAAATTACTTCTTGCGTGAATTTTGGGACAGCCTTTAGCACACAGAGCCACATGTTGCAAAAGTGCATGGGGAGAGGGGAGTAGAAGGGTCCAGAGGTAGGGAACAAGAGGAGAGCCCCCAGGCCAGGACAATTATTGCATGCTAAGCCTGGACTGTGGCAGCCATCTTTCCCTCATTCCCTCACCCGTATGTGGAGGCCCCTTCCTACAAGCCAGGGTGTAGATGGGTGGCACCCTACAAATGAGGAAGTTGAGACCAAAGCCTGGAGTGACTTGTCCAAGGTCACTTAGTGAGTTAAAGGCAATAAGGATCTTGACCTTGAATTCTAGGCTCTGTGTGTATTGCTTCTTCCCACCCTGCACCATTTCCAATGGCTTAGTAATTATGAAGGCTGCTGTCATACCCTATCACAGAGGTGCAGAGGAGAAATGGGTGCAAGGCACAGCCAACAGTATCCCTTGTTATTGGGCACCCTCATTCCCTTCTCTCCACATCATCACTCTGCATTTTCCTGCCTTGGACACATCACATGCTCCCATACCTCTGCATTTTTGTACAATCTGTTCCTTCTTCCAGATACTCCTTCCCCACACTCTTCAGACTGGCAAACTCCTATCAATGCTACCCAATCCATGTGGCACCTCTTTCCAGGAGCCATCCATGACTCCTGCAGCCCAACCAGGGCTTCTTTTGGGTCCCAAGGCTCTTACTACTTCTGTTTTTAAAAGATGGTTTTCACCAGTTTGGTGGGGCTGTTGAGAAAGAAGCACTGACTCTCTGTCACTGCTGGAGTGACAACTGGCACAAGCTCCTCACATGCCAACTGGCAAATCAAACTCTCCCTCAGATTTCAAGTACACAAACCCTTTTGTTAGAAAGAAGGTGAGCCCCAGAGTTAAGGGTCCTAGTGGAACACAAAGGATACTCGGCAGTCAGACAGCAAGGCAATATCTTTACTTCTGCAGGAGGGTGTGCAACTGACAAAGAATCTGGTAAGCAACCACACCCAGTGTGAAGTCTGCTCGGATTTTTTCCCTGACACAGTCTGCCTCTCCCTGATTGATTAAGGCTCAGGTTCACATTCTGGCACGATTGGCTAGTTCAAGGATGGGGAGGGATTGACATTTAGGGAACTGAAACTTAGAATGGCGGCATCATGGGGAATTGCAAGTCATGTGACTTAGAATGGCAGCTGTCTCTCGAAATGGCTGCTCGTAAGCTAAGGAACTTTCTTCTTTGACAGGAAAGATTACAGGTTGATTCTCATAATTCTCACAATTTGACCCAATAATTCCAATCTTAGAAATTTATCTATAGTAACTCACTCACAAGCTCAAAGGAATAATGGAAAGTCTGTTATATGGGACCTCTGCTGCATTAGTCTATGGACTAACAAGGAATAAAGTAAGAAACAAAGTTAGTCACAAAACAGTAGGCATGGGAAGTTCTTAGCAGTGTAAAAATATGAAGGGATGTGCAGAATCCTATGCTTGAATATGTATAGACTGTTTCCAGAAGGATCTACCCCAGGTAATGCTAAAAGTGGGTGCCTCTGAACTTTTTATATCTCCTCATGTACATTTTACCTTTTTATAAGGTAACAATATCCTTGATGTGGAAAAAAGACTGACTCGAAGCTTTTGGTAAAGTTCAGATTTTGTTTTCCATGCACAGTGCATGACCTTTTCAAAACAGAGCCATAATTAGTGACCTGGAGGAAACAGTAATCTTGGGTATTATACTCTCTATGCCCATCTTCCTCTCACTTCAACCTGGATTCAGAGGGCCAGGTCGTGTCTGAGGTCAGGAGGTACTATGCCCCTCCGCCCAAGGAGGACACAGCAAAAATCTGATGAAGGGGATGAATGACTGAGTGGGAAGTCCTTGAGTTTCTAATTCAGACAGAATCAGCACAGGTGCCTCCCAAGAGCCTGAGGTCAGGAAGACACCGGACCCAGAGCTTCCTGAGGCTCCCGGGCACCCTGAACCCTCACTGACAGGAAGAGGAGCTCTCCCTCTCCCTCTGGTATTCCTTCTTGTCTTTACTCTCCAACTTATCTGACTCTTTATTAATGAAGTACAGACAAAAATGATGAACAGACAGACAGACAGACAGAAGGTGTTGGAAAGATCCAGTATTCAGGCCCTGGTCGGGTGGCTCAGTTGGTTGGAGTGTTGTCCCATACACCAAGAGATGGCAGGTTCAATTCCCGGTCAGGGCACATACCCAGGTTGCAGGTTTGATTTCCGGTTGGGCTCGTGTAGGAGGCAGCAGATCGATGTTTCTGTCTCACATTGATGTTTCTTTCTCTCTTCCTTCCTCTTTCTAAAATCAACAAAATAAAATAGAATATTTTTTTAAAAAAGAAAGAACCAGGACTCAGAAATCCTACTTTGCCACCAACTTATTAATAAGCCCCAGGCAACTCTTCATCTCTTTGAGCTTCACTTTCCTCATTTGCAAATGAAGAGACTAATTCTGCTTTCCAAACTGCTCTTAGGATAAAATGAGGAGAACTATGGAAACACAGAGACAGTGCCTGGCACATGGTGGGTGAGCATAATGCCATCCTTCCCTGACCCCTGCCTCAGGCATCTGTCAGCATCCCGAAAATACCAATCTGGAATATAGACACTGCTAAATAGTAAACATTATTAATATATTTGACAAAGGAGGCATGAACATACAATGAAGTCAAGACAGTTTCTTCAATAAATGGTGTTGGGAAAATTGGAGATACATGCAAAAAAATGAAACTAGACCACCAACTTACACCATACACAAAAATAAACTCAAAATGCATAAAGGACTTAAACATACGATGGGAAACCATAAAAATACTAGAGGAATCCACAGGCAGCAAAATCTCAGACATATGCTGAAGCAATTTCTTCACTGATACAGCACCTAGGGCAATGGAAACTAAAGAGAAAATATACAAATGGGACTACATCAAAATAAAAAGCTTTTTCACAGCAAAAGAAACCATCAACAAAACAACAAGAAAACCCACTGCATGGGAGAACATATTTGCCAATGTTTTCACCGATAAGGGTTTAATCTCCAACATTTACAGGGAACTCATACAACTTAACAAAGGGAAGATAAACAACCCAATCAAAAAATGGGCAACGGACCTAAATAGATACTTTTCGAAAGAAGACAGAAGGAAGGCCAAGAGACATGCTCAAAGTCACTAATCATCTGAAGATGCAAATCAAAACGATAATGTGGTACCATCTCACACCTGTCAGAATGGCTATCATCAACAAATCAAGAAACAACAAGTGCTGGTGAGGATGGGAAGAAAAAGGAACCCTCGTGCACTGCTTGTGGGAATGCAGACTGGTGCAGCCACTGTGGAGAACAGTATGGAGTTTCCTCAAAAAACTAAAAATGGAACTCCCCCTTTGCCGAAACCAGTTTGGCTCAGTGGATAGAGCGTCGGCCTGCGGACTGAAAGGTCCTAGGTTCGATTCCGGTCAAGGGCATGTACCTGGGTTGCGGGCACATCCCCAGTAGGAGATGTGCAGGAGGCAGCTGGTCGATGTTTCTCTCTCATCGATGTTTCTAACTCTCTATCTCTCTCCCTTCCTCTCTGTAAAAAATCAATAAAATATATTAAAAATAAATAAATAAATAAAATAAAAATGGAACTCCCATTTTACCTAGTGACCCCACTTCTAGGAATATATCCCAAGAAACTAGAAACAGCAGTTAGAAAGGATATACGCACCCCTATGTTCTTAGCAGCACAATTCACCATAGCTAAGATTTGGAAACAGCCTAAGTGCCCATCAGCAGATGAGAGGATTAGAAAACTGTGGTACATCTACACAATGGAATACTATGCTGTGGTAAAAAAGAAGGAACTCTTACCATTTGCAACAGCATGTTTGGAACTGGAGAGCATTATGCTAAGTGAAATAAGCCAGTCAGAGAAAGATAAATATCCCATGATCTCACTCATTTATGGAATATAGTGAACAACATAAACTGATGAACAAAAACAGATCCAGAGACAGAGAAGCATCGATCAGACCATCCAACCTCAGAGGGAAGGTAGGGGAGGGTTGGGGAAAGGGGGAGAGATCAACCAAAGGACTTGTATGCATGCATATAAGCCTAACCAATGGACACAGACAACAGGGGGGGTGAGGGCATGAGCAGGGGGGAGGGGGGTCATGGGGGATAAGGACATATATGTGGTACCTTGATCAATAAAGAAATTTTAAAAAGTAAACATTATTAGAAAACTAAGTATGTGTATTAAAAATATAAAAGTAGCCATCAGAAAAATAAAGATAGAGGATAAATTTTCAAAAAAAGTAGAGGGTAAAAATGAAACAAAGACTATTTGGTCAATTTTAAAATAAAACACAATGAAATCATGATTAATTAAAAACATAAACTAAGATGGCTAAATAAGTTCAGACACATCAACAACTACAATAAACGTTAATATTGTCAAGTCCTCTGTTAAAAGACAGAGACTCTCAAAATTCTCATGATGTCCAACTGCATGTGTTTATAAAAGGTAAAGCATCTCAAGAGCACCCTCGGAGTTGGAGTCCCTGCTTCAGGTCCTCCCACTCCAAGCTCACCTGTCCTGATGCTCCAGGCCCCTAATCCTTAGAGCTGGCCATTGGGCCCCTCTCTCTGGATGGCCAGGGAGCACTTTCATATGGGGCTGGCTGGTGATGGCAGTAATCTTGTCAATCACCTCCTTTCTGCAAATCAGTTGTCCCACCTTCCATAAGCAAGTAACTGGCTACTGTGTTCCTGTTTTTAGTGACTCAGAGCAGCTGCACACACCTATGGTGGGAATGAAGCCCCTCTGGTCTCTCATCCTCAGCACTGAGCTCCTGGAGCCCATGTGCACAGAGCATAGTATTAGTATTCAGGCCCTTGGTCCACTGTCTCCAAGACCTGTCCCTCCAGAGAAGCAAACAGATTCTTCAGAGTTAGATTGTTAGCACTGGAGCTGTCCAATTGCATGTGTTTATAAAAGGTAAAGCATCTCAAGAGCACCCTCGGAGTTGGGCCAACAATCCCTTATTACAAATGGGAGGCCCAAAGAGGGGGAGTAATTTGTCGAGGACACACATGTTAATGGCTGCCCACCCCAAATGTAATCCCGAATTTGTTCACTCAAATTCTGCCTTCTTAAATTTTGCCATCACTGGATACACACTAAATGCATATTTGATTTTTCTCTTTAAATTACTTTTTTGAGGCAAAATATCTTCAGTTTAAAAGTTTTCCTACCAAAATACATTTAGTCGGAAATGAAAGTTTGTGGCACTTGCCATACTTAGAAGATAATTCATAAAAAAATAGAAAAAATATTAATTTCTAAGTTAGAAACTGTGGTCATTCTACACTGTGATTTTGAGACCTGCTCTTTCTAGATCAGCAAGTGCTAGGGAAGTGTTCGAGGCCCGTTGCCACAGAGCTGAACGCTTCTCCTTCATCTAATAGGATTGAAATAGAAATGAAAAAAGGGGGGCCTTTCTCTCCCTGTCATTTGATATTATTTAATTTGTTTCTATCCACATTCCTGCACTTACTTACCATGGGGACTTTGTCTCAGGTGTGTTAGGGTTCCACAGGGCTTATCCTAACTCCCCACCCCCATTCTCTGATTTTTAATCTGTGAAATGGGGTTGAGAATATCTAATGAGGAGGGATGTTGGAGGCCATGAAATTCAATGAGGTGACATGTAAGTCACCCAGCACAGCTCCTCCTCAGAGGGGTTACAGGTATTATCACTACAATCTATAGGAGGGGGTAGCATGAGCAATCCTCCCCAATAGGAGAAACATGTGCAGTAGGGGGCACCTCTTCCTACCTTTCTTCCCCTTTTATAGATGGGGAGCCTGTAGCCCCAGAGACAAGGCCTTCTCCCTATAGCCTGGGGGCACAGTGTCTGCACCCAGGAGCTTGTCAGGGGCCCATGAAGATGTTTGAGATGGGAAGTGGGGGAGGGAGGAAAAAACACAATGACACGTCAAAATGAATAAATGTTAGGGTCACCGAAGGAGGAACACACAAAACCAAAAGTGGTAAAGCATTATAAATTAATTATGTCATGTGGAAAACCAGATGGGTTGAGCCCCCAAATGGCGCCAGCACCCAGGGATGGGGAGTCACAGATTTTAAAGAACACTAGGTGGGCTTTTTCTGGGCAGAGAATTCTCTGTGCAGGTCGGATCCTGGGAAGGTCCAGAGGGGAAGGATAATGGTCTTAGCAAGTGGAATGTGGTTTAAGCAAAAGGGAATGTCCATTGTGAAGTGGTCTTAAGGTCAGTTCCCAGGGGAGGGGGTATCGATTCAATTATTTGATCAGATCTAACATTCCAGCCTTTTTGTTTTATGGAATAGGGACGAAGGTCACATCTTCCATAGTTACTTCCTGCTGAGGGGGGACATTGAAATCATAGGGGGATGGACTTTGAGTGTAGTTGGCTGGTGCAAGGTATAGATTCCTCATGGTTGGAGCAAGGAGTTGCAGCAGCATGATTTCCCTGAGAGACTGGTCAGTGAAGGCTCAAAAGCGGTCCTAAAGGAAAGATAAAAAATGATGCAGAATACATGGGCGAAAAACAAGTACGAAAAATAGGATTGTTAATGGTCCTATGAAGGGAAGTAGCCAGGTATACCAATATATATATTTTTAGCTAGTAGTCCCATGAATTTGATTGATGTTCTCTAATCTTTGTGGCCCTTTCTGTTAATTTTTGGGCAACATCCCTGAGTGGGCCAGACTGACTGACATAATAACAACATTCTTCTTCCAGAAAGAGGCATAGACCTCCTTTCTCTGCAGTTAGGAGGTCTAGTCCTCTTTGATTTTGGAGGGTGACAGCTGCTAGTGAATCTATCTGATCTTGAATTTGAACTAAACTTTTGGCAATGTCACCTAGGCTTTCTTGTAGGTCCTGAGACAGGATTTCAAAATATGATAGAGCAGTGGTTAAGCCCCTATGCCAGTCCCAACCCTTGCTGTGAGGGTTATGAGGAGAGGGATTATTTGGCCTGCTCTTTTGTGTCAGATATGATGGGTTATGGGGACAGGTAAAGACTGATTATTGGGGTTACAACTACATTGGATGACAGTACAGGTTCCTGTCCAGTTGGTTGGGAGGCAGATGTATGTTTCCCCCCGAGAGGAAGAAAAATTCCTGATCATGGAGACAAGCTGAAAGGTGTAGAGAGAAGAGTGAACTTAAGGGTATGAGGTTCCTTTTCCGGGTTCCGCACTCCAAACCAAGAGGGTAGTCACCATGACGCTACCGATAAGAGGAGACAAATGAGTGATTGAGATTCTATTGGAGTGAAAGTTTGTGGGAAAGCTAGAATGGGCTGTTATTCAAGGAGAAGAGAAGGAGAGGAGCAGCTGAAGCCTCGGATGGTTGGTTAAGAAGTAAAATGGACTGGCTGTAGGAAATAACCATTGGCTTCTGGGGAGACCTGATAGTCAAACCTTTGGGACCAATGGCCATTCAGCAGTTGTAGGTTAACTGTGGTGTTGCAAGCTGATGATGGGAGTTGGCCTGTAGTTATATTTCCCTGTGACCTTACAAAGCATAAAGGGGCTTGGACGATTAGTGGAGTGTGTGGAGTGATAGGACCTGTGACCGGGATGGAGGAAGAGCTACCTCAGTAAGACGTTGAATATAAATACAGAAAAGAAGGGAGGCTTGATTTGCCTGGCCTGTAGGATAATTACCTAGAAGGGTGTCTGCCTTTCCCAAAAATATAGTTCCCTTTTCCTTTTTGTAAGCTAGAGTGATTTTTGCCTGATTCCATCTCCTGATTGGTATAGAGATGGTGGTATACCCTGAAGAGGAGAGGGAAAGGCAGAGCCTGCAATTCCTGGCTAAGGTTGGATTGGCCTCATTTAGGAGGGAATGGGTAAAGTTAAGTGTTCATTCAAGATGAGTGGATGTGAGAAAATTCCTTATGGGATTAGGAGAAGAGGGTTGGAATAGGATTGTCCCAAGCAGGAGAAAGGGTGTGTTCAGGATCTAGAAAGAAGAAAAATCTCGTCCCATGGATAATTGAAGTCCCCTTGTAGAGGAGAGTCCCATAGAAAGGTGAGAATTCGGATTCGAAGGGAGAGGGGGGCAATATGTAGGACTTGTATTGGGAGAGGAGATGGGCTTTCAGGGAAGTCAGAGTTGGTAGGGTCAGTACATAGGGGGCACAAGCAGGGATGCTCACTCATTCGTCCTCTTCTGGGAAGCAGGTAAGGTGGAGTCTGGCGGGTCCGATCTGGTGGCTGTGATACTTAGGGGATTCCAGCTTGCTCGATGGTGGTGTGCTGGGGACAGGTTTTAATCTGGAAAGGTGGAACCATGGGACATGCCCTGATAGTTTAGCTGCAGTTGGGGTAGTTAGGAGTACCTGATTGTGTCGGGGCATGGGGCTCCCTTTTCCGAGTCCCGCACAGGAAAGAGAGCTTGACCGGGTTCCTTCAAGTAGAGGCGCTTTGGGATTGAGAAATGAAAGACAGACACAGAAATAGAAAGGAAAGCTGGGCCTGGGTGGGCTTCTGTCCTCTTCTGGCGGAGAGGCAGAGAGACCAAGTCCCAAAGCAGCGTGTTTATTTTATAGTCCCAATTCCCCAAAATATCAGAAGGTTTCACCAAAACTCAAGATAAGGGAGGTATTTCCGGTGCTTGACTGGATTTACATAATAAAAACCCATTCCCGCACCTGGGCTTTTTTTTTTCTTTCTTTTTTTTTCTTTTTTTTTTATTAAATCTTTATTGTTCAGATTATTACATTAGTTACTCTTTTTTCCCACCATAACTCCCCTCCACCCAGTTCCCACCCCACCCTCCGCCCTCACTCCCCACCCACTGTCCTCATCCATAGGTGCACGATTATTGTCTAATCTCTTCATTCACCCCCACACCCCTTTCCCCCGCCCCAAGAATAGTCAGTCCATTCCCATTCTATGTCCCTGATTCTATTACAATCACCAGTTCATACTGTTCATCAGATTATTTATTCACTTGATTTTTAGATTCACTTGTTGATAGATGTGTATTTGTTGTTCATAATTTGTATCTTTACCTTTTTCTTCTTCTTCCTCTTCTTAAAGGATACCTTTCAGCATTTCATATAATACTGGTTTGGTGGTGATGAACTCCTTTAGCTTTTTCTTATCTGTGAAGCTCTTTATCTGGCCTTCACTTCTGAATGATAGCTTTGCTGGATAAAGTAGTCTTGGTTGTAGGTTCTTGCTATTCATCACTTTGAATATTTCTTGCCACTCCCTTCTGGCCTGCAAAGTTTCTGTTGAGAAATCAGCTGACAGTCGTATGGGTACTCCCTTGTAGGTAACTGATTTTCTTTCTCTTGCTGCTTTTAGGATTCTCTCTTTGTCTTTTGCTCTTGGCATTTTAATTATGATGTGTCTTGGTGTGGTCTTCTTTGGATTCCTTTTGTTTGGGGTTCTCTGTGCTTCCTGGACTTGGAAGTCTATTCCTTTCACCAGGTAGGGGAAGTTTTCTGTCATTATTTCTTCAAATAGGTTTTCAATATCTTGCTCTCTCTCATCTTCTGGCACCCCTATAATTCTGATGTTGGTACGCTTGAAGCTGTCCCAGAGGCTCCTTACACTATCTTCGTATTTTTGGATTATTTTTTCATTTTGCTTTTCCAGTTGGGTGTTTTTTGCTTCTTCGTATTTCAAATCTTTGACTTGATTCTTGCGATCCTCTGGTCTGCTGTTGGGAGTCTGTATAATGTTCTTTATTTCAGTCAGTGTATGCTTAATTTCTAGTTGGTCCTTTATCACAACATCGAGGGTCTCATTAGATTTCTTGAGGATCTCACTACATTTATCGGCGGTCTCACCAGTCTTCTTGAAGATCTCACTACATTTATCGGCAGTCTCACCAGTCTTTTAGAGGGCCTTATTAAATTTATCGGCGGCTTCTAGACAGTTCTTTAAAGACCTTAAAAGTGTGATTTTGAACTATATATCCAACAGTTTGCTTTCCTCCAATTCTGTCGTTTGTGTCCTGTTTCTTTGTCTCGGCATTTTTTTATGCTTCGCTGTGTCGATAGAGTGCCTTTCTGTACTAAGTGTCCCAGTTACCTGAGGTAGACACTCTTGGTGCACCCCCTTGTGGGCTTTGTGCACAGTCTTGTAGTTAAGCCTTGATTGTTGTAGTTATCACTGTGAGGAATTGACCTCCAGGCCAATTGGCTGTGAGAATCAGCTGTGTCTGCAGTGGGAGAACTTCTGTGCTGGAGATACCCCTCTGGGGCTAGACTTGCTTTGATGGGGCTTTGGTGCTCACTGAGTCTGCCCCCTGAGTGTGTCTTTTATGGTTCCACAGAGCTGAAAACTGGATGGTCCCACTCTGACCTCTGGGCTTCCTGGCTCCTGGATCTCTATGGAGGTGCTAATCTAGCCTTTGCCTGAGGCTATCCAGCAAAAGTCTCCCTGCAGGGCTTGGGCGGGGCAGGTCCCACGGGATCAACAGGGTGGGGTTAGCAATTGTGGCTGCTCTCAGCCTTGCCCTCAGAGGCTCTGCTTCTCAGTGTCCCAGTAATCGCTGCAAGCCCCTCAGAGAGAAAGCTGCCCTAGGGTTCTGAGCGATGCCAGACAGTCCCGCTTCTCCCGTATGAGTTTGGGTCCCTAGAGACTCGCCCGGAACTGGAGCTCAGAGCCTGAGACTCCCTCCCGATTGAAAACGACAACCGCGCCCTCAGCAGCCAGCCCGCTCCGCACGCACTCCGAACCTTAGTATTTTACTTCAGCACTGCGCCTCCTCTGAGCCTCGGTATGCTTTTCTCTTTCCTCCTAGTTGTAGAACTTCCACTCAGCCAGTCTTCCTGTGGTTCTGGATAATGTCCGTTCTGTCTTTTAGTTGTATTTTTGTAGTGGGTGTTCGAGGCAGCAAACTCCGGTGTTTACCTATGCCGCCATCTTGGTTTCTCTCCCCGCACCTGGGCTTTGAAGAGTTGAGTTAAAGGGCATTCTCACCTTTTGGCCAGAAATGCCCCCAAGGAAGGGCTATGCCCAAGCCTTGGGTTCAGTCAACATAACTTAAAGAAAGCCATGGCGCCTTCCCTGGCAGGGGGCCTCCCACACCTGATAAGGGCCTTACCAATGGGTCCGTAAATTATTTGATGAATGGATTTTCCTTAGGAGGACCCAGTCCCCTGGCTGTAGAGGAGTAGGGGGATTTCTCCCATAAAAGGTTGAGGGAGGACCTGATCAGCATGCTCTCTCAGGAATTGATGGACAAGATTTAAAATGGGGAAATAGCCTCCTAAAGGGGTCCCTGTGAAAGGGAAAAGTTTCCTAATAAGAAGGGTCTTCAATACATGAGTTCAAAGGGACTAAGAAAGGAGGGTGTGCGGGAGTGGGGGGTGCTTTAATGCACATAAGGGCTGGAGGTAGGAGAGTAGTCCAGGCTTCTTTAGTTTTCAGAGTTAATTTAGTTAGATGAGACTTGATTAAGGAACTTGCCCTTTCTACCTTGCCTGAGGATGGGGCCAGTAGGGGGTGTATAAGTTCCACTGGATATTGAGAGTGGAAGAGACCTATTGAGTTATTTGAGGTATGAAAGCAGGTCTATTATCTGATTGTAATGAGGTGGGGAGGCCGAATCTGGGAATGATATGCTAAATGAGAGCTTGTGTCACCTTGGGGGACTTTTCAGACACAGTGGGGAATGCTTCTACCCAGCCTGAGAAGGCATCTACCAGGGTTAAGAGATAGTTGGTTCTTTTAATAGGGGGCATTGAGTGAAGTCAATTTGCCACTCTTGTCCAGGGATTTGACCTATTGCCTGATGAGTGGGGAAAGAAGGAGGTCTAACATGTCCTTGAGGAGCTACTGAGTAAGAAGTAGAACAGGTTTGGGTGATATCATGCAGTAGGGGGGCTAGGCTAGGATATGTGATGAGGGGTTTTAGGAGTTGTAAAAGCGATCTGTATCTTATAAGGATACAGGGAATTGTAAATAGCTCATAAGATGTCGTGGGCCTGTTCCTGGGGAAGGATATATTTTCCCTGAAATTTTAACCATGGATCTTCCCGAGTGGCCCCAAGAGCTAATAGGGACTGAAGTTCCTCTGGAGTGTATTTGGGTGTTATATGAAGTACTATAGCAAAGTGTTGGGGAGACGGGGGCTTCCTCTGAGCCACTGCCTTGGCCGTGGTCTGCTTTGTTATTTCCCTGTCTTACAGGATCATTCCCAACCTGGTGTCCTTTGCAGTGAATGACTTTTAAGAAGGCGGGAAAAGGGGAGAGAGATTCCTAAATACCAAGCAGGAAGAACTGTTGAGGTTTTCAATGATAGTGTCAAGGACTGTGAATGAGCAGTGGAAAAAAGTCTAGGCTCCAATCTAAGGACTTAAGCAACAGGAGAGAGTCTGGGTGGGGTCCCTTCGGAAGTTAGGGGCGATCAGGTCCTGACTCACTGGACACACTTTCCTACAATTTTCACAAACCTTTCTACCCATTCACAAATAACCAGCTTTAGCCAAAAAGTAAACAACCATATTTCTTAGATTGACATGTATGAGCACACTTTAAACACACTCTTACTTTCAAGAAAATATACCTTCAACAAAGTACAAGAGACCTTCTATAATAAAAGCTAATAGCACGCAAGTTTAAAACCTGTCTAGCAATCAATGTTTCAGTATTTTATGCTATTTTAAAGTACTTAGATGTTTATCATTTAACCCAGTAATGCTCCAAAGCTTATTTTTTTAAATTTCTTTATTGGTTAAGGTATTACAAATGTGTCCTCATCCCCCCATTAACCCCCAACCTCCCCCTGCCACACACACACTCATGTTCTCATCCCCCTGTTGTCCATGTCCATTGGTTTGGCTTATATGCATGCATACAAGTCCTTTGGTTGATCTCTTCCCCTTACCCCCACCCTCCCCTACTTTCCCTCTGGGGATTGATAGTCTGATCGCTGTTTCTCTGTCTCTGGATCTGTCCCTGTTCATCAGTCTATGTTGTTCTCTATATTCCACAAATGAGTGATATCATGTGGTATTCATCTTTCTCTGACTGGCTTATTTCACTTAGCATAATGCTCTCCAGTTCCATCCATGTTGTTGCAAATGGCAAGAGTTCCTTCTTTTTTACCGCAGCGTAGTATTCCATTGTGTAGATGTACCACAGTTTTCTAATCCACTCATCTGCTGATGAGCACTTAGGCTGTTTCCAGATCTTAGCTATGGTGAATTGTGCTGCTATGATCATAGGGGTGCATATATCCTTTCTGATTGGTGTTTCTGGCTTCTTGAGATATATTCCTAGAAGTGGGATCACTGGGTAAAATGGGAGTTCCATTTTTAGTTTTTTGAGGAAACTCCATACTGTTCTCCACAGTGGCTGCACCAGTCTGCATTCCCATCAGCAGTGCAGAAGGGTTCCTTTTTCTCCACATCCTATCCAACACTTGTTGTTTGTTGATTTGTTGATGATAGCCATTCTGGCAGGTGTGAGATGATACCGCATTGTTGTTTTGATTTGCATCTCTCGTATAATTAGTGACTTAGAATGCTCCAAAGCTTTTAAGTTACCAAAGACTTTGGAAAATTATGTAGAGGCCTATGACACTGGAGAAAAGGTGGGGGGGAAGGGAGCAGGTCCTGTAGCCTGTTCTAGGACTGCAGTTTCCAAGCCTCCAGCCCCTTGGATTTAAAACTTCCACATTTTTCCTTAGAGATAACATGCTAAGGTTTGGGTGATAATGAATTCAGCTTCTGATAATAGCAGGACTGTTAAGTAAGCTTTTGCAGTTTTGCAGTAAAGAAAGTTATTCTTTGGGAAGGTGGGGTGGTGAGAAGGCACTGAAATGAAAGCAATTTTTTTGAACATTAAAGGGGTGAGAATGCTGGCCTTGGGATCTAAAGGCTCAGTGGGGGTCCCTTCAGTGTGTCATAGAGGGGCTTTTCCAAAAGACTAAAGTTGGAGACCCAGATACAAAAGTACTCAACAAGCCCAAGAAAGGAGAGTATATCTTCTCTAGAGGAGGAGACAGTCATAGAAGAGATAATATGTTTACGGTCTGAGGTAATGGCTTGACTTTGTGGGGTGAGAGTGAAACTGAGGTAAGTTACTGTGGTTTGGGACAACTGGTCTTTATGAGGGGATGAACAGTAGCCCTGGTTGGGCATCAAGGTAGAATGAGGAAAGAGGGGATAAAGGGGGTATTTAGTAAGATGCAGTATAGAGGTGAGGTGGCTAATGGCTGTGAGTCTAATCCATCAACCCCCATAATAGAGACCGAGGAGGGGATAAGGGTATCAAGAAGTTTGGGGAGGGCAGAATGAGTGGCCCCAGTGTCAATTAAAAAGGAGATTGCAGCTGGCATGGCTCAGTGGTTGAGCGTCAACCTACGAACCAGGAGGTCACGGTTCGATTCCTGGTCGGGGCACATGCCCAAGTTGTGGACTCAATCCCCAGTGTGGGGTATGCGGGAGACAGTCGATCAGTGATTCCCTCTCATTGTTGATGTTTCTCTCTCTCTTCTTCTTCTCTCTCTCTCTCCCTTCCTCTCTGAAATCAATAAAATATATATTAAAAAAGAAAAAGGAGATCAGCTTAACTGCCACCACAATTGTTACCCGAGGGTCTGTCCTGGTGATGTAAGTCTGTGGGGCCATGTCAGGGCCTGGGCAGCTTCAGTCTTTGGTGGCCAGTCCCAGGAGGTCTGGGAGCTCCAAACCGGATCCAGAGGGTGGCCTTGCTGGACTGGCCAAGGTCCGACCTGGAGAGGCCAGACTACAGTCTGATTTCCAGTGGCCTTCCTTCCACACCTTGGGCAGGGCCCAGGCCAGGGTGTTGGGTTTGCACAGGACTTGGCCCAGTGTCCTTCCTTGTTGCATTTGAAGCATGGGCTTAGAGGAGGCTTAGCCCCTGACTTAGAGGTTTGTGAGAGTGGTGGCTAAGAGCTTAAAGGCCTTCTTCAGGGCCTCAGCCTTTGGCCCGATCTCGCTTTTGTTTTTGGATTTGGGTCTCCTCATCTCTTATTATTAAAGACCTTAAAGGCCAAGTTAACAAGGCCTTTTTGAGGTGTTTGTGGACCTGTGTCTATTTTTTGAATTTGCAGCATATGTCAAGGGCTGATTCGGAAATAAAATGGGTGTTCAGAAAAGGGTTCCCTCTGGGGAGGTGTGGTCTAATGTGGTCAATTTCTGTAAGGCCTCAGTGAGGCGGGAGAGGAAGAGAGCTGAGTTTCAACAGGGCCCTGAGTGATTTTATTGTTTGTCATAGTTGACTCCCTATGGGCATCCTTTTTTAGTCCAGCAATGAGACAGGTGATTATAGGGCTACAGAGCCGGCGCCTTGGAGAATTAACCTGATAGTCCCGTCTGGGGTCAGTTCAGGGGACTGCATCACCCCAAACTGGGTTGACTACCATGTCCTGTCTATGGAGGGCATCAGCATGGTCCTGAGCTGCTAGCCAGATGTGCTCCTTCTCCTCTGGGTTTAGAGAGGAGGACAGGATGATGTAGATGTTGTGCCAGATCAGGTCATAGGACTGGGTCAGGTACTCAAATTCCTTAGTAAAGGTGGTCAGGTCGATGGGAAAAGACCTGAGATGCCTTTCAATCTGTGAAGGTTGGGCATGGGATGTGCACCCAGACAATACCCCCAGTTCCTGCTACCTCCCTCAGGGATAGAATGGGAGCGGGAATAGAAGTGGCTGTTGAGAGGGCAGTCTTTGGGTGGCCGGAGAGTGAGTGTTAGGTGAGTGTATTACAGCTCGAGTTCTTGGTATTTGGACTCACAGGGACTGGGGAGAAGGTGGTTGCTAGTTAGGAGGGTCTGGGTTTGGGAATCTACTACAGCTGAGGAAGGGGGTGCATAAGCGTGTGGAGGTTGGTTGCTGGGTCAAAAGTAGATTTAGAATCAGAAGTGTTAGGGGTATGATGTTTTGTGTGAAAGGGGAGGTTCTGACAGGTAGAGCAGGGCTGACAGAGGGTTGAGACTGGTGGGTGACAAAGGCCTGGACATAGGGAATCTGACCATTTTCCATTTCAGTAACAGCAATTATCTAAATCATGAAATGTGTTAAAATCAAAAGTTTTCACGCCATCGAGACTCATTATTTAGTTTATACTGTGGAGGCACTTGGACCTGATCTCCCCCATAAGTGTGCAGAAGAAGTGTGGCGTGGCCCACAAGAGAGGAAAGGTGAGTGACAGACCACAAATCCAAAGTTCTTTTTAGGGCAGGCTAAAAAAATCACCACGAGAAACAAGAGGTGACCCTCCGAACTGGGTGTGACCAGTCCAGAAGGACCCAAAGCCAAATGGCTGAGGAGTCTTCTGGCCTAGTGCTAGGACTTTCGAGATGAAAGGACTTTCGAGAAGTCAGAGAGAGTGGGCAGAAGACTCGAGATAAGGGAAACTGTGGAAGTCACTCACCCAGAGAAGAATGGCTGGTATGGGGTGGAGGGTCAGCAATGGAGGAGAGGTTCCTGATCTGGTGTCCTCCTTGGCTGGTTCTGGTAAGCCTGTAAGAGAGGGAGGCCTAATCAAGGCTGGCAATCATGTCACTTGAGTAGGATTCAGAGGTAAGCCCAGGACCAGCTGCCGCTGCCTACTGCTCTTTGAGTAGCAAACTCAGGGTGACCGAAGCCAGGGTGGTGGATCCCCTTCCCTATGGAACCTCCGGGATTTTGGTACCAGATGTTAGGGTCATCAATTGAGGAACACATGAGGCCAAAAGTGGTAAAGCATTATAAATGTATTACATCACGTGGAAAACCAGATGGGTAGAGCCCACAAATGGCGCCAGCACCCAGGAACCGGGAGTCAGAGATTTTAAAGGACTCTAGGCAGGCTTTCCGGGCATAGCATTTTCTGGGTGGGTCCAGATCCTGCAAAGGTCTGGAGGGGAAGGATAATGGTCTTAGCAAGTGGAATGTGGTCTAAGCAAGTGGGATGTGGTCTAAGCAAAAGGGAATGTCAGTTGTGAAGTGGTCTAAAGGTCAATTCCCAGGGGAGGGGGTATCAATTCAATTATTTGATCAAACCTAACAAATGTTTAATTAAATGTCCAGAAAACATAACATTAGAAAAGTAGTCAATTGCATCTCAGCTCAGTTCTTGTATAGTTATATATGAATTCTATTTAATGAGGAATGTGTGTGCCTTTTAATATATTTGATGTGATGTAGTGTGGATATGCCAAAACAGAACCTAGCAGAAGTCTTAAAATAGCCCTGGCCACAAAAAAGGCTAGGGTTTGTCAAAGAGCCCTCATTCATTCATTCATCCATTCAATAAGCACCTCACAGAGTAAGCCAGCAGAGCCATGAGTGGGGCCCTGATGTTAGGGACAGAAATAGAATATTGGAAACTAACTATAATTATAAGAAATATTAATCATGCTCTGTTAACTGTGATTGTTCTTTTCTGATTAGAGAAAGCACATTTCCACCTCACTGGGAGCTAGCATCAGAATGCAGTCCATCCTCCTGTCCCAAGAACTGCTCATCATTACGGAAAGATTTACAATCTCGTGGCTGAAACAATTTAGTCCCAGGGGCACCTGCTCTTTACAACCCCCAGCCTATTACCTGTAATCTGGTCCCCGGGTGCCTGGAGGCGCCCGCCCTCTGTGACACTCCCCCTCCAGACCACATGACTTATAAGCTGTAATAATTATTCCATGCCCACTTTCCCATACCTGTAATTCCTCCTTTCCTTTGTAATCTTTGTCCTTCTACCCAATATAAGCAGCTGGCTTATGGAGGAGTGCAGAACAGGTTTTTGTGAATGACCTGCTGCTCTCCATATTGCCAGAATTATTGGAATAAATGCTCATATATGATTCAACCCTGTCTCTGATTAATTGGCTGAAGTAGGGACAGGCTGCCGAACCCCTTGGTTGCCCGGTTACCCAAGGGGCAGCTCAGAGTCACCGCCTCCCTGTGGCCCTCATCTCCTGGTAACCTGTCTTGAACTTCATTCTTTCATCCATCTCCCCCAGGGCAGGGTCTCTCCTGTACACATGGGGAAAACGGGAGTTCAGAGAGTGCAGGGCAGGCCTGAGGTCACAGAAATTCACCTCATTCGTGGCAGAGCCAGGATTTGCACCCACACCTTCAGCTGTACCTCTCTTGGAAGTGAGCAGGCCTGCACTCCCCAGGGTCCCTCTCTGAGCTCATGAATATTTACACAGCTGATCCAGGCCTTTCCTTCCAGAAGTCTGCAAGGAAGCTGGTTAGAGTCATGTGGCACCAAATTCATGTTCTAATTTTAACATCACTCACATACTACCACCATCTGCCTCCCCTTCTCCTTTCTGCAAGGGATGTTTTGCCTGCTGGGAGCATACCACAGCCCCAGCTCTCTTGTCTGTTACTTGGAATGAGTCATCTTTTGGAGGGCTCTTCGTAATGTGGGTGACTTGTTCTGGGGTCCCTAACAGAGGTTTCCCCAAGTATGCAGAGTACCCACCCACTTAGCTGGAGGCTGGTGGCCTTAGTCCCTGTTGTCCATGACCCTTAGAATTAAATTCAACCATTCCCAAGGCCTGTCAAGCCTTGCCCTTTTTGCTGACTCATATCCCTCAACTTTTTCCCTCCCTCTCCCCACTCTAGCCTAGGATTCCCAAATAAAATATAGAATGCCACCCTGGCCAGTGTGGCTCAGTTGGCTGGGCGTCATATTATCAACGCAGACAGTTAGAGTTATTAATATAAGAAAGAAAGCAAAAGGGAATTAAATAATTTTCATAAACTGGGAAGCAGGAACAAGTAACAGAACAGAATTTCCATCTAGCTTACTGGTACACAGACCATTAACACACTCTGCAGCGGTTCTCAACCTGTGGGTCGCAACCATCGGAAAACACATATAGCATATCAGATATTTACATTACGATTCATAACAGTGGCAAAATTACAGTTATGAAGTAGCAACGAAAATAATTTTATGGTTGGGGGTCACCACAACATGAGGAACTGTATTAAAGGGTCGCGGCATTAGGAAGGTTGAGAACCACTGCCTAGTGGGACTGCTCTAGGGGGCCTGCCCGGGAGAAGTCAATCCCGGAAGAGGACAGGAAGCCTCCTTAGAAATGCTAAAAGCTCCAGGCCCAGCATGGCTCAGTAGTTGAGCATAGACCTAAGAACCACAGTTCCATTCTCGGGTCAGGGCACATGCCTGGGTTACCAGCTCATCCCCAGTAGGGGGCATACAGGATACAGCTGATCAATGATTCTCCCTCATCATTGATGTTTTTATCTTTCTCTCCCTCTCCCTTCCTCCTTGAAATCAATAAAAATATATAGTTATAAAGAAATGCTAAAAGCCAGGTACTGGGTGTAAGGGAGGAAATTCCTCTTCTGGGCACACGTGCAATAAGAATTAGATGATGTGCCCTAGACGATTTTGGTTAAGTGGATAGAGCATCGGCCTGAGGACCGAAGGGTCCTGGGTTCGATTTCGGTCAAGGGCACATCTGAGGTTACAGGCCCTGGTCAGAGTGCATGCAGGAGGCAATCAATTGATGTGTTTCTCTCACATTGATGTTTCTCTCTCTCTTTCCCTCTCTCTTCCACTCTCTCTAAAAATTAATGGAAAAATATCCTCAGGTGAGGATAAAAAAAAAAAGAATTAGATGATGTTATGAAACTTTTGGACACTTGCAACGAAGTCAGGGTGACGAAATAGAGGGACAGGGCCTAGTATGGGAACAATTGGAAAGGTAACTGGATTATAGAGCATGAAACCCCAAGCCACACCTGCGAAAAGTTAGGAATTTGGGTTGGATAATTTAAATCAGGGGTCCTCAAACTACGGCCCGCGGGCCACATGCAAATACAAATATTGTATTTGTTCCCGTTTTGTTTTTTTATTTCAAAATAAGATATGTGCAGTGTGCACAGGAATTTGTTCATAGTTTTTTTTTAAACTATAGTCCGGCCCTCCAACGGTCTGAGGGACAGTGAACTGGCCCCCTGTTTAAAAAGTTTGAGGACCCCTGATTTAAATGGTCTTTGTCCTCTGCCTGACTAGAAGATATATGGCGGGGTTTCAGACTGCCTCCTGGGAGTGCTTCTAGAGCCTGCCCACCCTGTAGAGCCCCGAGGGTGTATTAATTCCTCGTAATTCACAATAAAATCTTACCCTCATGTTAAACTTCTGCGTGTGCATTTGGAATTCCCTTCCTCACTTCACCACAAAAGGACCTATTGCACACACGGACAATCCCATGCACCCAAAGGTCACTGATTTGATTCCTGGTCAGAGCACATGGCCAGGTTGCAGGTTCAGAGGTGCCTACGGCAACTGGTAGATGTTCCTCTCTCTGTTCCTCTGCCTTTCTCTCTCTCTAAAAAGAAAATCAATAAAAACATTCAAAAATGAAATAAAATACAGAATGCCCACTTAAATTGAATAAACAATGAATAATGTTTTAGCATAACTATGTCCCATGCAACATTTGGGACATACTTATACTAAAAAATTATTCGCCATTAATCTGAAATTCTAATTTCAGAAATTTAACTGGATGCCCTATTTATACAGGGTAGGACAAAAGTAGGTTTACAATTGTTGGTATGAAAAATAATACAATGATTAATAAATAATACAGGAATAAACTTTGTTTTGTATACTCACAACTGCAAACTTACTTTTGCCTCACCTTGTATATTGTTTTTATGTTAAGGTTGCTGGTTTTGGGCAAATAGGTCCTTTTTCGAAGTGAGGAAGGAATTCCAAATGCACACGCAGAAGTTTAAGTGGGAGGGTAAGATTTTACTGTGAATTAAGGGGAATTAATACACAGCGGGTACCGAGAGGGTGCTGCGGCAGGCTCTAGAAGCACTGAACCTTGGTTAATCCTCCATATATCTTGGTTTAGGCAAAGGACAAAGGACCATTTAAATTATCCAACCCAAATTCCTAATTTTTCTGGCTTGGATTGGGCCCTCCTCCCAGTAAATTCTACTGGGGTTTCATATCCTCAGGCTTTTGCGCTCAAAGCAATATATAAATATAAATACATCAACACCGATACCTACAGCTCTTATATCTCT
>NW_005871069.1:8077503-8110704 GCF_000147115.1 Myotis lucifugus
TATACAATATATAAAAAAATAAAATATAAGATAGTGTATCCATTATATTTTACTTGAGTTTATTTCCAGAAGACGGAAGGGGACGAGGGTATAGGAGTTTAGAAACACCAATGAGAGAGAAACATCGATCAGCTGCCTCCTGCACACCCCCCACTGGGGATGTGCCAGCAACCAAGGTACATGCTCTTGACCAGAATCCAACCTGGGACCTTTCAGTCCGCAGGCCGACACACTCAGTCCGCTGAGCCAAACCGGTCAGGGCCCAGTCATCTTTTTGATTGTTCCCACACTAGGCCCTGCCCCTCATTTTCATCACCCTGACTTCCATGGCTCCTGCTCTGAGCAGAGGAATTTCCTCCCCCACCTCCAGTACCAGGCTTTTAGTATTTCTAAGGAGGTTTCCTGTCCCCTTCCAACTGGTGGCAGCCCACTTAGAGTACTTTAATGGGTCTGTGTACCAATAAGCTAGATGGAAATTCTGTTCTTTGTTCCTGCTTCCCAGTTTATAAAAATTATTTAATTCCTTTTGCTTTCTTCCTTATATTAATGACTATAACTGCTATGCAGACTTTAACATGTAATGGTTTTTTTTCTAATTACTGTTAACATACAATATCATATTAGTTTCAGGTGTACAGCATAGCAGTTAGACATTTATATACCTTACGAAGTGATCACCCTAATAAGTCTAGTACCCATCTGACACCATACATCATTATTACAATTTTATTGATTATACTCCCTATGCATCCCCATGACTTTTTGTAACTACCAATTTGTATTTTTTTAAAACATATATTTTTTATTGATTTCCGAGAGGAAGGGAGAGGAAGAGAGAGATAGAAACATCAGTGATGAGAGACAATCATCAATCGACTGCCTCCTGCAATGCCCCACACCAGGGATCGAGCCCACAACCAGGGTATGTGTGTGACCTCCTGGTTCATAGGTCAATGCTCAACCACTGAGCCACACTGGCTAGACCTAATTTGTACTTAATTGCTTCTCCTTTTTCACCCAGCCTCCCAACCCCCCCTCCCATCTGGCAACCATCAAAATGTTCTATTGGGTGCCCTATATTTTTATTTGCTATCTCTGCCGACCCTACTTCAGTACACTGTCCTCTTGCTCTTTCACAATTACCATCAGCACCCCCACCTCAGGGCCTGTGCGTGTGCTGTTCCCTCAGCCTGGAACACTCCTCCTGCCCCATCTTTGCTAACTCCTTGACACCGAAATGCTCAACTCAAATGTTGCCACTGCAGTAAAATTTTTCCTGACCATCAAACTGAAGTAGTGTCCCCATTACCACCATTATTCTCTCTCCTATGATCGTGTTTTATGTTCCTCATGGCACTTGGAGCTATCTCTGAAATACTCCTGTTTTTTCCATGTCCCCCACTACAAAGTCAGCTCCATGAGAGAATCTGAGTCTGTCTAGCAGAGGCTACACACATGTTTGTTGGATGTTGTTAAATACCTAACTAAAAGTGCCCCTGCAAGAGAGGTTTCATTTGCCCACACTGCAGCTGGAGAATCCAAAGATCAGAGCGGTGGGTAACCCATCCTTGGCCTCCAGCTGGCCTTTTATATACCAGGAACTCTTCCCAGTATTTTGCATTAATTAACTTATTTAATCTCAAATCAGCCCAATGATGGAGGCACTATTATTACCAAAGTAAAGAAACTGAGGCACAGAGAGGTTTAGCAACTTGGCCATATAGCTCATTAGAAGTGGAGTCAGGATTTGAACTCAGGCCTCCAGAGCCTGCATGTAGAAAACAGTGGCCTGGTCCAATCCCTCACTTCACTCATTTAAATATTTACAACAGATCCACTGAAGCTCTGCCCAGCCATATAACCTCAACACTCTCCTGACCTTAGCCATGCCCTTCCTTGTTACCACCAACACCCACCCAGCACACACACAGTTCCTTGCCCTCTCCTTGATCACTTTTGCACGTGTTGCTCCCTCTGCTTGGGAATCCTTCCTTCTTTCTTTTGTCCACCAGAGAAACCTTTTACTAGTCCAGTGATAGCGAACCTATGACATGCATGTCAGAGGTGACACGCGAACTCATGTTGGGTGACACGCATCGACAGAGACAAAAAATTGCATAATTCAAATATTTGTCTCTCGCAACGGCCAGAGTTGGGCATCACTCGAGTAATATTATTACTCACGTTACTCATGATCCATAATGCAATTCTAAAACCGGATGTAAACATGTACATCGGTGTTGCGTAGCAAAGATACATAGTGAAAACATCCAAGAAACATTGTTCCAATATTGACATTAATATAAAAAGGTTAAGAATTGCACTATAAAGAGATTAATCTTTACTCATGACATTTTATTTTTACTCGAGTGACAAAATGCCCAATTCTGGAAATGGCCTCGTTATTGTCAACATGTGCCTCGGGTAAGCTTCCCGTGCGTTCGGGTGCATTCGGCAAATGGACGCACTTGATCGCCATGTTCGTTAGGAGACAGGAGTGGGAGGGTTAGAAGAAAAAGATATACAGTGCAACAGTGCTCGACGAGACATTCTGCGTGTTGGATAATTGATTACAGCACCATATATTTGTTGGTTATACATACTATCTTTGAATTGTTTTGCACCAGGAGTCAGTGCAACAACACTGCAAAAAGTTAATAGGTAAGAAACCTATCAACCTTTTATAAAAAACACTGTGATTTATATTTATATATTTTTTGCAGGCTTGTGATGGAGAATCAAAAAAATAAAAAAGCAAGATTGAATGATAAAGGAAGTGGAAGTAGCAGTAGCCGACCCTTTCAAGACATATGGACCTAGATGTACGGGATTGTCGACAGAAACAACAGATCATTGTGCATACTGTGTAATGAAACGGTAGTAAGCAGAACGTGGAATGTAAAGAGACATTTTGAAACTAATCATTGTCAGCTCTTGAAAAAAAGTATCAATGAAAGGAAGGAATACATTTCTAGGCAGCTACACCTCTATAAAAGTCAATCAAATTCCATCATTAAATTTGTAAGATGCTCTACAAATTTAACATCAGCAAGTTACTGTATTGCTCACTCCATAGCTCAGCATGGAAAAGCCCTCAGTGACGGAGAATTTATTAAGGAAACATTTCTAAGATGTGCACCAGCTCTATTTCACGATATGAAAAATAAAGATGATATTATTAAAAGAATTTCTGAGTTACCACTCAGTAGAAATACTATCAAAGACAGAATAATAGATCTTAACAAAAATGTACAACATCAGTTTAAAAAAGACTTAAATAGTTGTAAATATTTTTCGATTTCTCTTGATGAAACTACTGATGTCACATCAAATGCTCGGTTGGCCATTATTGCTAGATATTCTGATGGTCTCACAATGAGAGAAGAGTTGATAAAGTTAGAATCAGTGCCAATAAGTACATCAGGAAACGAAATATGTAAGGTTGTTATAAAAACATTCAGTGACCTAAACATTGATAGCTCTAAAATTGTGTCAGTCACGACAGATGGGGCACCAAATATGGTGGGAAAAAATGTGGGATTCCTGAAATTGTTTATGGAAGCTATTAGACATCCACTTGTACCTTTTTATTGCATTATCCATCAGGAGGTGTTGTGTGCAAAATCAGGATTCTCAGAATTGAATGATTTAACGTCAGTTGTAACAAAAATTGTGAATTTTATAGCTTCTCGACCCCTTCACAAGCGAGAATTTTCTGCACTTTTACAGGAAGTTGATTCAACCTACAGTGGACTACTCATGTTCAATAATGTGAGATGGCTGAGTCGAGGTAAAGTACTTGAGCGATTTGTGGAGTGCTTTGAAGAAATTACGGTATTTATTGAGAATAAGGATCTGGCAAACTTTCCTCAGATCAATGATCATAAGTGGGTCAGCAATTTGATGTTTTTTACAGATCTCTCTGTTCATATGAATGAACTGAACTTAAAATTACAAAGTTTTGGCAGAAGTATTGACGTTATGTTTGAATACATCAAATCTTTTGAAAGTAAACTTAAAATTTTCAAGTGAGATATTGAAACTAAAACTTATAAGTATTTTCCTCAGATAAAAAAGTATTTTGAGAAGTCCACTACAACGAGTGTAATGGAGTCCATACTTATGTACCAGAATATAGTAAACTCGTTATTTGAACAGTTCAGCAAAAGATTCGACCAATTTAGAAGCCTAGAACAGACCATTAAAATAATTAAGTATCCGGATGTAGTTGTTTACAGTACTTTGGAATTAAAGGATTTCCAATGGATGCAAATTGACAATTTAGAGATACAACCTGCAGATTTTCAAGGTAGCATTTGGACTCATGTGTTTGTCGACTTAAGGTCGAAACTTGAAAATCTGGAACGAAATTGTTTGAATAATGAAGAAGAATGCAACTACGAACAAGAAATTTTGAGTGCTTGGAACAGAGTACCTGACACTTTTAGCGACATAAAAAATCTAGCGATGGCTTTGCTAACAATTTTTTCATCAACATATTTTTGTGAGACTTTGTTCTCAGTATTAAATATTAAAACAAACAAAAGAAACCGGCTAACAGATGAAGCTAGTGGCGCTTGCTTGGCCTTGAAGTGCACCAAGTATGAACCTGCAATCGAAGAATTAGCAGACAAACTTCAGCACCAAAAAAGTCACTAATTTCTAGTTTTCATACCATTTGATTATCATTGTTTTTATTATTTTTTTCCTAAATGTACATTGTTTTTCTGTTTTTGTTCATTTTATACATATTTTTGGTTGATTTTTCTTTGTTAAATGGCATTTAAATATATAAAATAAATATCAAAAATATAAATCTTTTTTTACTATGGTTGCAAATATCAAAAAAAAATTATGAATATTTCTATATGTGACACGGCACAAGAGTTAAGTTAGGGTTTTTTATTTTTTTATTTTTATTTTTATTTTTTAAAATATATTTTATTGATTTTTTACAGAGAGGAAGGGAGAGAGATAGAGAGTTAGAAACATCGATGAGAGAGAAACATCGATCAGCTGCCTCCTGCACATCTCCTACTGGGGATGTGCCCGCAACCCAGGTACGTGCCCTTGACCGGAATCGAACCCGGGACCCTTCAGTCCGCAGGCCAACGCTCTATCCACTGAGCCAAACCGGTTTCGGCAAGTTAGGGTTTTTTAAAATGACACACCGAGCTCAAAAGGTTCGCCATCACTGTACTAGTCCATCAAGGTCTCTGAGCAAGTGTCCCCTCTTCCAGGCAGCCCTCCCTGACTATTCCCTCTCCTATCCCAGGCTGGGGCCTCCCCTAAGCTTCCTCAGGACTGCTTCCACTCTATCCTGGTCTAAGCCCCAGCTGTCCCCACATTGGACTGAGAGATCTGGCAGGCAAGGATGGGTTGGAGGCCTTCCAGGGCCCCCGTGCAGGCTGGGTTGAGTAGATAAGACAAGCTCAGAATTGCAAGGGGACCTCAGCTTCCAACATCAGGAAAGCTCAGCTGTTTTATCCCTTCTGTCTGTCCTCAGCAGGATTTTGGTCCCCATCCCAGGCTGTCTATGGCCAACTGGGGTTGGCTCCTCTGGTGTGACTAGAGCAGGGACAGCCACAGAGTCAGGGTGGCTGGTTCAAGGAGGGGCTTCCAGAAAATTAAATCCAGTTGGGGATTTTGGCTCAATAACTCCCAAGAACCACAAAGAGGAAAGCACATACCTATAGCTATAAAATTGTCCTAGGAAATATCCAGAGAAGTACGCAGAGTTATATACATGAGGAAGCTCATTCCAGTGCTGTTTATGAAACTAAAACATTGGAGACAAGCTAAGTGCCCATTCGCTGGGGACTGGTTTAGTGACGTATGCTGCATCTATGCCAGGCAGCTGGCCTCTTGCATCATTTCTCCCTGCTCTCTGCCCATAGGGCACAGTAGTCACATTCCCTCCACTCCCTCCTTCTTAGAGCCTTTGCACACACTATTCCCACTGCCTGGACACTCTTCCCTCCCCTTCTTAGTTGGTTAACTACCAATCACTCTTCAAACCCCCACCAATTATTATTTCCCAGGCATCTCTCCTGGACCAAGTAAAATCCTCCAATAATATGGGTCTTCAAGGAACCTGTTGTATTTGTGACAGTCCCACTACCAGTGTTTATCTTTTTCCCCAACTGACTGTAAACTCCACAAGTGTAGGAATTGATCTGTTTTGTTCCCCAGTATAAACATAGATCCTAGCATAGTACCTGGCACTCAATATAAATTAATGAAGGGCTAATGGATATAGATCCATACTCATTAACACAGCGAGATACCCATGATATAGTTATGAGCATGAAGAATGTAGGTTACAAAATCTCTGCAGCTTGCTGACATTTCTGTAAGAAAATCCGCACACGCCTGTGTGTGTGTGTGTGTGTGTGTGTGTGTGCATGTGTGTGTGAAAATCTTGGAAGAAAGAACAGCAAATTAAAAACAGAGTTAACAATCAGCAGGAGACTACATGTGATGTTTCTTTCCTTCTTGCTTATTTATATTTTCACTTCCATGAACTGAGATTACTCTGTAATGAGAAAAGTATATGCAAGTCCCCTGAGGGTCTTGTTGAAATGCAGACTCAGATCCAGGTGGTCTGGGGTGGGGCCTGAGAGTCTGCATTTCTAGGCTCATGCTGTTGATTTGAGGGCCAGAGTTTGAGTGGCAAGGCTGTAGAGTACTGCATGAGAAGGAGAAGAGGAAGAAGAGAAATTACAAATGATGTGAAGCATCTGTCCCTGGAGGAGCCTGGCAGGAGGAGATGGAGAAAAGACAAACAGAAGGACAGATTGGCCCGGGGCTGGCAGGGAGCATCCCCAGGGCAGAATAGGCTTGGTGATGGGAGGAGGCCACGAGGTGTGGCCGGCTGGGTGGAGAGATGGCCAGAGGGGTGCAGTACTGCCCTGATGGGTAGACAGGCATAACTCAGGGGTCCAGTGTTTGGAGCCCCTCCTTCAACTGAACATTTCCTGGTGATGAGTGCTCTGCATGGGCCTACTCCTGCCAGTCTCTCAGATGTTCCCAGTTAGGCAGGGGCAGACAGGAACTGCTTGTTGTGTACTTCAGACCTCACCCTGCACTGTTGACTAAGCTGGGCTGCAGTTTGCAGAGGGGTGCCCTGCTGTCCCACCCAGCCCAGCTTAGCTGTGGCCTCTTACATTTCTCTCTCTACTGCCAAGGACAGTGCATCCCGAGGGGAGCAGATGTCCCTGAGGGCTCAACTGTGGTGAACAGGCTGGCTCAGGCCTTTGGGCTGCTCCTTTCCTGGCCTTCTGCTCCTCAGAGTTGGGAGTACCTGATCAGGGCCAAGGCGGGCACTAAGGGGAGGGGAGGGGGAGGGAGGGGACTGGCAGGACTAAAAGCAGAAGCCTGGGAGAGCCTGGTTAAAGGATAAGGCGGCAGGGAAGAGGGGAGGACACACATTGTCCACTCCTCCTGGAAAGACTAGTCATTTTATCAGCTACCACTAAGGGTTCCACTAACACACACAGTTAGCACTAGGAGAACCCCTCTAGTCTGTCTTCAAACAGCACACTCCCACTCAGGCACCATTCATGGCTCCCATTACCTAAGGAGAAGTTTACAACTTTTGGGTTGCTTCCTCACAGAACTTTTGCAAGACTGTATCCCCCCACAATCTTTCTAAGTTGACATCTGTAAGTTTTCACCCTATGTTTAAAGGTATACTCGCATTAATAGAAAATAAAACATATTAAACATTTGACAAGATAAAATACACTGAAGATCAACTAATTAGAATATTTTATGACATGATTTGGTCAAGTAGGTTTTAATTATTAAATTAAATAGCCCACTCAGAACCTGAAATTATGTGAAATTTTATTAAGTGGTTTTATCCATTTTGTAATTCAAAATGTGATAAACCTAAAAGAGTCCAATTAGATGAGAAGAATCAACTTTGCTGACTCTTTGCTGTCCTGCATTCAGAACATCTCCACCCCCAACCTGTTCTCTGGGGAATGTTATGAGGGTGGAGAGATGGGAAGCCTGAGGTCAATGTAGTTATCTGAGGTATCCAACATCAGGACCTCCCATCACCCTCTTAGCGTGGGGACCTAGAGCTCTTTATACCCAGCACAAGGTGCCATAACTTGTTCCAAAGGGGCAAGGATTTGAACCCAGGCCACTACCCATTCTTCCTCAGTGCCTCCACATGAGGCTAAAAGTTTCTGATCTTGGGCTCAAACCTGCCCTTCCCCTGAGATGCCCATTGTTCCTGGCCTGGTTCTGACTCATCTCCTCCCTGGAGCTGCCTCCAACCCACCAACAGGCACAGTCCCTTTTCCCAGATTTGAGCCCCTTCCATCCTTTAGAACAGTGGTTCTCAACCTGTGGGTCATGACCCCTTTGTGGGTGGAACGACTCTTTCACAGGGGGTTGCCTAAGACCATCCTGCATATCAGATATTTACATTACGATTCATAACAGTAGCAAAATTACAGTTATGAAGTAGCAACGAAAATAATTTTATGGTTGGGTCACAACAACATGAGGAACTGTATTAAAGGGTCGCGGCATTAGGAAGGTTGAGAACCACTGCTTTAGAAGGTCCTTTGAGCTGCTCTGTCTCCCACTTTGCCCCTCCATGGAGAAGCTCCACTTCACTCACCTCTCTGCCCCAACCCTGCCAGCACATACCTTGAGCTCATAAATGTTTGAAGAATAAATGCATGGCAAGTGGGACACTGACAAAGGATAACAACATCCCTAGGAGGTGATAACAGGAACTCAACTTTCTTCGCTTAAGAAACAAAATTATCAGTTTGGCAGCAGAAATGAATCTGCCTCCAACTCTGGTGCCCAAGAAACAGCCTTGATCATTTTCTTTTAATTTAGACAATGAGCCCCCGTACCCCTCCCCAACACAGGTGGGAAATGTCATTTCAATGGTTTTTGAAAACTTAATGAAATGACTACATTTACACATTTAACACAGCCCCCCACAAAGCCCCTTGCCCACTGCCTCTGGGACCCTGGGAGCAATAGGAGCAGGAAGCTGGGGCAGCAACAATTGCCTGCTTCCTCTGCATTTTAAGATGCTTTAGCCCCAAGCCTATAACTTTGAAGGGGGAAGAAACTCTTCCAGCATGCACAGCACCTTTTACCACCACCCCTCTATCTCTTCCTCTATGTGTGTCCACCCCAGGCAAGTTGCTAGAGAAAAGCCTACACCTTCACATCTTTGATTATGAGAGTACAAAACCAGCCCTTCCATCTCTAAAATAAGGGTCTTAGAGTAGATTAGGGGTGATGGGCTCGTCTCCTCTGCCAATACTCGCTGGATGGCTGTGGCCTCCTAGATTGCTGGACTGTAAGGGATTTTGAGACAGAGTCCTGCTTGAGTAAGAAAGAGTGCTGGAAGCTTTGACAATGTCTGCCAGGGACATAGGAAGGGAATGTGGGGATACAGGTTCCAGAATTTTACCATTTATGAAGAAATTTAGAGATTGAAAACTGGTGGCCCGAGGCCAGATTTCTTTGTCCCTTACAGGTTGTTATATGTATCTTAGAGAGGAAGGGAGGGGGAGAGAGAGAGAAACATCAATCAGTTGCCTCCTGCACATGCCCAGACCAAGGATCCATCCTGAAACCTGGGTATGTGCCCTGACCAGAAATTGAACCCACAACCTCTTGGTGTATGGCATGACACTCCAATCAACTGAGCCAGACTGGGTTTTTAATATTTTTTAAACTTGAATTTTACTACCACTATTTCTAAAGTGGAAGGTTTTACCATCAAAAGCTAGATTTTTGGAGTCTCTAGAAAACCAGAATTGTCCCCACTGGGCTTTGTTCCCATCTGGTAGCTGGAACTTGGCAGGTGGGCCATGCTCTCCAGGTCTTTAGTCTCCATCCCCAACCCCTCTCACATGCTGGGGGTTTTCAACAGAGAAACTAATTAAACCCACACAGCAAACCTACAGGGAAGGTCCTGTTATAATAACATTTTGCAGACAGGGCATCTGAGGCTCAGAGAGGTGATATGGAGTACCCAAGGTTAAAATCATCCACGGGTAAGTGGCAGAGGCAGGAGTTCTACTAGATGGCTGGGCCCTGTCAGTCAGCCTCACTGGCTACGCTGTTTGCCTCTGAGGAGAAGGACCCAGAGGAGGGGAGTGCCTGCTGCCCTAGAGCAATTATGCCTAAAGCAGGGTCTTTCAGATTCCGTTTTCCTGGTTCTTATAAATTGTATTATTTTTCCTTCAGTAAATACTCCCCAGAGGAAAATGGTGACCTGATAAGCATCCAGTTGTAGGAAATAGTCCTCTGTGATCCATCTTCAGCATAGTCAGCTTTTAATGGAAACGGTTACTGAATTTCCCCAGGGCAGACAGAATGTAGGGAGGAGGGAAGAGGATATAAGAACAAAGAACTGTGTGTGGAAACCCTCATGGCACCCACCTCAAGTAGATGGGGGAAGGAGGGGAGGTAAAGACAACTAGAAAAGGCCTGAGCCCATTGTTTTAAATAACCCAATAAGAGACAATATGATTTAGGCGACATATGAGGAAACTGTTAACCCCATAGTACTCAGCCAATGAGGAACTGGATGAGGGACTCTCCCACCTTAGGGATAAATAGCCTGTGATCGCTACTCCATGTTGCCTGTTGAACCGGATGGACACCTGCTCTTACAAGAACATATTAAAAGTCTCGTTTTTTCCATCCTTCTGTCTCTGAGTCTATTATTTGAATTCGGACAGGTGAGCATTTCTCACACAGTTAAATCCTTCACAGAATTTTATTTGCTAATTACATACACTATAAAACTTAACAAAATAATAGATGGTCACCAAACCCATGGTCTTAGGCTTTGCCGGCTCCTTGAAAATTAATCATATAATAACAGGTGCACAGTGATTTGTTGACACATCTACATGTTTCAGTTGGGAACCTTACATGTACAGATAAAAAAAAAGGGGGGGGTTCTCTGGAAACTAACTCACAGGGTGATCTGATCATAAATACTTAACTGGGAAGGTCATGGTGGGTAGTCACGCCTCAGGCATATAACTTCTTTAGTAAAAAGTTTATCTTGACTTAAGCCCTGTCTATTGTTTCTGTATATCTCTAGGTTGGCAAACTCATTAGTCAACAGAGCCAAATAGCAACAGTACAATGACTGAAATTTCTTTTGAGAGCCAAATTTTTTAAACTTAAACTATATAGGTAGGTACATTGTTATTAACTTAATTAGGGTACTCCTAAGGCTTAGAAAGAGCCACACTCAAGGGGCCAAAGAGCCGCATGTGGCTCGCGAGCCGCAGTTTGCCGACCACGGCTCTTGGTTAATACACCTTTGAAATAAGCCATAACCACCCTCAGGAGAGCACATAATCTTTTTTTTTAACTTCTTTATTGGTTAAGGTATTACAAATGTGTCCTCATCCCCCCATTAACCCCCAACCTCCCCCCCGCCCCACTCATGCTTTCATACTTCTGTTGTCTGTGTCCATTGGTTTGGCTTATATGTATGCATACAAGTCCTTTGGTTGATCTCTTCCCCTTACCCCCACCCTCCCCTACTTTCCCTCTGGGGATTGATAGTATGATCGCTGTTTCTCTGTCTCTGGATCTGTCCCTGTTCATCAGTCTATGTTGTTCTCCATATTCCACAAATGAGTGATATCATGTGGTATTTATCTTTCTCTGACTGGCTTATTTCACTTAGCATAATGCTCTCCAGTTCCATCCATGTTGTTGCAAATGGCAAGCGTTCCTTCTTTTTTACCGCAGCGTAGTATTCCATTGTGTAGATGTACCACAGTTTTCTAATCCACTCATCTGCTGATGGGCACTTAGGCTGTTTCCAAATCTTAGCTATGGTGAATTGTGCTACTATGAACATAGGGGTGCATATATCCTTTCTGATTGGTGTTTCTGGCTTCTTGAGATATATTCCTAGAAGTGGGATCACTGGGTCAAACGGAAGTTCCATTTTAGTTTTTTGAGGAAACTCCATACTGTTCTCCACAGTGGCTGCACCAGTCTGCATTTCCACCAGCAGTGCAGAAGGGTTCCTTTTTCTCCACATCCTCTCCAACACTTGTTGTTTGTTGATTTGTTGATGATAGCCATTCTGACAGGTGTGAGATGATACCGCATTGTCATTTTGATTTGCATCTCTTGTATAATTAGTGACTTTGAGCATGTTTTCATATGTCTTCCGGCCTTCTGTATGTCCTCTTTCGAAAAGTGTCTATTTAGGTCCGTTGCCCATTTTTAAAATATATTTTATTGATTTTTTTACAGAGAGGAAGGGAGAGGGATAGAGAGTTAGAAACATCGATGAGAGAGAAACATCGACCAGCTGCCTCCTGCACACCCCCTACTGGGGATGTGCCCACAACCAAGGTACATGCCGTTGACCGAAATCGAACCTGGGACCCTTCAGTCCGCAGGCTGATGCTCTATCCACTGAGCCAAACCGGTTAGGGCAGGAGAGCACATAATCTTATTAATTATCCTGTAATTCAATCTCCATGTAATCTTCCTTATGGCCCCTTCTTCATTTCAAATGCATAAAAGAAACTGCAAAACTGTTATTCTCCTAAGCATTTGAGATCTTACTTCCCTGCATTGTCCTCAGTTTAGTTCAAATAAACTCTTGTAAAAATTTGACAGAAAAAAATGGTGACAGAGTAAGGGGATGCTTCACAGACACACTCCCAGAAACAAACTGGAATTACAACTAAAATGCAGAAAAACTTCCTGAATAATCAACAGAAGACTCACAGGAAAGAACCCTCATACCAGAGGACTGAATGTGGAGACTACATAAAGACGGATAGGAGGGGCAGAGGCATGAAAGGACTGGCCAGGCTCCCACAGACAGCAACTGAATTTCCAGAGAGATAGCTCACCTGTCAGGGGTTGCCACTGAGAACTCTGGGGTCTAATCCCCAAGCTGGGCCACCCAGCAGAGAGCATTGGAACTGAGAAGGGTACCCACATAATATCTGGCTGTGAATAGCAGCAAGGTGCTGCCTACCAGGGAGCAGCAGCTGGAAATTCAGGCACCCTCTTAAAGGGCTAATGCACAAAACTCCCCATGGAACACCCACCTTGTGCTCCGGCAGAGAGAGGGCAGAGTGGACTGGAGTTGTGTGAGCAGAGGCCAGGATTGGGAATTCAGGGATTAGAGCTCAGAAGGCAGACACCCACAGTTTCTTGTGCTGATCCATTCCCTCACCCAGTGGAGGACATCTTTCCCACACAGACATTTGCCTTGTCTGGGGGGGGGGGGGGGGGGGGGGGGAGACAGTTGACCCACCCTATTGGAAAACACTTTGCCCTGAGGCCACTTAAGAGACTAAAAATAACAATTACCCTCCAGGCAGAAGCAACTGCCCTAACCTGTTGAAAAAAACTCTCCCCACACCTGAGGACGATTACCTGGGGGTAATGCAAGTCAGAATCCTATCAGTCTTCAGGCAGAGGTAGTCTCTGGAGGATTTGAGTCTTTGCCTGATCTAAGTAGTCAGAAACAGTGTTTGACACTGTCCTGCACTAGAGATTGAGAGGTGTAGAGAATTTATCTACCTAATACATAGTCATAAATTCAAATAGGCAGCCAAAATGAGGAGACAAAGAAACAACCCCAAAATAAAAAAAATAAGAGAATTCTCCAGAAGAAGAGATAAATGAAGTAGAGATAAGAAATTTATCTGTTTATGTGTTTGCCAGTCTAGGGGATGCTAATTGCTCACTTTTACCTTTTTCTCCCTACCTGATCTCTGGCTGGTCTACTAGTGTAAGACCTTCTGGGCTAGGGATAAGGCAATGCACCTTGGGGCTTCAAAGGGTTATTGCAGGATGATAAGAACAGATGGTTAGTAAATAAAAGTTTGCCCTGACATATAGGTGGGTCTAAAAGGTTTTTGCTGGTAATCTCTTACTATGGGCCAGGACCCTAATTCAAGTTCTTTCAGGTAATTAAGGAAGGGACAGATTTATCTTGAGCCTGAAGCTACTATTAAAATTGCCTTTAGCTCAAAATAGTCACATACCGCCCTAACCGGTTTAGCTCAGTGGATAGAGCGGGCCTACGGACTGAAGGGTCCCAGGTTCGATTCTGGTCAAGGGCATGTACCTTGATTGCGGGCACATCCCCAGTTAGGGGGTGTGCAGAAGGCAGCTGGTCGATGTTTCTCATCTATGTTTCTAACTCTCTATCCCTCTCCCTTCCTCTCTGTAAAAAAAATCAATAAAATATATTTAAAAAAATAATCACATACCATTGAGGCACATCTTGGGGTGACTTGTTCTGAACTCCCACAAAAGCAAGATGCTGAATGTGACTACAGTTATGTAAAAGCGTAAGAGGACACACAAAAAAGTATTATTTATTGAATGCTTATTATTAACAACAAAAGTAGCTTTGAATGGATATGCTGCAAATTAAAAGTAGTTGACTCTAAGAACGTAGGGGAAGGGATGGAAGGCAGAGGTGAGATGAAACTTAAGTCATATCTTTGTGTATCTGTTTTTGTTTTGTTGTGTATCTGTTTTTTTAAACAACACCACCACCATAGCCTGGAAGTCTGAAAGACCATGCTAACAAGTTCCTACACTGAGTGGAAGTCATGGGGGAGGGTTGTTAAATCATCCTTTATACTCTTATATATTACAATTTTTTTCCTTATGAAAAATGATCCATAAGACAGTCTAAAGGCGAGCTGCTCTGAGGAGAGTGTTTGCAGGCCCTGCTCCCTGCCCACACAGCCTTCCTCTCCAGGGTGTGCCCCCAGCCACCCATTCCAGGTGGGCAGAGGCAAGAATGGGTGTGGACAGCAAACCCTGTCACCAGTCTGCATGCATTCTAATCTTGGTTCTGCCACTTGCCAATTGTGTAATGCCTGAAGGGTGGCTTGTCCTTGTGTACCTCAGTTTCCCTATCTGTAAATAGCTGTACCAGTTGTAGGTAGGGCTGAGGTGTGGACGAAGCAAACTAGAGACTGGAAAGTGCTCAGCACAGGCTACTAGAGGAGTGCAGTAAATGTCCGCTGCCTTGATTGCCCCCGCTGCTCCCAGGCTTCTTCTGACCGTCCACACTGGCCTCAGGGAACCATGGCTGGCTGCAGGAGGTGGTGGCTACTCTTCTGAGCTGCCCTTGCTTTGCCCTAATCCAGGTGGCTTCAGAGCCTCCAGGTTTGGGGGAGGCTGGGTCAGCCTTCTCTACCCCAGGGGCATTTGGGATGAAATGAACTTGAGAGTTTCAGTTGCACCTGTCTCCCCAGTCCCTGCTCTTCTCCTCACTGGCCCAAGGCTCAGGGTGTTCCAGAAAACTAGAGCCCCATGGTGGAGGAAAACCTACTATCATTTGTTCCTTCATGGGGACCTATTCTGGTATTCATTCAACAACACCCTTCTTTGTGTGGTCCCCACCATGAGAGAGGCAATGGAGGGTGAGGCTGGTAGGTGATGGTTTTAGTTTGGGTACAGGATATACTAGTAATTCGATGGAGCAAGGAGTCTTTCAGAACCACATTTCCATCAACCCTCACAGCAGCCTCAAGTGTGCAGCTGACTGCCCCTTCCCAAGAAAAGGAAGTCGGAGCTCAGGGACGGGAAGGCCCTGCATCAGACAGCACTCCTGTGCCCTTTGTTCTCCTCAGAGGCTCTTGCCTGAAGCCTGGCCTGGCCTCTGAGTGCCAGTGCCCTTCCAGCCTCTGCTACGGCCACCCAGGAATCCCTGTCCCCGCAGATGGACTGAAAGAGCAGGTGTGGCAGGGCCCAGGAGAGAGTAGGCTGAAGGGCTCAACTGTGTTAGTCAGACTCTACCCCAGAGTGACAAGTGATGGAAAACGTGCCTTCAACGGGTTCAGACAGAAAGGAATCCATATAACACGTTGTCACCTACTAAATAATAACACTGCCAGACAACCATCTCCAAAGTCAGTGTTTCTTCACACCCATCATTTATTCCCACGGTCATGGGTCTGTAGGTCAGTTGATCTGGGATGGGCAGGGATTGTTTCAGGTCCTTTTAGGTGTCTTTCCTCCTCTTTGGGCCAACAGCCACCTGGGCTTTTTTCTTATTGTCAATGGCAGAAGCACAGGAAGCAGAGTAGAAACTTGAGAGGCCTCTTTAAGCATAGGCTCTGAACTGACACGATGTGACTTCCATCCACATCCTGTTGGCTGAAGCAAGTGACATGACCACAACTTTCATGGCGGGTGAGGAGGGGGATATACTCAGCCTCTAGTGGGGGGCACTGAAGAGTCACATGGAAGAGGATGTGCATGCAGGGAGGGTGAGGGCTGGGGAAGTAACGGACCTGCTTCCCTCTGGGAGCCAGTCTGGGTGGGAGGGCAGGACAGATGTTATGAGGGAACTACTATGGCCCAGAGAGGTAAAATTATTTGCATTTCCCATTAGACTAGACCCTCGCCACCCATCTGGGATGCCCCAGGCTCTGGGATCTCTCCTAGCTGATATATCAGACTTCGAGATATAACATTTCCAGAATGTCACTCACACTTACACACACACACACACACACACACACACACACACGAAAGATAGGCACAAAGAGTTAATTTTTGGACAAATTTTGGAATTCTGGAGGAAAAAATCCATATGCAATACTATATTTTTAGCACGAAATGGTGCCAAAATCATGTTTTGGCACTCTTTAGAGTGCAAGTTGCTTAGCTAGTTTGGGAACAAAAAGCAGAACCATGCTGTGTGTCACCTGGTTCTGTAGATGCACTTCTGGGGAGGTCTGACTACTTCTGGCAGCAGGTGCATCTGCCATCCCCAAATGTGCTTGAAAATGATGGCCGCTTCTGGGGAGAAGAAAGCCCAGACCTCTCACCTGTGTATCTGGTCCTCCAGCTCTGTCAGGCTCACAGCATTCAAGGTAGGTGAAGGGAAGACATATCATCATCAGAGAGAAACCAACTGGGCAAATGCCAGGACTGAGGCAGGATGCTAAGAAGCTAGGAAAATTCTTTGGCCAGCAGAATGGGGAAACTGAGACAGGTCGCTGAACAAACTGGCCCAGCAATTTATAGCAGAGACAGGTCACCTCTCTAGGGATAACATCTAGGCCTCAGTTGTATTTCCGCTCCAGTCCCAGAAAAGCAGCAAAACCAGGTGGACGATGCCAGGACCAGCTGCAATGACTAATGACCCCTGCCCTGGTGCTGACCAATCAGTGGAGACCATGACCCTGAAAGAGCACACCTGGAAAGCTAATTATTATTTTATTGAAATTATCCCCTAAGTTCCCAACCTTTAAAACCCTCAAAACAAAGGACCCAGCAAGTGCTCTCTCTCCTGGGAGCATGCCTTTGTCTTTCCCTCCCCATTCCCATCCCCCCACAGGCATGCACCTCATAAATTCTAAGGGACCCCAAAGCTTGCAACCAGGGCAGTAATGGTGAGTGGCAGCTCCTCCCGGGCTAACCCTCTGAACCTGTCTTTGACTTTCTCGTGAGCTCTAGCAGCCCCGCCTCACCTCATTTCTTTCACTATGACTTTTATTTTTCAGTGAGCCAAAGCAGCCCAGCCCAGGCCCTCTCCTGTTGCCTCTTCTACCCTAAGCCATTTCTTGTTTCACTGTCCCCAGCTTTAATAAAGATACCCTAATAGTCACCTGGACTTGTCTTGTGAAATCTTTCCTGCATGAAGTCAAGAAACCACACACTACCAGCTGACCCTAGGCAGACCTTTTGATTTTTGCTGAAAGAGGTTGAAGGAGTCAATATCTTGACATCCACTCAACCCCGAAGGATTACCACACATGGACATAATCATCCCATTGCCCGCACCAGCCACGAGATAGAAATGGCCATGAGAGCCAACCTCAACTATGATATGATGGGAGCTGTCTGCTAAGGAGCCTTCCAGCAAAGAAGTCTTCAGTCGTTGGATGGGGACAGGGAGAGCTTGACTTTCTGCTCTTCTTATAAATGCCGCCACGTCTAGATGTGATGTGATTCCTGGCTCCTGGCAGCCAGCTGTGTCACCGAGGGGGCTTGTCTGAGGGCATTGCTGACAATTATTGAGTGCTGTGTGCTCAGTATGAAATTTTTAAAGATTTTTCTTACCTTAGTTCAGTCATCAATTCAAATGGAGACTGAAGCCAAGAAATAAACGGAAGGCTGAGGCTCAGAAGGGCAACAATAGAAAAATTAGAAAAGATAACCAAAAGCAAAGATGTGTCATTAGAGACCAAGGCTTAAATCACCTACACCCTCATATTCCCAATTACTATATACAGATGTGAAAATTGGATAGTGAAGAAGGCTGATAGGAAAAAATGGATTCATTTGAAATACGGTGTTGGAGAGAGCTCCATGGGATACCCTGAACCACCAGAAAGATGAACAAGTGAGCCTACAGCAAATTAAGCCTGAAGCATTGCTGGAAGTAAAAATGACAAAACTGAAGCTGCTTCAGGCACATTACGAGAAGGCAGGTTCTTTGGAAAAGACAATAATGCTGGGAAAAGCAGAAGGCAGCAGGAACAGAGGAATCCCAAGCATGAGCTGGTTGGGCTCCAGGAAAGAAGCCAGTGGTGCGAGTCTGCAGGGGCTGAGCAGGGCTGCTGAGAACAGGACACTGTGGACATCACTCATTCATGGGGTCACCAGGAGTCAAAACTGACTCAAGGGCACATAACATAACTGTGCACCAGGCAGACGCTGTGCTGAATATATGACATCAATTGAATGCTTTCTAGATCTTTCTGTGCCCCGGGTCCTGGAAACATAATAGAATCGGGCTTGTTCCCACCCTTAAGGAGACCCCAGCTGGGGAGGGAAGTGGGGTCAGATGATTGGCAGCACAGCATGGGGAATAACAGCAGAGGTCCAGGGGGCTGGAGGAGCATCCTCCCTCCCTGCTCACCTGTCTCTTCATCTCATCATTATATGACACTCTTCTCACGGGCCCTGTGCCAGCTTTCCCCCACAGTGACAGCGGCACATGTGGATGCAGCACCTTCCATCTGTTAGTTCCTTTTGTCCTCAAAGAATCCTCATGAAAAAAGTTTCCTCCTCTTTCCAGTCAGGGAAACCAGGACCAGGGCAATGACAGTGCCTACAGGGGATTTTTATTTTTTTTAAATATGTTTTGTTGATTTCTAGAGAGGAAGGGAGAGGGATAGTGAGATAGATATATCAATGAGAGAGAGGAACATCATTGACCGGCTGCCTCCTGCACACCCCCTACTGGGGATCGAGCCCGAAACCCAGGCATGTGCCATGACCAGGAATTGAACCAGCAATCTCTTGGTTCCTGGGTTGACACTCAACCACTGAGTACACCAGCCACGCTTTTTAGATTCTGCATTTAGCTTGTCAGCATGAGCAGGCCTTAACAAAGTCTTAACTTGTTCTAAAGTTATCACTTGTTCCCCAGTTGTTACAGAGGATATATGAAATCTTATGCTAATCAACAAAATAATATTATTGAATAAATAACATATAATTAACAATGTTTCTCTCCAAATCAGGGAACAGACTGTATGCTTTAAAACAAAGGCCCAATTTGTCACGCCTGCCATAAATTGCTAACAACCTTTTGAGCATATTACAGGAACTAGCTTTGGAGAAGGAGGCTGACTCTGCAACAGGACGTTCTGGCTCTGGGAGACCTGCTGATTCTCAACCATAAAAACTGGACCTCCGCTTGATCTATTTATTGCAAGATAATCATCAGAATGGACTGTGCTGACTTACATGTAAAGAACGTTCAACTCCTCTTCCCCCTGATTTTTTTATTCTGCTTTTCCTCTCCTTCCTGATAAGAACCCTTGCCTGCACTGAGATGTTAAGATGGGCTTTGGGACAAGAGTCCCCCTTCTTCTCAGGTGCTCGGCACTTTAATAAACCACTTTCTTTCTCAAGAGCGCCTGTCTCAGGAGTTTGGCTTTCATTGGGGGCAGGCAGCCAAACCTTGTTCAGTTACACAATCATTTATGCACCCAGTCATCTCCCTTTCCCAGGGCTCTCAGTGCAAGGGTTGGCCTCCTCCCTGCTCCACAGAGCCTTCCATATGGTGCTGAGGCCTCTCCCTCACTATTTCCCTCTCCTGCCTTCCCTTCTGAGAGTCAGATCAGCCACTTCCTCCAGGAGAGGACACCCCCACTCACCCATCCACTGCCCAAATGAAAGGCCTCACACATGGTACCTTGTTTATTTTTACAGTAACTTTGTAGGCACTGCTGCACCCATTTCACAGAGGAGAAAAACAAATCCCACTGTGGGTAAGAGATCAGAACAGGACTGCACAGGAGGGAAAGGTGTGTCCAAGAACTGACCCCAGCTCTGTCTGATCTCAAAGCCAGCTGAGTGAGAGGTGGGGAGGATGGATTGGGGGTGGGGAGGATGGATTGGGCCAGGAGGGCAGTTTCCACCTGAGTACAAAGAGCAGAGGTGAGGAAAGCAGAGCCTATTTGGGAAATGGTACTTTATGGGGTGTGTACAAAGAAGCTGGGACAGTTAGGCCTGAAGGGGCCACACCCAGGAAGGGCTGTGGTGAGTTTAAGGGAGGTGCAACAATCAGATCTGCCAGCAGCACGGCAGAGGATAAGAGGGTAGTTGAAATGAGGAGAGGCTGGGGCAGGGAGGCCAGTGGGGAGGCCATGACCTCCTCCATCAGGGAGTGTTCCTGGACTGAGAAGAGAGCCATGGGAAGCCAGGAGGATGAGGAGACAAGGATTCATGGGAACTTGGAGACTGGCTGGATGCAGCGAACGGGTAGAGGAGGACCTGAGGAGGGGATCTCAGTAGTGCAGGAGCAAGTGCATCCATGGTGGTGAAAGGAGAGCTCTGGTCAGGAGGTGACTGGATATGTGGGTGTGGCCTACAGGAGTGGGGCCCCCAGCACAGAGGGCTGGGCCATCTGGGCTTGCATTTAGGTGCTGCCATTGAATGAGAGGAATTAGGTTAGGCTGTTAATGAAGGCCCACTTGATCATGGAGCCAATGAGTGTCAAGGGAGGCAGTCCTGGGTTGGGATACAGGCTTCACGGTTACAATGGCCCAGCGACTCTACTGTCCTTGCTACATGGAAACCCCACCAGATCTGCTCAGCCAGGGGAAGGGATGCCGAGATGAGGAGTGTACCACCTTCCTTTGGGAGACCATTTTGTGAGCTGCACGGGACACTGCTGCTCATTCTCTTCCCAAAACATTGTGGCATGGTGGTTTCTGTGCATGCTGGCTGCTCTTTGTCCTACTTAGTCAGAGTTTTGGATCCTAAGGAAGGAGAGGAAGTGACGTTGGGGACATCTGGTCTCCACCAGAGGAACCTTGGGGTGGCTTGCGATCTTGGGCAGCTATCTCATTTCTCTCAGAATCTGTTCCCATGCCTGTGACCTGCCCCTCAGGGCTCTCGGACGTCTGTGTGAGTGCTCTGTGATGGCAGATGGGCGCTCTAGGGGCCTGAGTTGGGGTTGGTGGGGAAGGGCCGGCAGAGGACTAACCCTGAGGGACATGAGCAATCCAACAGGCAGAGGGTGAGGGTGTGGGGAAGTAAAGTGGGGCAGCAGATGAGGAGTTGCCCACAAGGCAGGGAGTTAACAGGGAAGTGTCCAGACTAGAGGTCAGTGAGAGGACTGGCTGAGTAGAGGTGCTGGTGACCCTGGGAAGATCAGCCTTATAGGAGAGTGGGCTGGAAGCCAGAGTGGCAGGGAGAAAGGAATAGCTGGCAGAGGGAAAGGTGCTGGGGAGAGAAGGCTGAGCTGGCAATCGGTAACATGCAGATGTGTGGGCAGGGCTGCCATGAGGTCCTACAAAGAAGACACCTATGGGGGCCCTGGACTGGCAGTTGTGGGAAGACACCATGGCCGCCAGCCCTGGCCGCTGGCTGGTCCCTCGGAGGTGGAAGGGAGGCTTTGGTGGCCAGCCAGAGAAGGGAGATGTAGCGCAGGAGGCTCAAGGGAAGCAAAACAGAGCTTCTTCCCAAACCCACGTAACCAGAAGCAGTCATCAGGGCCTGGGCCACTTCCAGGCAGGACTCATGTAATCCCGGCAATGATCACACACCTCTTAAGAAATTATACAGAGCTTTATTAAATAAACCAAGTAGAAATAAACCTGTTTACATCCAAGTTGTCAGTTTGAGCTCAAGTAATATGCAAGGCACAATTCTTCCTGTCTCCAGCTTTACAAAATCACAGAACAACCCCAAAGGACCGAAGTGGATTCACACTGCATCTCAGAGTCAAACCAGACCCCACACACAGCGCCCACGTGAGACTGGCCCTGGGGTGTGTCTCTAGGTCTACCTGGTGCAGGGCAGAGGGAGTGAGGAGTGGGAAGGAGGGAGGACTTTCCCCATTGTCTTCTCCCTGCCCCTCACTGGTCCGGCTGGGCTGCACCTGCTGGGGAGCTGCCTGGAGACCTGCTGGTAGGACAGAGGCTCGGATCTGCTGAGGTGTGACTGTAGCGGCTCAGATCTGCTGAGGTGTGACTGTCATACAAAAGGAGGGACAAATAACACTGGGTCTTTGTGCATGGGAATATGGAGGCTTCTCCAAAAGAACACAAAGATTCCTGACTCCAAGGACATTTCTTCACGATGATTCCAAGGTTCCTGTGCGGACAGAGAGCTTGGACGTCCCCAGGGGGCGAGGCTGACTCCAGATGTTTCCACAGGTCAGGAAACAAAGAAACACAAAGGCCAGAAGTCTATTCACAGTGGCCCAAAGAGGGGCCAAAAGCAGCCTGGCTGGTACTCCCTGCTGTGTCTCAGCACTTCAGTGAGGCTGAGTGGGCTCAGGGTCCCACTCGCTGGGGTCCTGAGGCTTCTTGTGCAGTAAACGGGGCAGGCATGGGCACCTGCCATTCACTTCCCTCATTTCCTAGCAGGAGCTGGATCAGGGGAAAAGCAATTTCCACAGGGGAAAAAAGCCCCCAAATAAAAAAGTAATTCAAAAGTCCTTTCCCTGAGACCACTGCAATAGCATCATCTATAGACAACTTCTAAACAGAGTCTGGCTGCTCGAAGTCTGAGAAGGAAGTGATTGTAGAGACTAGGAAAATGAAAGCACTGTTCAGAAACCCTAGACAACCAGGCATAAAGGGATGAGTCAGAAAGTCTTCGCCTTTGCAAGACTGAAGTAAAACAAACTCCGATATATCAGCAGCAGCCAATGAGCACAGTCTAAACTAAAAATCAGAACAGAGGAGCAGTGGGACTGGTCCGGGGCTAGGCAACCATCAGGGGCTTGCTCCACGCTGGCGCTGCAGGACTGCCCCTGGCTCGATGACTAGTGGGAGGTGTAGGCAGGGCTCCACAGCCCTGAGGGAGGGCTAGCTCGGCGACCAGGAGGCAGTGCAACAGAAGACATCGGGGATGAAGCAGCAAAATCTGGATGACGAGAGAGACATGTGAGCAAGAGCACAGGGAGAGGGACGCTCCTTAGATTTCTCTGAACAAAGGTCACCAGGCACCTCCTAAATGTCCCCCAGGCACCTCCTAAATGTGCCCCCAGGCACCTCTGGGGCGCAGAATGAATCCACTGGGGGCTTGCTGAGCTGGCCCTTGGAGGGAAAGAGAGCAGCTGGATGTGCAGAGAGGCCTAGAGTGTGACTCCTGACCTCCCGGACCGCCAGCAGAGTGTAAGAATGGCAGAGAAGCATCTGGCTCATGGTACATGCAGGGAGGGGCTGTCCGACTGTGCAGAGAAAGGTGCATGAACAGACTCCAAGGTGAGCAGAAGGTCAGAGTGTCGGGGAGACAATGCAAAGGTCCGGGGGTGGCTCCAGCACCCCGAGAGGGTGAGTGGGGAGGTGTGGTTAGAAAGGGTGAGTGCCTCTGTGTGCCTCTGGTTAGCCTACCCGAGTTACAAAGCTAGTGAGCTGTTGACCATCCCATGCCTTTCACAGGTATTAGTTCACAGACCTAGGAGGAGCCTCCTAGGAGACTGTGACTCTGGAGTCCAGCATGTATGTGGGAACCGGCTATCCTGGAAATGCATCTATATACAAAACTGTGTCCTGACAAAAACTTCACGGAGCCTGTGAACCTAGACATAGTCGGTAGACCCAGTTCCAGGATTTCCTGTGTGGGGGAGAGAACCCTTGAATGGAATCAGGAGACAAGGGCTGCCGTGCACAGCTGTGCAGAGTGGGCACTGCACAGTTTCAGGGACACCACTTACAGAGAGAGGTGCTCCCTGGAGTTGTGCAGAGTTGCCAGGGCCTCAGTGCCACCAGAGACAATGGGATTGTTAAGGGGAATGGGCCTTGGCATTGTTGCCCACCTGGGAAATCCCTCATCAGGACTACCCAGAATCCTTGTCTCTGAGTCGGCCAGCCCAGCCCCAGCTTAAAGTCCACTGCAGTGCCCAGCAGACGGGAGCCAGGCCTAGTGTGCACACCTGCAGAGACAGCGCTCCCTGCCACCGGCCCCTCCACCCTGCCCAGCTCTGTCTGCGAAAGCTCTCCTGGCCCAGGACCCAGGATCAGCGTTGGAGCCCACGGTTCTCTCCCATGAGCTCCCAGATCTGCCTTCCTTTGTGCCCAGCACCACGCCTGCTGAGACATGGGGTCTGGGGCCTCAACTGCCACTTCTCCCCAGGACTCCTCTTCAGCCCAGTTCTGACTGCCTGGGCTTTCAGGGGGCTACTCACAGTGGGAGCTGTGCTGAGGGCTGGCTCGGTGGGACAGGGCTGGTGGGGCGGTGAGCTCCTGGGGGGCATAGACCGTGTGGTAAGCTGCAAGACGGAATACATGGCTGGTTAGAGCAGGATGGGCATGGGGGCGCAATCCAAGGGACATACGTGGCCTGCCTCACCTATGATCATGACCGCGGTCCCAGCCAGCAGGGCAAAAAGTGTGAAGAGCATGACTTGGTAGGAATCCAGGAAGTGCTGGAAGAGGCCGGCTCCATCTGTGGGCAGTGAAGAGACAGCTTAGCACATTGCCCTGGAACCCCTGAGGGTCCGTGTGCATGGCCAGAGGGTGAGGGCCTGCTTGAGGCCAGAAGCAGTGTCTGGTCCGTGGGCTGTCTCCCTGTGCTCTGTCCCCTTCTACTTGGGCTGCCTGACCCGCCCTGTTCCTCCAGACAGTCGGCTTCCTTGAGACGCCCTCCTCATGGAAAGGCCCCACACTGCTCAGCAGGAAAGCTGAGGGTACAACAGGCCTGTCTAGGAGAGTTAGGGGGCATGGGCTGCCCAGGATCAGCCATGCTGCCCCAAAAGGCAGAGCAGTGCTGAAAATGACAAGAAGTGAGTTAGCACCACAGCAGCGGAGGGAGGTCAGGGGCAAAGGCCCTTTACAGGGACCCCACTGCTCTCAGAGCTGAGGCTTCTGCTCCAAAGTCTGCACGTGACCCCAGGGTCTCTGACTACATCGCCCACCCCCAGCCATTCATCCTTCCAGACTTAGCTGAAGCAGCCCTTTGACCTGCAGCTCCTCCCAGCAGAGGGGAAACTGCCCCTGTGTGCTGCCCCATCCGCAGCCACATCTCTAGAAACATTCCCTTGTTCCTGTAGTTGGGACCCATGCCTCTTTACTGGGGTTGGGAGAGGGAGGGGGGAGCGTTTTTCAGGCATCTGCCAGCATGGGCTCTGGAACACAACAGGTGCAGACTTAACAAATATGTTCGCTAATGAGCACCCTAACTGTATGGAGGGGCCTGTTCTAAGTGCTGTCCTCACATCCTTAACTTCCAGTGGAGGAGACGGGCAGCAATCACTACACTCAATGGCGCCAGCTACTGCGCGGGCTGGCAGCTGGCAGCGGTGCTGAGGAAGCATGCGGTGTTTGGAGTGAGGGTTGATGTTCAGATTCTAGGAGAAGGTGCCATTGGAGGAAAGCTTTAAAGAAGGTGGGGGTTTTGGCCAAGGGGAAAAACACATCCTACAGTGAAGAAAGAGCAAATGCCAAGGGCTCTAGTTGGGAGCTGCACATGTTCCAAAAACAGGAAGGAGGCCAGTCTGGCTGGAGCAGGGTGCACAAAGGGAAATGAGTCATAAATGGGTTAAAAGGGCAGGCCATGTGAGGCCCTTGGGGACCTTGGAGGGACTTGGGCTTTATCTCCCAAGGAGATGGGAGTCATGGCAGAATGCTGAGTGTAGGAGGGGTGCAATCCAATCACATTTTAACAGGCTCCCTCTGGCCGCCGTGTGGAGAATGGACTGTGGGAAGCACAGTGTGCATGGCCACTTGAATGGACGACTTTCACTTTGTGGGACATTCTACATTTTTATTCCTCCAGTTCCCCCTCTTTCAGGTTTCCACTAACACCCAGGGCAACTCCAGTCCATCTCTCCACACCCAGGTCCGTCCCAGCTATTGTCCCATGACTCACAGGGGCCAGGCCCTCGGCGATCCATCACAAAGGCCACGGTCACTGGGATGGTGACAGCTTGGCTCGTCATAGGACTGGAGAAGGTCAGAGTAGTAGACAGAGGTCCCTGGCTGCCAGCCGCAGGGTCTGAGATGCCAACTGTGTATGTAACAGAGCTGGGCAGCCCCACAGACTTCTCCTTCTCGAAGACCAGCACTGCTGGGGATCCCGATTTCACCTGGGAGAGATGTCAGGGTGGGAGGGAAGCACCTCACTGCTCCTGTAAAGCTGGAGGTGGGGACCCTGCCCAGCTCCCGCAGGCTGGGCACTCCTGAGAGCACACCACCTGCCAAGCTAGGGGAAGAGCACACTGTAGACATTCGAGCTGTTTGTAAGGAAAGAACAGGTCCTCATCACTGAATTCCAGTCAAGTTCTCGTTTAAACATGCTAAACTGACACGAACACCCACCAAACACACAACTTTCAAGGGAAGTAGTCTGGAGCTCAAATAATGGTGGATTCCCAGGAGCCCAATCCCAGGGCTCAGCAGACCCACCATGAACAACGCACTCAGCCCTGTCTCTCTCGACTCAGCCATGTTGGCTGCCCTGAGATGAGAAGGAGCAGGCAGAGAAGCCAACACCCTCACACATCCCCCTGCCTCCTCCCACCTGCTGCAGTCGGGGAAATTGAGGCCCAGAGATAGAGACTTGTCCCCAGTTGTATGTGAGTCAGTGACAGGTTATGAATTAGGACATTTATTCCTGCCAAGGTCAGCAGCCTTCGGGCACTGAACCCATTCATTCAATATATTAACTGTTCACTGAGCACCGTCTCTGTGTTAGGGGCCCTGTGCCAAGTGCCGCTCTTGCACACTTAACTTCTCATTGGGGAAGACCAGCAGGAATCATTATAATCAATACAATTATATAGACTAATAGAGACCAACAGTGCTATGGGGAAAAAAGGGTAAGAATATTAAACATTTTTTTATTTTTAATTTTAAAAAGAGATGATGTAGTATTTCCATGTACCAACTCGCCCTCTCTGCCTCCTGGTCCTTCCTCATGCCCTAGGCTTGTGTGTTGATGCCACTTACTTCCAGGTTCTCCAGAATCTCCATGGTACCAAAGACCTTGACCTCGGAGCTGGTGTAGTGGTTGCTCAAAAGGATTTCAGCCTGGTCGGTGTACAGTCCTGGGCTGAAGGGCACCTCAACCCCAACCTCTTCTCCAGAGAAGTGGCTGCCCCGGAGGGAGGCCGTGACCAGCAGTGCTGTCTTCTTCATGCTCAGGTGCTTCAGCTGCTTGTCTGTCAGTCTGTGCATCATGACCGAGCACAAGTACCGACCTGTGGAGACAAGGGTGTTCCACTTTGTCCCCTTTCCCACCCATGCTCTAATGCTATTCCTTTTCCCTGCTTTTTTAACTGGAGAATTCCTATTCATCCTTCAGAGCCCAGGTGAGGTGTCACCTCCTCCAAGGGCATCCTAGGAAGTCCTTCGTCACTGTCTCCAGCCCATTAAACACCCTTTTAATGCCCACCACTCTCCCGCACTGTCTCAGAATCCTCTACTACCCAGATCCCCATTGGATTGATGCTCTCTGGGCAGGAACACCTGGTACAGCTCTGCAGCTGGGCCCAGCCAGCCTGGCTCAGACAAGGGTGACAGAAGGGTGAACAGCAGACTGCATCACCCAGCGCTGGGCTGCAGGTCAAGCTGACTCAGGGTGCAGCTTAGGGCCCCAGGTGCAGAAAGAAGTTCTGAAAAGGCATTAGTTAGGATTATTTGGTATCACCTGTCCTCCATGCCTGACCCAGATAGATAATGAGCTGAACAGACACTGTTGAGCGATGCCTTGGAAAGCATCCTAAACCTCAAACCTGAACCTGGGTTAGGGTCCCTTCAATGTCCATGCCAGCCAAGTGTCCCTAGAGGAGTCCTCCCATGCCTATGCCAGCTAAGCACCCCTAGGCGAGTCAGTTTTGTGGTGGCCCTGTTTCTCCTGGTCAAGTGGCAATAACATCACTCTCCTTGAGGCTGTGTCTTTGAGTAGCCAGGGACTGGGACTGCTGGGTGCCTACTCTGTGCTAAGCCCTGAGCTTAGCACACGCATGTGCTTTCATGATGTATGTCCTGTTCTCAGACAGTGGCTTGGGTGCTGAAGATGCTTTGGTGCTGCGGCCAGAGGGATAGAGTTGCAGAGTGAGCGCAAGAAGAGGAAGCCCCTACCCTAGGCCACTGGGAGCTGCAAACTGGGCTTATGGCTTGCTAACTTCTCCTAGGTAAGACTGGGCTGCATATTTTTTGAAAGAACTGAAAAAATGCTCACTGATCATCATCAGTCATCATCATAACACTGGCAGCTACCACAGAGGACTCAGGATATTTGTTGCATGTAGCAGGAATTATCCCCTGAACCCTCACAGCATCCTAGGTGGGTACCCCTTTCCTGAAACCTAGGAGATGATGCTTGACGTGTCTTGGCCAGCACACCTCAGGCAGGCAGCCACTCCTGTCTATGATGCCGGTCATCAGTTCCACAGCTCTAGTTATGGCACATTGCATAGCCCTCGACTATTCAATAAGGTCCTTCCATCGCTTTCTGGCTTGCTCCTCTCAGAGCCCTGACCTGCAGGTAGAGCAAGGTGCCACCCTCCCCATTTTATGGAGGGATGCAGTCTCAGCACTTACAGGCTCTGAGCTGGGAAGAGCAAAAAGTGATCGAGCTCAGGGTTTCCAACTTTGACCATGTCCATCTGCTGGATAGGTGGTTGCTGAAAATGGCCATGACCCATCACAGAAACACCCACCTCGTCTGCAGAACACAATGAACCACAGAGCCGGAATGACAGCATCAATCCTTAACTGGGCTCCTGAAAGACTGCCCCTCTGGACAGACAGCCATTGTGAGTCAACTGCACTGAAGGCAAACCCTCTGTGCAAGTTAATTTCCACTTTCAACCCCTGGAGACTTACCTAGGGCAGCATCGAACGCTGGTTCTGCAGTGAATACATCACAGGCTGGTACATTGAGGATGTCTTGCTTGAACTGGACCTGGCAGCTGATGAGGGATTCCGGATTCAGCTTCTTGATGACCTCCACCTGGGCCACGGAACACTCACCTAGAGATGGGGAGAGGTTAAGAAGGGCTGGGCTGGGCCAGGCTGCCGACCGCCACATCTGGCCCATCAAGGCTTCTACACCTGCCTGAAGAGCCCCAAGATGAGGGAGCAGGGACAGACAGGCACATGGAGGCTGGCCGGGCCACAAAATGGCGACTGCACCCCAAATGCCTTCCATGAGGAGCCCCTAGGGTTCTCCAAAGGTGACAGAACAAGGGTGACAGAATGGTGAACAGCAGACTGCATCGCCCAACGCTGGGCTGCAGGTCAAGCTGACTCAGGGTGCAGCTTAGGGCCCTACGTGCAGTAAGAAGTTCTGTAAAGGCCCTAGCTAGTTTGGCTCAGTGGATAGCATTGGCGTGCAGACTGAAGGGTCCCAGGTTCGATTCCGGTCAAGGGCATGTACCTTGGTTGCGGACACATTCCCAGTGGGGAGTGTGCAGGAGGCAGCTGATCGATGTTTCTCTCTCATCGATGTTTCTAACTGTCTATCTCTCTCCCTTCCTCTCTGTAAAAAATCAATAAAATATTAAAAAAAAAAGTTCTGTAAAGGCATTATTTAGAATTATTAGGTGTCATGGTTTATAAAAGCGAAGGACAAGTTTTACAGAGGATAGGGATCATTCTGAATCTCAGGCAATTTCAGATCAGAATTTCAGCATTTGTTCTAGAGCTTGGGTCTAGGGCAGGGGTGGGCAAACTTTTTGACTTGAGGGCCACAATGGGTTCTTAAACTGGACCGGAGGGCCGGAACAAAAGCATGGATGGAGTGTTTGTGTGAACTAATATAAATTCAAAGTAAACATCATTACATAAAAGGGTACGGTCTTTTTTTTTTTTAGTTTTATTCATTTCAAACGGGCCGGATCCGGCCTGCGGGCTGTAGTTTGCCCACGGCTGGTCTAGGGGCATGGGATGTGGGTGGGTCAGGCCTGCTAACGCATGTCTGTTCCTGTCAGTGGGGAAAATGGGCAATTGATATCTGGACGTCAGGAGGGCAACAGTTCCCCTTTGCTCACTGGCACTGAGGTAGGAAGAGAGGACTGTGATGCAATAAAGCTGCCTCATTAATTAGAACAAAAACAGTTCTGATTAATTCCACCAGTGAGGTTTTTTTAAAAAGCCTTAATTGATGTATTTATTTCTGGAAGCTGCTGTCCAGAGCTTTCGTGGGCAGGGGATGGGATTGGATGTTCTGTGTATGACTTGGGACAGGTAGTCACAAAACGCCACGTCTGCAATGAGGCCTGCTAAGCCATTCCTTTCTGGGATTCGTGGTGGTCAGTGTGGCTTCCTGTATCTGCTGCCCTAGGGCTGAAGTCACATTTCCAGCTAAGAAACACAGTTTCTGGGGGCCAGGCTCTTTTGGGAAGATTCCTTTCACAACTTCTGCTTGTGGATCACTCGAATTTCTAAAATGCTGAAAGGAGCAGGCATCTGGGGTTAAGTGTTCTCTCTGGAGAACACTTGAGTAGGAAAAGCACACAAAACCCATTAGAGGGGCATAAGAAGCCCCCTTCCCGCTCCTGGAGTCTGGCAAGTTCCCTACCCAGACCGCCCGAGTCCCACTCACTCTCTACCTCTCAGGTTAGAGCTTCTGTCTCCCACGGTGATCATCACTTTGAAGGTTGTGACCTCCTGGAAGCTGGTCTGGACAGGGTGGATGCGATGGGCTTGAATCCTTTGAGGGATGCCAATCACTAGCTAGAAGGAAGCCAAGGGAACTTCACTGAGTGCTGTGTTTTTATCTCAACTTGTGGCCTGGGATGCAGGGACTGCCCATTTCACAGGTGATAAAACAGAGGCTCAAAGCTTAAATTATGTGCTGGAACAGGTCAGACTCCATAGCCCAGTGCTCTCGCATTGAACAGGAGCAGGGAGCTGAAGAGCAGGCCTGAAATGGTCATCGGTCTGGTATGGGCTGTGGATTTTGGCTCCTGTGACAGGTATCATCACTTCTCTGTTCATCAATTTGGTTAATTAATCTTTCAGCACTTTGCAGACAGGGCCAGGGCCTTGGCCCCATTCCCCTGTTGCTCTGGTGTGCCCTGCCTGTTCCCACCCACATCCAAGTCTTCAAGACCATCACTGTGCTGTAAACCCCACCCCTATTTCCAGCTTTTTGCCCTGGAGCTCCAGACACACACACCCAGCTGCATCCACCGCCCCCCAAGCCCCTCCTGGAAGAGCTCAAACTCATCATGCCCCAAAGTCACTCATCATCTTCCCCCAACTGGCCTCCCCTTCTATGCTCCCCTCTCACAGCAAAGGACCATCTACCTCATCACCCAAGCCAGACCCTGGGGAGTCATCCCCAAGGCCCCCTTCTCCCTCATCCCCTACTTCTAAATAGTCACCAAACTTTGATGACCCTACCTCCTGAATCTCTTCTAAAGTCATCTTAGTTTCTGCCCACCCAATGGTGCCAGCTGAGGGCCCATCTTTGGTCTCCTGGCTGCTTACTCTGCAGCTACTCCTCCTCTCTTGGGCTCTTAGACTCTGCTGGGCACCAGGTGATTGTTCCAACACTTACTGCTGATCCATGTCACTCTTTGATTAAAAAATCCCTGATGAACCCCTACTGCATCTAGTATAAGCTTCAACCCCTTTAACCTGGAATAGTAACAGTACAACTAATACCTACTGAGCATTTGCTACGTGCTGAGTACCATTCTTAGTGCTTTCCACATGCTAACTCATTATTCTGCATCCCCATTTTACAAATAAGAAAACCAAGGCACAGGGAGATTAAATAACTTATCCAAGGCCACACAGCCTCTCAGCGGGTGGTCCAGCTGGGATTTAAACTCAGGCAGCCTGGCCCCAGAGCCTACATACTTAACCACTCCATGGAACTAACTACCTGAAATTAATGCAGTTCATGATCTAATCCCAATGCAAGCCTCCATTCCCCCACATCCTATATTCCAGCCACCAGGACTGGGCTCTTGAACCCTGCACACACCTTTGCCTATGCCATGCTCTCTCTGTCAGCCTTCCTTCCCCAGGTCCCGCCCTTGACCACTCTAAGTAGCTCATTCCAGGAGAGCACGGCTTTATTAGTCCCAGGTGCTTCTCCCTGCACCCAGTTGGCCCAAACTGCAGAGTTGCAGCACTAACGTGCAAGCTCCTGGGTGATGTTGCTGGAGTCCATACAAGCAGGCTGGCTCTAGGGATACACTGGGGTGCAGCCAGACGTGCTCACCGATTCATTCTCAACTGGAGATAAACAGAAGAGAGAGCAGTTTTGTTTGCCTCCAGAAAGACTCAAAAGGTCACTTGTTGGAGGAGGTTTAACTTTGCCAGTAATGCCAAATCGCTAGGCTGGCCTGCCCACAGCCACAATGCCCAAGAAACGCCCATACAGGGCATTCCTGCCCTTCCAGGCATAGCGTGAATCAAATAGATGGACCAACCCTAGGAGATCACCTCTTATCATCACACAATTTGAAAATAGGGAGACAGAGGCCAGAAATGAAAGGACACTTGTCCCAATCCCAGAAGTAAGTGGGTGGCAGACCCCAGACTTATCACTCCCAGAGCTTGACTGCCTCCCAAGGCACTGACAGTTATTTCTTAGAGAAAAGGGAATCATTCATTACCAAAAACTGAAAGTTTCACCCCAAGAAGTTCAGCTATGCCTCTCGGGCCACTGAGCCATGTGTGTCCTGAAACCCACCTCCTTGTAGGTCCTCAGGTGCCCAGCAACCTCGTAGTAAACTGTCACGGATCCTGCATCCCGGCAACGGCCACTCCTGTCTTGGGGTCTATGTGGAGGATGCTGTTGTCC